>NW_028317839.1:1234285-1540357 GCF_062004578.1 Staurois parvus
GAGATAAGATATTGGCTGCACAGAGATTGCACAGTTTTCAGAGAGTGGTCCCACACCCAGAAGTACATTGTGAGAAGTAGTAGTAAAGTAGAACTATGTGCAGTGTTGAAAGGCAAGAAGCAGAGCCTACTTCTGCAATGAGTAACTATGGCCGCCCTGTGTACAGGCTTTACTTAAAACTATGTTTTTGTTTTTTTAAATAACACATATATAATATTTTCAAGCTGATCTCTATCTTAAAGGATAAGTTCACCTTTCATAACTTGTTACACCCATATTCAGTGTGTAACATGTAATGAACAGACCGACCCAGGCTTTGACAGCTAGCAGAGGATCGTCTCCTTCCACTAGCTGTCAAAAGAGGCTGTCAGCTTGTAGTTCTCAATGAACTACCGCGGTATTGTGGAGCGCAGTGGTAGTTCATTGATTCTTCCTGTCAGTATACAGTGCCTTGAAAAAGTATTCATATCCCTTGGTATTTTGTCATGGTACAACCGAGAACGTAACTGTATTTTATTGGGATTTTATGCGCTAGATCAACACAAAGTAGCACATAATTGTGAAGTGGAAGGAAAATGATAAATGGTTTTCAAAATGTTTTACAAATAAATATCTGAAAAGTGTGGTGTGCATTTGTATTCTGCTCCCTTTACTCTGATACCCTTAACTAAACTCTAGTGGAACCAATTGCCTTCAGAAGTCACCTAATTAGTAAATAGAGTCCACCTGTGTATCATTTAATCTCAGTATAAATACAGCTGTTGTGTGAAGCCCTCAGAGGTTTATTAGAGAACATTAGTGAACAAACAGCATCATGAAGGCCAGGGAACCCACCAGACAGGTCAGGGATAAAGTTGTGCATAAGTTTAAAGCATGATTAGGTTATAAAAGAATATTCCAAGCTTTGAACATATCACACTGTTCAATCCATAATCCAAAAATGGAAAGAGTATGGCATAACTGCAAACCTACCAAGACATGGCCGTCCACCTAAACTGACAGGCCGGGCAAGGAGAAAATTAATCAGAGAAAGAAAACCATAAGAAGTCCTGTTTGCGAGAAGCCATGTGAGGGGCACAGCAAACATGTGGAGGAAGGTGCTCTGGTCAGATGAGGCCAAAATTTAATTTTTTTGGCCCAAAAGCAAAACACTATGTATGGCGGCAAAAAAACACTGCACATCACCCTGAACACACCATCCCCACCGAGAAACGTGGTGGCAGCATCATGTTGTGGGGATGCTTTTCTTGAGCAGGGATAGGGAAGCTGGTCAGAGTTGATGGGAAGATGGATGGAGTCAAATACAGAGCAATCAACATAAGCATACAGCCAGAGCTACAATGGAATGGTTTAGATCAAAGCATATTCATGTGATAGAATAGCCCAAACTCCAGACCTAAATCCAATTGAGAATCTGGCAAGACTTGAAAATTGCTGTTCACAGACACTCTCCATCCAATTTGACAAAGCTTAAGCTATTTTGCAAAGAAGAATGGGCAAAAATTTCACTCTCTAGATGTGCAAAGCTGGTAGAGACATCCCCAAAAAGACTTGCAGGTGTAACTGCAGTGAAAGGTGGTTCTACAAAGTATTGATTCTGGGGGCTGAATACAAATGAATGCCACACTTTTCACATATGTATTTCTTCACAATTATGTGCCACTTTGTGTTGGTCTATCACATAAATCCCAATAAAATACATTTACAATTTTGTTTGTAACATGACAAAATGTGGAAATTTTCAAGGGGTATGAATATCCCTCAAAGCACTGGATCTGCTTGCCCATACATCCCCATACAGGCAAGCGGGTATATCGACATGTCTGCAGGAAACCTGGAGCACATTGCTGGTGCAATGACTCCTGCAACAAAGAATAATAAATGCACATTTTCTTAACTGCAAATAAAAAAAATGCGTGTTTATTATTTTTTAGCAATTGGTGAACTTATCCTTTAACAGAACTCAGAAGTGATCTGGCCACTTGACTCAAGCACTAAGTGAATCTTCGTGCAATATAGCCAGACGCATAGGTTGCCAAATTATATGAAAGCCAGACATTTTATCAGCGGCAGACTACAAAGCCAAAAAGGAAACAAATACATAATAGACTATTAAATTAACTCCAGTTGTTGGTGTAGCCACAAACAAGTCAGAGATAAATGGATTTTAGTTCAGCAAGTGTTCAGGATATGTGACAGAAATAGCTACCTTTCAAGTCTTCATCTTCAGTTGTGGTATTACAGCTCTCAGTTGATCCCTGCAAAACAAAAACATGCGAGTACATATGAATACAAAGGAAATACATAGTGCAGTAGATACTATAACTGTATATGCAACAGGAAAGTTTTAATTTAAATGATTAAACCCCAACACCTTTCATAATATATAGAATATACAAATATAATGTTCCAAAAGAATTTAGCACTTAAAGGATAAGTTCACCTTTGGGAGCATGTTACATGTTCCACCTGTTTTTAGGGGGGAACATGTAACAAGTTCCCATAGCTGCCGCCCCCTTCCTCAGATAGATACTATCAAATTTGAAACAGTGCGGCCGTGCGGGGCTCTGCCCACATGGCCGCATCATTCATTCACGGATTTCCGTGAATGAACAAACTGAAGGTCCTGACAGTCTTAGCGGCTGTCAGCTTGTAGTTTTCAATGAACTACCACGGCACTCCACAGCACAGTGGTAGTTCATTGAAGCCTCCTGTCAGAATATCTGCTTGCTCGTACATCCCGTATGGCAAGTAGATATTCTGACAGGTCTGCAGGAGACCTGCATGGCATCAGCGATCTACTGATCGCTGGTGCAATGCTTTCCAGGCTCCTGTAGACAAAAATAATAAATGCACATTTTTTTTTACCTGCCAAAAAACGTGCATTTATTATTTTTGTCTAAAAGGCGAACTTATCCTTTCACCAAATATTATCAAGTGGTATCCTATTTTATGAATTGTGAGAATTTGAACACCAGCTGCTATCTTAGAAATGGAAATTGTGCAATTAAAATCAAACACATCAGCAATGGTGATGGGGCAATTTCAGGTTAAATCAACGCCTAAATGTAGACATGAAAGCTTCCATGCAACAAATTAGAAGCAGTAAGTCTTCTCTTTCCCTTATACCAGGATTTATATCATAACTGCTAATGATTGTTAAAAAGAATCTAGTATAGCAACCATCCAAAGCAATAGCTATAAGTCAGTATGATCAGCACAGTACATTTATATTTCTCAATTTCAGACAGTGTCAAGTACACCTACACTCCAGTCTCTACTACATGAAAACATTTAGCTTATTTGACAAGTTTTAGATTAAAAAAAAAATGGTTCATGCATATAGGTAAAGATCAAAAGCATAGAAGAATGTGTATTCAGAGATGGTAATACAAATGGTAAGGCTTACTTTTATCCCATCTGTGGCATTATGAACAACAGTTGTCTGAGGTTCCTATAAAAAAAATAAAAAAGAAAGGAGTGGACAGAAAAAAAGTCAGACAAGGAAAGTGATTAACTATCACACAAATACAAAAGAAATACTTCTAAATGAACAATACAGAGTGTATACAACACAGACACCATAGAAGAACAGCTAGATTGTGTATACTACAAAACTGTGCAAAGAGGGCTAGCAACAGACGTGAAACTATTGTGCATGTAAACACTTTTAGGCACATTAACAGCAGGAACATTATTTAAAAACCGACAGTTGCAGAAAATAATTAAACTTAACACAAAAAGCCATCATGTTTAACATTTCATGAGCAATTTACAGATGGGAAAATGTATACAAACAATGAAAATTGTGTCCCCCAACCCTCCCCACCCTCCTTAAATAGTAAGGCTATTCTCTGTCCCTTAGCTAACCCTCTTTTACTTCAATCTCTCTCTTAATCTCTTCCACATTTATTTTTTTCCTTCCCTCGTTCTTTCGTTGTACTTGTTTCTATCATCATCTTTTGATGTGCCTGACTTTAGTACCCGACTGCTGTTGTGTTCATGCTCTAAGGGGCTTCAATATTATACGTTTTTCATAGTGAAATATGTTTTGGAACGTTGATAATTGTTGCCGTTTATCCTCTGTGGGTTACACCAGAGGGACTTTTGGTCCCCACATATATATGCAATGTTAGTTTCTTAATTTTTCTGAACACTGTTAATGCTGCCTAATGTGGCTCTGAGAGCTCAATACCTCTCATCTTTATGTACTTCGTCTTTGTAGATTTTTTTTTTTTTCAATAAAAAGATTGGAATACTAAATTGTAAGGATAACCATAACTGTAATGGTGGAAAGAACACCAGGATATATACGCCAAAACTGTCAATATGGCAACTCTGATGTCAAAAGAGGAGGTGTAGCTAAAAGTATATATAAGCTCACCAGTAGGCTGGCCTCAGTCAGTCTCTAAGATAATAACCCATACCTGACCATATTACATGAGTTCACTATGCTGTAAAAAGCCAAAAGTAATGTCAGTAAATATAAAAGTGGCCTCACAAAATGTGGTTAGATGCATAAAAGTAGACTGACATAACTTAATGTGTTCAAGCTTTTAATATTATGTTTCTAGATTTAGTTTATAATAAAATGTGTAAAATGTACAGATAAAAATAGGACAACAGACCTAGGTTTATGTAACTACATTTTCCCACTTTGCAAATTGACCCAGATTGTCTCTAGAAATCCAAACAGCTCTGCATCCAACCCTGTAATGTTGGCTCTCTAAAACATTTTTTTTTTTTTTTTTTTAACAACCACACCATTTGTTCACTATACACTTGTGCAAGGATCTCACAAGGAGGCCGTGCTTTCAGCAAAGGATCCTTGTATAAATGTTACTTTAGTACAGTAAAAAAGGGTGAAGGCACTTAAATCCAAGGTGATCCATGCATAAGGGCTAAGGCCAACATTATAGGACCTGGTTATAAACAGGAATTACTATAAAATATCCAGAAAAATTTATGTATGTTTATAAACCGTCACCATAAAACAGATGCACTAAAAAAGTGTTAAGAGGGGGAAAAAAAACAGCCACGCAAAACATGTGAGGACTTCACACTCCAAACAAGCACTGATACATTGACATATTAAAACCTGCAATATAGCTGTGATTCAGTTGTGTAATGGTCCACAGTGGACATCAGAAGGGAGGAAAGGACCATGGTAAATTTGCGCAATGTTTTATGACTGGACAATGGTTGTACTTTCTTTTGTGGTCTTAGTATTTGGGATATACATCAGAAAGCACTTTGTTGTTCTTTAAATAGAATGCTGTCCACCAGATTACATGGCCATTCCCTCCATTCCTAAGGGTTAATTTTCAGTGAGCTATGTGCAAGTGATGGGCCCGAGGCACTAAAAAATGCCTCTCTATACTAAGCACCGATATTTGCATGTATAGGAGTAGCAGCGTGCAACGCTTTTGTCTGGAAGGATTGAAAATTACCCTACTATTCTGGCCACATTAGGCCCCACTACAGCCCATCACTGCCCCAGCTATCTGAAATATATTTGATTTTCACGAAAAAGAAAAAAAAAAGAAAGTTAAATACCAGTGAGAAGCTTTTCAGCAAAACAATATAAAAACATTCAGGGTCACGTTAGTTAGTTGTATACCATAATCACAAAACTAATGATGACAAGGACACACAGTGGTGAGCGATGACTGTTGTCAATGGTACTAATCTGGTGACTGCATGCATATTTCGGCAATAAAGCCATGGGCACTATCCCATTTAGACTGTGGGCAGCTCTATGGATGTTATAAAATCTGGAGGAGCCACAGGCCTTCAGGTACTGAAGAAAAAGTCACATTTCTATTTTAAATTTACCAGCCGTGTCTTTTTAAATACGTGGTCTATGAAGGCTAAATAATATGGGTTTTTGGGCTTAATATGGATAAGACAGGCCTTTCTGAGGGAACGCAGCACCAGCTTAGTAAACCATGACACTTCGGAAATTCTATGTTAGTGCTGACCTTATCATCCCTATATCTGGGGCAGCTGGCCACCTGGATCCTCTTCCCTTTCACTACCAAATGTATTCATTCATATATTGTCACAATATAATGACTTTGGTCAGTGATAGAGATTGTCAACTGGTTTTAATTTTGACTAAACCAACACCAGTCATATAGAAATTCCAGGAGGTCAATGCCAAATCTCTTCCCAACATGTTACTGAAAAAAGTAACCATATAAGACAAAATCAAAAACATGAACACAAGTGCAGAAGTAAAATAAAATGCAAAACATGAATTTTGATTAGCACAGCACAAGCAGCATTCACACTGCTCACATCCCAGACATTGAAACCCCAGAAGAGTAGATGGGGAAGATACCATTGTTGTCTGCAATGGGGGGTTTTCTTTTGCTGGGGTTATTATGCTGTTTTTGTTGTTGGTCTGTGGCTGAGACAGAAAAACAGATGGTTTAGTCCTACTGATGGTGTGAACTGGATTACAATGTCACAAGGAAAAAAAAAAAGAAAAAAAAGCTTTGTTTCCTCCTCCCCAAAACCACATGAACTGGAGAAAACAGTGGTTTCCTCTGAAAGCAGAGAACGAAGAAACCTCTAACAGCGCTGCCAAAGGAAATGAAGAGCAATGAATCAAACAGACTGAAAATGTTCTGAAGCCAAGGTGATCGCTTCATTTACTGAGAAACCCCTTGCAGCATAATGCATTATAAACAGAGGTAAAATAATGAATAAACATGGAAGATATGATACACAAAAGAGACAGGCATAATGTCTTGCCGAACACTGTAAATGATCAACGGCGCTAATGATGAAATCTAGGAACAGCTGTGATATGGAAGCCATTGTGAGAAAACAGCTAGTAAATGAAAGGCTTAATACTAGGTCTGAATTTATGCTATGTATGCCGGTTATAAATAGAGGATCATGAGTAATTTTTTTTTTTTTTTTTTTACAGTTTTACTTGCCCAATTCTAAAGACAAGTTGGTGATATTTGTAGCCCAGCAACATCACAAAGGTGTAAATGGGGTGTAAACAACAGAAAACACATACCAATGCATGGTACATGTGTGTGACTTACTCTATCCAATAAACCAGAATAAAGTCTATCACCACTTGTCCATGTGCCCCTAAACTTGGCTGATTTTCAGTAGGCAAGTCAGATAATTATGGGTGTGACCTAATGGAAAATAAGTGAATTGGTGAGTTGATGTTTAATTCATGGAAATCAAGTTTATCGATTTGCTCAAAACCGGCATCCCAAGAATATGACAAGCCATGGGTTAGGCTGGTAATCATTAATGCCACTGGATTTTAGCAAATCAATAGTTGAACCCTTTCAAATACAAAACATATCGCGCTGCACATAGGCGACACATTTCATTTAGCATACCCCCCGTCCTATGTATCTACATATGAAAAGCCTCATATTTTCCAGGAAAGTTTCTAATTGCAAAAGTCAATCTGGTAAAACTACATTAGAAAATAATCAAGTCTATAATGGATCTGGAGACATAATATTTATAGTTGGGGTGAGCATGAGAATTACTCCCATCCTTGAAATAGGACTTTATAACAACGATACCTATGACTTCCCAAATGTCTTCTTATTCTATAAAACAACTTTGGTTCAGTTTTGAACTTGTAATAAATATAATGATTTTTTCCCAACTACAGACCAGTCAACCTGAGCCCCACATACAGTACAATGAATAGAAACTTACTCTGCTGAAAGAGATGCAGAGCGACAATCATATGCTTGTCATTGGCCCAGAGCAAGAATGCAGCAAATGAAAGATTGGAATTCTTTGACAATATACTTGTTCAGGGTTAGCGCTGTTGATTTTCTAAAGGAAAATAGGTTGTCCATACTTTGCAAGGCAATTGTCTTAGTTTAGAAAATAATATGAAGCTCATGACTTCCATCATCTAATCGTGTGCAAGTGAAAATACAGTTTTCAGTTATTTTCCTTGCATGTGATTAGGTTATCTTTGCAAAGTGGATTTTTACCACATTCACTAAGCTAAGGAAAATTTATCTTGCAAAAGGGTAAATTCCCTTTTAAAGTGAACAGCCTTATTTACCTTTAGTAAATCAACCCCCAGTAGCCCAGAGATCACTGAAGCCAAAATATAAGTACAACAGCTAGGCAACAATCATTTTCAAAGGAGTACGATGACAGCTTATCTTTTTCTTATTACAAGGTTAATTTTATGGCCACTATTTTATTTTACGGTAAATATGAACAAGGCTCGTAAGCTTACAGTTATTACTAAATATAGTACTGATTGAGATGTCAACACTCTTTACATGCCGATTTTCACAGGCTTGATGTATGATCCACACAAGCTGTATTGCCCACAAATGTCCCAACTAAGATAAGAAATAATGAAGGCTAACAAGATCATACATGTAGCAATTTGACCATCTCTGCTATGAACATTTTTAGATTCAGAAATAGAGTGGACTGTTTAAAAGCAATATAAAAAAAAAATCCCAAGTGCTGGTCAAAGAAGGTGCTTTAAAAAAAAGCTGCCAGGCCTGAACAGACGATCAAAAAATGACCATGCCCTAAAATGGCAGTATATGGCAGTCCTTGTCTGGCATGTGTATAATCAAAATGCGAACTTGACCTTTGACCACTTAATTTTGGCTGTGGCATTTGTACACCCCCATCCCTGCAAATTAAGTTGGAGTGTTGGGGAGGGGCTAAAAATGTCCCTAGGGCTTGTAAATGGAGGCCACCTCCCAACTCCATTGCGTTTCACACCACAAAGGGTTTAATCACCATTTAAGCCCTTT
Organism: Staurois parvus; assembly: GCF_062004578.1. Classification (NCBI taxonomy): domain Eukaryota; kingdom Metazoa; phylum Chordata; class Amphibia; order Anura; family Ranidae; genus Staurois; species Staurois parvus. Next base: position 1,243,069 of record NW_028317839.1, read on the forward strand.
GTGGGGTGAAATGCATTGGAGCAGGAGGTGGACAGACCAGACAATATGCTGTGAATGCTTTATTTAATATAAAGCTGGTTTAACATCAGTGACAGCAGCAGTCTGCGGCATGTTACTTTCTACTTGACAAGCTAAACAACTGAGCGAGGATGCGCTCCTGGGAATGCACAGGATGAGAGCTGGAGGTACAAGGAAAGAGGCAAGGTGGGAACAGCATAGCTACTGATTCCACATTTTATAAAGTATGTATACTATGTAACAAATACAATTGCTATAAACAATAAAAATTTCTACAAAAATGGTAATGAAGCTTCAGTATGCTTGAAATACGTTCATAAATTGTAAAAATTGGATGTTTTTCCTTTTTATTTCTGGGACACTGTTAGAATCTTTATTTCTTTAAGTGGCCTTGTGTTACTGTGTTATTTGATAGCCAGGTAAAGTCTTATAAATGGCAAAATTAGCACATTCAAAAATTTGAATGCTGTGTACTGATTCATTGCAACTCACCACATTTATATATGCTGCAATTAAACTAATGAAACATTTCTTTAAATTGGTTGCCATGAGTGACAGTGTATTTTCAACTGCTATTTGCCCTATTGAATAGATCTGTGATTACTAAAGGCTTAGAGTTCTAAAACTATAGAAAACCATCTATCCACAACACATCTCCATTATGTTTTTATACTGTAAGCCATTCAGCCTCATAATGAAAACTGAAAGTAGGCCAGTTGGGCTGAACATCAGGAGAACCAGGCCTTAACTGTCATTTTTGTTCTGCCTTCCTGGAAGAAAAAAAAATCATAAGCAGCTAATAAAGGGATAACCACTACTATGTATTCAAATGACCATCATCTGGCTAATATTTAAATTATGTACTATACGATTTTCCTTCATCACTCCCTTGATACTTTTGCTTCACTCCCTTAAAGGGTTAATGTGTCCCCACAATCTATTTTTAATTAAAACAACAGCTCATCTAGATATCCATGAAGTATGAGTCACCAGATATCAAGTTTCCTATCACAGATCTACTAAAAGGTTCAGAACGTCAAAGCCAACAGAGCTCATGCTCCAAGTAATTGCTTACAAATAAAATCTTTGACAGTCCAACTCTGACTGCATCTAACTGCTGACCACTTAAATGACTGATTGGACGTAATGACGTAATAAGAAATTCAAGTCGAGCAGAGTAGAGGTTTATGAGAAATGTAGAGTTAAGTTTAAATACAAGAGGCATCCACATTGCACTGAAGGCTTATAGAATGACTGTTATACAATAGTTTAAAAACTAAGCTAAATAAAAATACACACCATAGCCTAGACACATGGCCCTTGTGACACTTTTCTGCGATCACTATTCACTCTACAGCAATTTTATACACCAAATTCAGAAATAAGCTCATCCATAAAAATATGACAAAGGATGGAAAAAACAAAATTTTAAGTTGAAAGCTCTTGAACCTTAGACCGTTCAAATAAAAGATCTTTGTTTAAGGGCATTTGTAAACGATTCACTTAAAATGCAACCAGGTAGGTTGTGATAGTTAAGGTACAGGGGCACATACTCACAGAATTTGGAAGTGACCAGAACCCAGGGTCCAAAATTTTTTTTCTTACTCCTGTGGATGTTTTGGAATTATTATTTTGGAATTTGTGATATACTGGTAAAAGTTCAAACATTGGCTCACCACTTGCTTAGAGAAGCATCATGTGCTTAGGAACCATAAATAAGAAATTAAATAAGGGAAAGGATAGGAGGGGGTTAGATTGTACATCAGCTACAACATATTCACAGCAATGACCATGGCAGGATAGTTACACTGTTTAATCTACAAGATGTCCAGGACGTAAATGAGCAATACATGAACGCGGCTGGCTACGGTAATGTTACATAATCTGCATGTAAAACTACAATTCTTGTTGTCCCCAGCCAATCCATGTGGTCCGCCCTGATATTTGTATAACAGCAGTGATTATTTAGTGCTGCTCTGTAATTTGGCATTTGTTTGGAGGAGGGTATCTTTTACATGATAAAACACTCTAATTTTCATCTGTCATGGCAGTTATTAGTTACAGTTCTTTGCTAGTGGTGGCTGAGAGTCTGCCAAAATAATAGAGTATTTTCCGCAGCAGTGCACACTTGTTATTAAAAATAAATGGCCTGTAAAAGGTTTGCAGTCATCCTGATACTGACATCACCAATAGAGGCTTTTCTAGAATTGATCAAAAGGATAAGAAAAAACAGTGTTTTGTATTCACATTAAAATCCTTATCTTGGAGTCAGTTGAGGGACACTGGATGTCTTTAACCTTTGAGCTATACTGCTGCTTACAGCAAGATTGGACACTGGCAAATAAAAAAAACTTTTATTTCAGCTCACGATAACCCCTTCCCATTACCAGCATGTCTCAGCTTTTGTAGCAAATGAATAATGAGAGCATGATCATAAGCAAAGAGGTTCAGGACCGGTTTCCCTCAACCGACTTCAAATATCCTATTTTCTCTCTCTTCCATTTACGGGCACACAAAAAGTCTTTAACCCAAGGGAAGTTCAAAACCAATCCAACAGAGGGGTGAGAAACGCAGCAAACAAATGCCAACAGTGCCTGCAGCATATGGAGCCATCTGAAGGACCTTAAGCTGAAGCTGCAATTAGAAGAGACTGAAATGCCCACCTGGTAAAACTTAGAGAAAATGTTAACAGACGACCAGTTAGCTGCCTTGCAAATTTGGAAAACCGTTATCTGATGCAATGTACCTTGACCCTATCCATAAGACCATAAGCTTTGATAATAGTCTGCCTAAGCCACCTATGGATGGTAAAATGAGAAGTGGGTGTACTGTTAGAGGTCCATCGAAGATTACTAAAAGGGAATAAGTCTTCCTGAAAGAAGTAGTAAGATAGACCTGCATAACGCAAACCACACCTAGACAATGGAAAGAAATTTTCTTTTGGTGAACAAAAGCTGGACAGAATAACTATGTCCTGGTTAAGGCAAATGGCAAAAACTACCTTAAGCAAGAAGAGAGTCCTGGGTCCGAACACCACTTTACAAAACCAGAAAGAGTTTATGGCTTGCAGGAAAAGCTGCTAGTTCAAACACTCGCCTTTGCAGAAGTAATGGCTACAAGGAATACCACCTTGTACCATGTACTGGACCATGGAGGAATGGAAGAAGGCGGCCTGGTCTAATGAATCACATTTTCTTTCACATCACGGGGAAGGATGGGAGTGTGCATAGCTTACCTGAGGAAAAGACGGCACCAGGATGCACTATGGGAAAAAGGCAAGCCAGCAGAGGCTTACAGAATTTGCTACTGACAGCTTGGTGCCAGCTACGACAGCATCCCTTCAGAGGTCTAGTGAAGACCATGCCTCAATGGGTCAGGGTTGTTTTGATGGCAAAATGGGAGCCTACTCAATATTAGAAAATGAAGAAGGTGGAATGCTCTGAGACCTAATTTACACCAATTAAATGAACGTGAAACTGCTACTCACAGAGTTAAAACACTTTACAATATTAAACAACTGGAACTTTACAATGTGCTTAAAACACACACTATATATATTCAAAACACCTCCTAGTGATTAAACTACGTGCTCAAAAAATCACAAGCATATAACATATACACAAAGCCTCCTGTGCACATATACCAAGTAAATAAAGTGTTCCTAGATTGCAACTATTATATGTAGTGCTTATAAACAGTACACAGTTCATATGCAATGTGCTCCATTCTTCAGTGTAAGTACACTACAAGTGCCTTTATATAATACACACCTTTAGCGTGCCAAACACTGACTCCAATATCGGTGACCAATCACATCTTCCCTAGTGAAACCACACTCACTTTACTCAATAAGAGGGTCTCAATGCACTTATGATTATAATTCCAGCTCTCTTCAGGATCAGCTCCTCTCCCCCTCTCTTCTCTTATTTTACCACTTGTTATTAGATGCCAGCAACCCCCTCCACACCACCATGGAACAAAACCAGGGAAGATCCATGCATAGTGTAGTACTATTTTATTAAAATTGAAAAATCCAACCCAAAGTGCACACTTACATTAGCTAGCAATACAATAGCCCTGTAAACATTCACTACGCCACCAGCTCTTTCCAAGCTGGTGGTGCGCTCCAAATGGCGGAAGTGACATCACTAGTGTAGCCTGGCATAATGGCAAACACTGTGCCATTACTTGGGAAAATAAAAACCAATAATGTTTTACACGAAGGCAAACTAAAAGTATGTTTGAACTAGTGTAGATACTTTGTATACTTCGATTTTTACAGAAGCCTTTGATGTTGCTTCTCATAAGTAGGAAGATGGTGACAAAGACATGGAGAAAATGTAAGCAAATGGTTAAAGTAGTGGCTGAAAGATTGCAGAAAAAATAGCAACTGTAAACAGCGCCACAAACATCATTACTGTGCCCAATACTTTTTAGTTACTTTATTAGTGACTTGGTAGATGCATCAGAAAGTCATGTGACATTGTTTGCTTATGATACAAAAATATTACAAAACATTTTTTCAAAATAGTTTTTTTTTTTTTTTTTTAAATTAAGATGAAATTGTATCTTGCTAAACCTAAAGTGGAAATTCACTCTCTCAATCAAACTATTTTGAATCCTTATACTTTACTATCTATTTAATAATACTAACAGCATATTATATTTACTTGTTTTAAAGGTTTTTTTTTGTACATTTCTTTAATCACTTCCTAGTTTCCACGCCTAGACAAATTATGTCATACATCCCAAGGTTCCACGCCTAGACAAATTATGTCATACATCCCAGGAGTTTTCAGGAGGGGTTTCCACTGCTAAGCACTCCCTCCTGCATGCATGCCTGAACTAAGGGTGGATGGAATCCAGGAAGTAAATGTTACATGAATCATTTGCCATTACTTAAGATGGCCACTTTCAGAAATGCTAGAATGTGTTTTTCCAAGTGATTTCTCAGCAAAATAAAGCATGGAGATATGGATGGATGGGGGGAGTTTGCTTTGAATAATATAAATGAATTAAATAGCTCTTTTGGTTTGTGGTGCTCAGATACAGTGCAGTTCCGCTTTAGGGTTATGCCCCTAGGCTGTGTTAATGGCGTTATCCTATAAACATGTAATAGAATTCAGATGGGAAAAAAAAATGGGGAAGAACCTGGGAATAGTAGTTAATATACTAAGTGGCAACTTGAAAGCAAAAAAAAAAAAAATCTTGGGATATTTAAAAAGGTCAATAAAGAACGTCAATCAAGTATGTTACTACCACAGAATATATTACTTATAAAGTCATATCCTGAGTATGAAATAAAGTTTTGGATGTTCAACAGTACGAGGTGTGACAATTTAATTACGGAAATGCTCGCGGTGCAGCACTATGATGGTGAGTCACACAGCCAATCGCACTCAAGCGTGTTCTGACATGTTCTAACTTGCACCCACCTGGGCCACAGACCAGTTGACTTAGTCTTTATAGAGTAGTAGAAGAAACAACACTTACTGCAATGTGCTGTTGGTGGAAAATGAGTGGCAGGAATCTGGAGCAGCGGATTAACATCAAATGTTGCGTGAGAATTAGCAAAAGTCCGAGTGAAACTTTAGCTCAACAGGCTTATGGTGAACATTCCATGAAGAAATCAAGAGTCTCTGAATGGCATAAACGGCTTAAGGAGTGGTGCGGAGATGTGCACAATGACACAGGAAGTGGGCAGCCATGAATGCAAAGTATGGATGCAATGTGGACAGAGTGCGCTCATATCGACCATGGAGTGTGTGAAAGATGGCAGAAGAATTGAACGCAAACAGGGAAACAGTGCAGCAATCTGTAACGGACGATTTGGAAATAAAAAAAGATTTCTGCAAAGATGGTGCCTCGAATCTTGAGAGAATCAGAATGTAATCTTCAAATTTCATCCAATCTTTTGAAGAAAGCAGGTGTGTTCAACAGGGCTATTACTGGTGATGAAACATGGTGTTTCCACTATGATCCGGAAACAAACTGCCATATCAGGAAGTGTAAATGGATGATGTAAAGTCTTCCGGGGGACTGGCGGGTAGGAGGGCCGGTGACACATTTGTAGGGGGTGACCCCAGAGAGCATTCACCATCCCAGTGGAAAACTCTGGAGTCTGTTCTCTTAAAGGGACAGTACATGGGAAGTAATAACTAAAGGACTGAGGTGGATGAGCAAAGATTAACCAACCTAAAAGTGTATGTGGCTTATTTTATTATACATCAATGAAGAAAGAGTGCATAGCACATGTATTGGTGGTGGGAAGTACCACAAATAATTACACTGTGAGCATTGCTGGGTTTAGGAAGGATTGTTGTTTCTGAACACTGATGAGACACTTGGTGTGGAGCACGTTGAAACACTATGTGGAGCATGAAGAAACTTGGTTTATTGCAAGTTGACATGGGTTTTGTTTTTACCTAAACGGTGTTGCAATATGGACATTTTTTTTTGTTTTTTAATCATACTGTATGTTTGGAGTCACAAGAAGTGCAGATATGCTTGGATGGAACCTGGTTGCAGCATGAAGGATAACATTTAACCACAAACGCATTTGACCTATGCTATTATGTAGGTCTAAGTATAAGATGACCAAGGAGAGTATTCACAAGGGAATAAAATTGTTTTGAAGCAGATGCCAGACACTTCATAAAGCACTATATTAGGACATTATATTTGGGACTGTGTCACTATTTTTGGACTTATGTTTATTGTTCCCTATGGTTCTGTATGTTCTTTGAGGAGCTAGCGCACATTTATATTTAAAGGAAAAAGTAAAACAAAGTTACCTCTCCCAAAGAAAAACACATTTCTCATTCTCAGTTCAAAACCATGCTGGTGTGTTATTTTTTATCACAAGGGGATAGTTCACTACAAGTTCATACAACATGATACAACGGTCAACCAAGATTGTTGGATCCTCCATCCCAACAGTAATCCTGCACATGATGAGTTAAGTGTTTGTGATTTCCTGGCCCAGAAACCCATTTGGAAACTTGACCAACCACCTTATTCCCCTGACTTAGCACCCATTTGGCTGTTTCCAAAATTGAAAAAATGCCTTAAAAGACACAGATTTCATGACATTCTGGACACCCAGAACACCGTGATAAAGATACTACACAGCCTTCCGGAAAATTAATTCCAGGAATGTTTTCGGCAGTGGCACAGTCATCTAGAAAATGATGTCACTTCACAAGGGGACTACTTAGAATGTGACAACAGCCGCTAGCATTTAGGTAAACATTAGCAAACTTCTTTTTTTCTTTTTTTTTTTCTTAAGTTGAATATTTGTGGAGGCTAAAAAGGCAAGCAAGTAATTAATCAAAAAGGTATGGGAGGTCTCGCTCAAGAGATGTTAGAAAAACAAAAACTGTCCATACAGTCTTTCATACGAAATTCTCAGTACATTTGATGATTTCATTTAAAAGTATCTTTAGAAAATTTAGTTTGCTTCAAACTCTTAATTTTGGAACAAACAGACTTTCCCAAATGAAAACTACATACAGGGTAAGAAATTAATTTATTCCATCTTGATCCGTCAAATTTTCACATCACTGTGGTCAAGAACATCCATCACTTTGACCCCACTAACCATTAGAAAATGAAAAGAATTAACTGAATACTAGCTATGGCTAGCTTTATTTTGGCAGCTTGAAAAAAGGAAAACTTAAAGATATTCACGTATAGTCGTATATCCAAAATCAAATGGATGGCTATTTTTATCCCATTGATTGCAGAATACTAACAAGATATCAGTTTTGATTTTACAGTAAGCCCTGGTTCAGGCTAGATTCACATCTCCATGTTCCTGCGGGCCGCATTTTCCGCGGGCACGAGGGCCCATTCATTTGAATGGACTCCCTTGCCCTGGGACACGCAGGGAAGAAGTCCCTACACTTCTTCAGAAAACGCAGCCCACACAGGAACCTCAGTTCCCAGTACGGTTGAGATTTCTAGTGTGGGCGGCGTGCCATTAGAATTAAGAGTGCTTTATCATGTCTTAATTACACCATTCTTTGCTCGGATGAAGCTTACAATTTAATGTCCATACCAGACAGACAAGCACAACAACGCATAATCTAGGTCTAGTTTTGTTGAACACTTGATAGCCTACAAGTATATACCAACCAGCCATAACTTTATGACCACCAACCTAATACTGGGTAGGTCCCACATTTGCTGCCTAAAAAGCCCTGACCTTTCAAGACATCGATGCCACTAAACCGCTGAAGGTATAAGCATACCTTTACCAGGCCTTCAATAGCAGATCCTATAAGTCCTGTACGTTGCGAGGTGGAGCCTTCATGGATCAGACATGTTTTCCCAGCACATCACACATATGTTCGATTGGATTAAGATCTGGAGAATGTAGAGGCAAAGTCAACATCTTAACCTCATTGTTGTGTCCCTCAAACCTTTCTTGAGCCATTTTTGCAGTGTGGCAGGGTGCATTATCCTACTGAAAGATGCCATTGCTATCAGGGAATACAGGTGCCATATAGGGGTTCTCCATGTACTCGGACAGCAACAATATTTAGGTAGGTCATAAGTGTCAACATCCACAAGAATGGAAAGACCCAATGTTTCTCAGCAGAACTTTTCCCAAAGCATCACGCACTCTCTCCACCAACTTGTCTTCTTCCCATACTGCATCCTGGTGCCATCTCCTCAGGTAGGCGACAAACATGCACCTAGCCATACACATGATGTAAAAGAAAGTGTTATTCATCAGAGCAGGCCACCTTCTTCCATTACGCTGTTGTCCAATTCTGATGCTCATGTGCCTTTTACAAATGTTTTTGGTTGTCAACCTGGGTTAGCATGGGCTCTGCCAGTACGCAGTTTTATACACAACAAACTGCAATGACCATTTTTCTGCTTTCAACACATCAACTTCAATGTCAACACATTTACTTGTTGCCTAATATATCCACCGACTTTCAGATATCATTGTGACAAGATAATCAATGGTATGCACTTTACCGGTCATAAAGTTATGGCTGATTAGTGTATATTTGAGCTGTTGAAGGAAACAAGTGAAACTGGTGGAATCATGGGGAGAAAATACAAATGCCATGCAAACAGTCTCCCTGGTACCTGAGACCCAACAGGTAAAAGTATTAGACACTTAGGGTTTGATTTACTAAAACTGGAGAGTGCAAAATCTGGTGCAGTTCTGCATAGAAACCAATCAGCTTTCAGTTTTTTGGGATTTTTTGTCACAGCTTAATTGAACAAGCTGAAGTTAGAAAAGGATTGGCTACCATGCACAGCTGCACCAGATTTTGCATTCTCCAGTTTTAGCAAATCGACCCCTTAGGGGCCAGAGTTAAAAAGCAACTATATGGCCCAACCATAACTGCTGCTTTAAAAAGAAATCTTCCAGCACATTTATGAAGCACAGCTGTGTGTTTTGCATGCTTTGGAACTCTGAAATGAAGCCCCATACAAAATATAATGGAGGCCAAGAGCCTGGCCACGTGACTAATCAAAGTCATGTGATTGAGCGCTTCTTTTGTAGAATGTTCTCTGCAGCAGTACTCAAAAACATCCAAAAGGATACTGCAGGCTCCACACTTTAGGAATGTCACAGATAATGCAAGCATAATGTAGAATAAAAAGTGTGGTTCCTGGCTGAGAGTGGACTCCAGAATCAGCTCTTGTTTTAATAGGACCCTGAGTCACCATGCTGCTTAAATAATTATTCGATGAGGGATGTTTTCATGAATTAGATTGCAGACTTTGTGCCTTATTTAAACTAGAAAACAGGCTTGCTGATAGATACTTAACAGATTCCAATTCTCATGTCAAACACAGAGTATGATTGCTAGGGGCAAAACAATGCTCTTTTGCTCCGTTTTTATGGATCATCCTGACATGACTCTATGAAGTCTACTTATAAAAAAAAAAAAATTGCTGTGTATATGTATGTATATATAGCCATCACAAAATATTCCTGTACTGTGACTGTTAGCTCCATCTAGTGGCCATAATTCAGTATTTTCCTGAAGTATGGCCTAAGGAAAATACAGCATTGTGGGCACAATATGGATCTGATGGTTACAGGAAATAAACAAATTAAATACATAACAGGTATTCTTTCGTGACAGCTGTGAGAATGCTCAGACACTATCAAGGCAATTTTTTTTATATATAAAAACCCCTATGTTTTTTCCGCTTTTCAGTAAGCTATTATGGAGGCAGGAAAAGACAGAAATAAAGCTCTGTTCACTGTTTAGCTAACATCTCAATGTAACAGGTGTCAGAAAACAAATAATTATAAAAATACACTGCAGATAATGGGCATAAATTATATTTTCAACCCTCTACCAAACTGTGGAAAATTCAACTCTATTTTATATTAACATGGTTTCTGTAGTCTGCTTTTGGAATCACTGGAGAATGAAATGAACACAGAGTACAGACTACGGAGCAAAGACTTGGACCAGGTTCTCACGGTCACATGTTCTCAGATGTCTGCAGGTGCATGCAGTAGATGGTGATGAACTCAAGCAGGACATGCATGGAATTATGAGAAGGTGAGCCATGTAGTGATGCACAGCAGCTGAGAATAGGTTCTCACCATTAAATGCACACTGGAACTTGACTTCCTTTTCTAAACAGACCAGAGGAGGGAGAAGAGTAAGAATAGAAATAGATAAAAAGAAGCAGATAGATATAGAAGGAAAGGGGCATGGTAATAAAAAGAACAGACAACGGTAGACCACGTTAGTGAGGCAAACGTGTGGGAGAGCCAATCCCAGCTGAGAGCAGGATAACAAGCAAACATTAAAAGTAAAACCACAAACAGAAACATATAGAAGCGCAGAAAAAGTAATTCTAAGCCCCAGTATAAAAGGTTACATATAGTGAAATGTAGTGTATCGAATGTATGGTATTTAAGTACTACTATTTTGTACATTTTCATAAATGTTAAAAATAGCATCATTAATACAAACTGTGCTGTTATGCTATGTAAATGCTGCAGAATGAATAAGCTCTCCTAGACCTACGTATAAAATCTCCCCATCATTCTCATCTCTGCTGTCCACAAAGCTCACTGTCACTCGTTCTGCTGCATTCTCAGCAACATCATATTAGACACAGAATGCAGCCTGGAGGGGGAAAGTTCTTGTGGGTGCAGAAGGTGGAAGAGAACTCTGGTAACTGTACAAAACGTAAAGCATTTATAGTGGACCATCCCAGTTTAAAAAATTGCATCATCCAAGATAGCCAAGATTGTGGTTACCCATTTAAGATGATGTTATTGTCTGAAAAATATTTTTTTGTACTCACCATAACATTCTGGTCTTGTTGTCCACTGAGGGAATTCTAAGGCTGCCTGGGTTATACTACCACCTACAGGAGAAGTGGACACTGGCAAAAAATATATAAAATGTTGTCCAGCACAGCATAACCCCATCCACTACAACCATGCTACAGTTTTGTAGCAAAGTAATACTGAGAGCATGATCAGAAAACACACAGTGATGGGATCTGTGTTCCTCAATGGACATCAAGAAAAGGTGTTTACAGTGCGTGCAAAATCCAAATTTCTTTCTCATCCTTTGAGGGATACAGGAATTTTCAGACTGTCAGGATTTCCACAAGCAGTCGAACAGAGGGATGGGTAAAACAGCAAAGGCTAATAGACTCAAGAAATAAAAAAAACAACAGAAGTTGGCATTAGATGAGGCATTAGCTGAATATCCACCTGGTAGAACACATATAATGAATACAGAAGACTGGGTGGCTGTCTTTAAATTTGGGAAAGCTGCTTAATGTCAAGAAGAGCAAGAAGCACTCACAGATCTAGGAAAGTATGTGGCGCACCCCTTTTGAGGTCCATCTGGGATTACAAAAAGTAATCATTCTTCCAAAAATAGCTGTAACAGATGTCACAGACCACAATATTTTCAGGGAATGAAGAGAATTGTCTTTTGGTGAACTGATACCAGACAGCAGGACAGGCAAACAGTGCCCTGGATGAGGTGAAAGTCAGGACTACCTGAGACCAGAAAGAAGTCCTTGGTCTTAATACCAACCCTGTCCTTATGCATAAGTTCACCTTGTGTAGGTGATGGCTACAGCAAACACCACCCTGTGGGCGAGAGTACAGAAAGAAAAGCAGACAAGGAAGATGCAGATGAAGTGGACAAGGAAGATGTTCCAGGGGAGATAGGCATACGTAGACCAGGGTGTACTCATCCCACAAATAACCCATCCCCTGTTTCTGTTAGAAGATCCCTGTACTTTGAGACAAACCTGTCCAGTTTGCTGAACTTAGCAGTCAGGAACTCATCAACTGCCATCCCCTTCCTGCAACACAAGACCTGAAACACCTCAATGTGTAGGAACCACACCGAGTCCAGGCAGTGTCAGCTGAAGAAGTCCACCTGTCATTTATACAGCCTTGGGATATAAATGGAGGAGGTGGTGGCTCCTCTGACCAAGTCCCCTGCACTGACAGGGTGTCCAGAAACCTTTCCAAGCAGGACAGACTGGCATTAATCATGACGGTCTTCCAGAAGGTTGGTTGGAAGGACTTCCCTGAAACACGTGCTGGATTACTGAGCCACCAGGTCATGGGTTACTTTGTCCTCCATGCCAAAAGAAACAGTCTGTGCAGGGGCTTAATTAACTTGTCTCGCTACAAAATGTTGCGTTTTACAAGTCTGGAGTGAAACTAGGCTAATGGGACTGCCTCGAAGGAGGTTACATTATAGTGAGTATTTAAAAGTAGTACATGCACTAATTTTGTTGCAATCCAGTGTGATTTCAGCCCATTTAAATAAATGGTCTGAAAATTGCATTGTACATGAATGTGGAGCGTGTTCCTGTGTGATTTTGGTGTGAACCAGCACTGAATCTACCAGCAGCTGTAGAAGACTGTTATAAAGAGAACACTAGTATAAAACTAGAAAAATCTGCGCCCACTGACTGACTGGAAAATCTTCCAGGATTTAACAAATCCAGCATGAATCTACCAACAGCTGTTGATGACAGAAAAATCTTCTACATGAAAATTAAGCAAAGCTGAAGAAAACACATCCATTCTCATGAGAACACTAGCAGAAAACTGAGGCATGCTAGCAGTGGGCAGGCTTCTCATGTTAGTCAACTTTTTTGTTGCCAGTGGCTATTTCTCCCACAGGTGGCAGCATAACCCTGATGGCACATTTTAAATGCATGCAGGAATGTATGAGGTTGAATTTTAGATTACTTGTTTGTGCTCAGTTCCAAGAGGAAAAGAACAAGAGATGGTACCGATTTCCTGGATCCGGATCTTCCAAGCAGCTCTTTGTTCGTGCTCAAGCTGAGATATTCCCAGGATGCCCCGCCATATTCCTTGACCCAGTGGTACCATGACAGCCATATGAATGTTATGCACATGTATCCTGCTCAAATCTGAGTTGCAACTTGTATGCTTTTATTAAACCATTATTTTTATGCTACACCCAGATCGGCACCCTCTCTTGTTCTTATGTTGCTGCAGAGAATGCGTCAGTTTCTGAGGAGCTGCCATCAGCTTGTGGTCCATTTTCAAGGAACTGTTGGGGCTTTTTTCATGCTACTGCTAACCATGGACTTTTAGTTGGCAGGCTTATCCATCCACATGTGCCATCTGTATAGTTTTACTTGTCAGCTCCAAGAGGAACCAGTGTGCCCTCATTCCACTGCCCTTTACATATGCACAAGCACATTATGATTTAGTATTGTGCATTATACAACTATCACAAAGACCAAACGATGTTCTTCATAACAGAGAATTTCACTTATGCAATTTTTCCTTATGAATATTTGATCTGCTTCAAAAAATATTTACAGATAGTGATATTACAGTATGAGGTTTCCCAAAAAAGATAATAAAGCCGAGGTGCCAAATAAAAACTGGTTCCAAGGAAAAGAGGTTTGTTGTGCATAGCATCTGGATGTTTCCAAGAAAAATAACTGGTAAACGAACACATTATCCACCATGACAGACCATTTGATTTATACCACCAAACCAGGGCAGTAAAGTGTATAGCACAAAATCAACTACTACATCTTAAATGATTCTGTCCTAAAGCAAACCTTACACCAGAGTAATCCTATTTCTGAAAGCCGACAGAATATTTCTAATTATACTTCACAAAGAAGTCTTTTCAATGCTTTTAACCATATAAAAGAGATCAACTTAATTTTAAAAACCCTGTGCCTGTGTAGAATTTGTAATTATATGCAAAAATGGGGCCCACATGCAAACTCTGCTTTCTGCCTCAGTACTACAAAATGGTTTGGCTCTACTGTTCCCTCATAATGCAGACTGAGTAAACTGACTCAAGCAAAACAAAGCAAAACTAAGAATCACCCCTCCTTTAAAATAATCACATTTTGTTACTTTACAGCCTGAAATTAAGACAGACACAGGTTATGTTTTATCCAGCTGTATTTACTCTGCAACTTATAACATCCAAGTGAAAGATATAACACCATGTCAGGGAAAAAAAAAAATCAAAAAACAGAATTACTGAGTTGGAAAATGGATCATCCCTTAGTGTCAGTATTTGTTGAACCATTTTTTGCTTTAATTGCAGCCAGTCTGTTTGGATATGTCTCTACTAACTTTGCAAAGCAAGACTTTGCAATATTTGCACACTCTTCTTTGCAGAACTGCTCAATTTCAGTTAAATTTGATGGTGACCGTTTGTGGACTGCAGTGTTCAAGTCAACCTACCGATTTTCAAATGGGGTTTAAGTCTGGGATCTGACTAGGCCATGCAAGGATATTCACCTTTTTCTCCTTCAACCACTGTGTGGTCATTTTTACTGTGTGCTTTGGGTCACTGTCGAGTAGGAAGGTAAACCTTCTTCCTATTGACAACTTTCTGGCAGAGGGCAGCAGATTTTCCTCAAGAATTTGATGGTATTGTTCCTTCTATCCTGACAAGTGCTCCAGTCCCTGCTGCAGAAAAACGCCCCCATAGCAGGATATTACTACATCCATGTTTTATTGTAGGAATGGTTTTATTTGGATGGTGAGCTGTATTGGATTTCTGCCAGAAATATTGTTTAGTGTTGAGGCCAAATAAGTACATTTTAGTCTCATCTGACCATGACACCATTTTCCATTTGGCCTCGGAATCTTCAAGGTGCGTTTTGGCAAATCTCAGCCCTGACTACATATAACCTTTCTTGAGGAGTGACTTTTTCCTTGCAACCCTCCCATACAAGCCACATTTCTGGAGAATTTGTGATATTGTCACATGCACACAAAGACCACTCTTTGTCATTAATTCCTGCAACTGCTTCAAAGTTGCTGTAGGCCTCTTGGTTGCCTCTCTGACCAGTGACAGTCTGGCTCTTTAATCCAGTTTGGAACAAAGTCCTGATCCAGGGAGGGTCTGTAGTGTACCAAATACCTTCCACTTCTTAACAATGGACTTCACTGTGCTTCTAGGCACTGATAACTCCTTTGAAATGTTTTTGTATCCATCTCCTGACTTGTGCCTGTCCACAACTTTATCCCGGAGATCTGACAGTGCCTTGCCACCCATAGTTTGTTTGCTTATGTTGCACTACCACGGACTGAAATGCTCCAAGGAAGCTCTTTTCATGCTCAGCTAATCAAAATGACCACCGCTAATCACAGTTGAAAGTCAATTGGCTTTGTGTGCCATTGAGAAGATGATTACCTATACCTGATTGTGTTTGCAAGTCATTTTTAGGAGAGGGGTTATCCTTTTTGCAACTCAGTGATTTTGTTTTTTTTACTTTTTTTTTTTTCCCTGATATGTTGGTGTTACATCTTTCACTTGAAAATTATAAGTTGCACTGGGTAAATACAGCTGGATAAAACAAAAACAGTCTTCATCCCAGGCTACAAAGCAACAAAATGCATTTTAAAAGGGGGGTGATTCTTTTCTTTACCCACTGTGTATGTATATATATATATATATATATATATATATATATATATATATATATATATATACACATACACACACACACACACATATATATATATATATATATACACACACACACACACACAGTTGTGTTCAAAATAATAGTGTGTTGAAATAAGTGAATAAAGCTCAAAATCCTTCTAATAGCTTTTATTTCCATACACACAAATGCAGTAGAAACACTACACATTCTATTCCAAATCAAAACATGAAGAAAAATATCAAAATGTGTGTTGTTCCTCTAAAAAAAATTGAAGAAAAGTGATTAGACTGTTCAAAAAAAATAGCAGTGTTTGTATTGTTCTTTACAAACTCAAACATTCACTATATAAACTGAAAAATGTTTGAAGATTTTGCTTTCCTTTGAATCACTTAATATTTAGTTGTATGAGCACTGTTTCTGAGAACTGCTGTACATCTGTGTTGCATGGAGTCAACCAACTTCTGGCACCTGTGAACAGGTATTCCAGCCCAGGATGATTAGACTACATTCCACAGTTCTTCTCTGTTTCTTGGTTTTGCCTCAGAAACTGCATTTTTGATGTCACCCCACAAGTTTTCTATTGGATAAGATCCGGGGATTGGGCTGGCCACTCCATAACCTCAAACTTGTTGGTCTGGAACCAAGATGGTGCACGTTTACTGGTGTGTTTGGGGTCGTTGTCTTGTTGGAACACCCATTTCAAGGGCATTTCCTCTTCAGCATAAGGCAGCAATGACCTCTTCAAGTATTCTGATGTATTCAAACTGATCCATGATCCCTGGTATGCGATAAATAGGCCCAACACCGTAGTATGAGAAACATCCCCATATCATGATGCTTGCGCAACCATGCTTCACTGTCTTCACAGTGTACTGTGGCTTGAATTCAGTGTTAGGGGGTCGTCTGACAAACTGTCTTCAGCCACTAGACCCAAAAAGAACTATCTTACTTTCATCAGTCCACAAAATGTTGCGCATTTCTCTTTAGGCCAGTCAATGTGCTCTTTGGCAAATTGTAACCTCTTCAGCACGTCTTTTTTTTCAACAGTGGGACTTTGCGGGGGGCTTCTTGCAGATAGCTTGGCTTCACATAGGCGTCTTCTAATTTTAACAGTACTCACAGGTAACTTTAGACCTTCTTTGATCTTCCTGGAGCTGATTGTTGGCTGAGTCCTTGCCATTTTGGCTATTCTTCTATCCAGTCAAATGGTAGTTTTTCGCTTTCTTCAAACATCTTTCAGGTTTTGGTTGCCATTTTAAAGCATTTGTGATCATTTTAGCTGAGCAGCCTATCATTTTCTACACTTCTTTATATGTTTTCCCCTCTCCAATCAACTGTTTAATCAAGGTACGCTGTTCTTCTGAACAATGTCTGGAATGACCCATTTTCCTCAGAATTTCATAGAGAAATGCACTGTAACCAGCATGTACAACATTTGCTGCCTTCCTTCCTTAAATAACGGCAATAATTGCCACCTGTTTATCAAAGAATGAATGACCTCACTAATAGAACTCCACACTGCTATTATTTTGAACATGCCCCTTTCAATTAGTGATTCAATTACACAGAATCAGCAGCATGCATGTCATGACTGTTGGGTCTTCTGGATATCTATTACTCTACTACAGCTGCTAGTAAATTATTTGCCATGTAGAAATATCATTTCTACCAAAAACAGTGATCAGGTTAGTGATGTCTGACTGCTATTTTGAACGTGTGCGTGTGCGTGTGCGTGTGTGTGTGTGTGTGTGTGTGTAAGTATATATACTTACAAAAATAAATAAAAAAATATATATATATATATATACACACACATACATACATACATATACACATACATACATATACACACACACACACACACACACATACATACATACATACATACATACATATAAAAATAAGAGAGAGAACTACAGACCTCCACCTAACTCCCCAGTAATTCTCCAGTTATTAAAATGATTAATACTTTCTGACATTTTTACATTCCACTAAGTTTTGTGTCTGCATCTGAACGGAAAGACTGCTGGTGGACCTGGCACTGACAGTTGTGCCTCCAAACCAATAGGTCATCAAGCCACTGCCGTCTGCATGTTCAGAGGACCCCACATCTACTGGACAGCTAATAGGTAGTCTTCTATCCCTGCAGAGAGGACAGCCTATCTTCTGAAGTCCACCTCCCTCCCTAGATTAGTTTTCAGTCGTCACAAAAGATAATCATCTTTACATGGGCAATATTATTTTGTCACCAAATGAAAATAAGTCTTCCATTACAATCTATAAGGTGGTATTAGAAAACAATGGCCCCTACTGCAAGATTACGCAGCAATATTTGAAGTGGTAATAAAGAAGCTCTGCTTCTGTGGCGACAGCAGAGACCTTTCCATTTTCTGCTTTGTTTCTCCCTTTTTATAAGCATCTTTAAGCCGTTGTTGTTATGGAAACGGACAAGACACTACTATCTGGGAGACACGATCTGCTGTCACTGAATACGCATTGCGAGGCTTCAACATACAGATTTGCTAAACCACATATTGGAATCACTGGAGACGCTAGTAAGCCTTTTTGTCTTTGAAAACATGGTGTTATTAACGGGGAAGACCAATACATATGCTAGAGTGCCAAGAATATTGTATTCCTGTAGAATTGGTACCAAACTAGCACTGATGCTCTCTTCAATGTGCAAATACAGTCTATTAAAATCTATCTGGGCTCATAAATACGTGTATAAGAGTGCAGATATGATGACTACACTGTGACTTTACAGGTTAGCCCCCTGCTCTAACGCAATATACCATCATACAGCATAGTTCAGTGACTATAGTATGATCCAAGCACAAAATACGTATTATTGGTTTTAAATGGGGCTCTATGCCCTGTAAAGTGATGAAGATGGTTTATATCAAAATATACATGAGGAAATTCCTCTTTATGCGTAGTTTCCATCCACAGCATGCCACATCACAGAAGTGCTTGTACATGACATTATTTGTCTTATTCAAAAATGAAACAAGCAAACTGCATCTTCCAGAGGAACCAAGTCAAATTCATGTCTTAAAACATCCAGGTACATTACGCTGGCCAGTTGCTATGAATGATTACATACTGCAATTACTCGTTATCTTACTGAATAAGCCTGCAACTGCTCTTATATCAGAATTAGATCTAAAGGGATTAAACACAAGCTACATTCTCAGTACATACTGTATGCATGTAGTCTGGGAAACTGACTACATGGAAGCAATAAAGTTCTTGCTTTCTCCAGATCTCCAATGAGTGTCCTTTGAGTATGCAGTCCTCTTGCTGTTCTGAATTGAAAGCACATAGGGTCACGGGGACCACAATGCAATTTACTTGTAAAAAAAAAAGAAAAAAAAAAAAAGCTCCTAAAAGGCCAGTCTCCATGCTGAGCTGTGCTAAGTCTGCAGTTATTACTTAAATAAAGATCTAGAAGGTTTTTGTCTATTTAAAATGATATATTTACACATACATATATAAAATATATTTTGAACACATTTTGAGGAATTAATTAAAACTGAAAAACTGAAGCAACTGTACATGGAGACCAATTAGCTTCTATCTTTTATTTTCAAACTTGAACTGCCTAAAGACTGCCCACAGTAAATATACACTGCAGCCATCCCCGCTGCGCTGGGATGTACGTGACCCAACATTTCCAAGTAGAAGGTGCCCATGTGCACGCCCCCCATCAGATCTGTGCTGTCATTCGGTACAGCACAAGTCGGTCAGCAGGTCCTGGCCAATGACCTGCTGATCGGCTTAGCAAATCACAGCACAGAGCCCTGTGTTTAATAATAACACAGGGCTCTGTTCAGAAAGCAGCGATGTGGCTGTTCTTTCTTCCTGCAAAGCAGAGAGAAAAAACAGTCACATCTACTAATAAAAGCAGCACATATTACACACATTACACATTGTTAGGAGCACAGTTAAACCTTTGATTGCCCCTAAATGTTAACCCATTCTAAGCCAGTGTCATTAGTACAGTTACAGTATTAGCACTGATCATTCGTGCCACTATTGACAGTGTAATTTAGTGTCCCTCCCCGTTAACATCACCTAGAACCAGATTTGTAGATGGTATAACTTTTGCAAAAACAGATTAATATACACTTATTGGTATTTTGTTTTTTACCAGACATGTAGCAAAATACCTAAATTTATGAAGAAATTTGATTTTTTTTTACTGGATGTTTTATAACAAAGTAGAAAATATAATTTTTTTTACTTTCAAAATGTTTTTGCATTTATATGATAAAATACAAAAAAAATCAAATATCACCAGAAGAAAGCTTTATTTGTGGGCAAAAAATGATATAAATTTCATTTGTGTACAGTGTTGCATGACTGTACAATTGCAGGTTAAATTGGCGCAGTGCAGAGTAGCAAAAAATGCCCTGGTCATGAAGGGGGTAAAACCTTCTGGAGCTTAAGCGGTTAAAGTAAAGATAAACCCTCCATACCCTTTACAGCCAAGGAAGCTGCCCATCTTAGCCTGTCTGATCTGCAGTTGCCACCGGACTGCACATGAGATCAGTTATGACACTGGCCATTTGATAGGTTTGACAGTTCAGCTGAAAGCACAAGCAACTGTGACAGTTCTCATTCACGGCATGCCTTGAATGTAACTGTTATGGAAAGCAGATATATTGATGGGTTTGGTTCTGCTTTAAATGAACAAGCTGGAGATGGAAACTGATTGACTGCCATGCACAGCTGCTCCATTTTCCGTCTGCTCCAGTTTTGAGAAATTCCCCCCGTTGTGCTGCTCATGAGATATAATCCATGTACAAGGCACATTCTGGACATCAGCTAAATTTCAAAAGAGTGAGTGATAAATATAATTAGAATGATTATGACTTGTCTGTATTACAAATAATTTAGACGTATAGAAGAGCTTGGGGTAAGAAAAAAAACAAACAAAAAAAAACAATTATGAGTTTCAACTAAGCTAGGTATTCCATCAGATGTGGAAAACCCCATTCTATCGCATCACAATGTTGGCCAGACCTGATCGTTTAAAGTCTTTTTTCAAGAAGCTGAAAATCACTGTTACCCTTACACTGGGTAATAAATTCCACGTGTTTGCAACCTACTGTCAGGCTGGCTTGGAATATAGCTATGGTAAATGCATCGATATTCCTTTCATATGACAGTTTTTCTATATCACAATACAGACATTGTAATAATGATTTCTGAAAAAAAAATTATAGTAGCGGAATTCTCCTAGATTGTAAGCTCCAAGGAGCAGGGCCCTCGAACCCCTCGTGTATTGAATCATATTGTTACTGTAATGTCTTGTGTACTGTCTCCCATTATATTTATAATGTACAGCGCTGAGCAAACTATTGGTGCTATATAAATCCTGTATTATTATTATTATAATAATAATTGACCCTTTATACCAAAATCTGGACTTACCATTTTTCTTCTGGTTTTTACTGCATTGTGTGTATGAACCCCCATTTGGTCACACTGAACATGCACTCTTATTTGTCCTACAGCCTATTCTTAGTTATAAAATCAGATCTAACATGAATGTGCTTTTACTTTGTGTAGATGGCATTTTTACCACTAGAAGTTCTAATTATTGCCCGCAGAGATTTTTCACCTCATTGGAAAACTCCTGATGTGAGTAAGTACCAAACATTCCATTCTCTATATCGGAAAGACAATATCTCTGAGTATGCACGGTTAACAATTGCAGCCAAAGATGCAGAGGAGATTGTATCAGGTCCTGGCAGCACAGCACAGTGATGGACGATGTGAAAAGGTATTACTGCAAGTTGCGGTCAGTAAAATTTCTACTTATGACTAGCCTTAGGATGGCCAAAAATGGCTTGATAAAATCAAGTGGCGTGGCGTGGCGTGGCCTGGCCAATTTAAGTACTAATTGGGAAATCAAGCCATAAAGAGATGGGGCACTAGGCACCAATACCACAAAAAATTACAACATCTCTTAGTACTTTTATTTACTTCCTTTCAAGTGAGGGAAAAAAAAAAAAAACACAGGTTTTAACATGCAAGCATGCATGTAACAAATGTACCTGTTTGTGAACTTGAGCAGGAGACTAGCTGCAAGAGTTCTTGGCGAGATATTGGAAGATAAGAATATGTCCTACTGCCTGTTCTCCCTCAACAATAAACCATATGCACCTCCATGGCCACTCTCATGGGGTACAAGGCTGGAGAGACAATTCTAAAAGGGCTAAAGCTTTTGCAGTCTAGGATATAACTACATGGGTACCAAGACCTCTAAGGTCATCAAGGCCCTAACCATAGGTGTACTCCCCTTTTTTTGTTGTGTCCCCCAAATACATTTACAAAGTAAAGCAGCATTTGCCTTGGTTTCACACACTGCTATTCTGTACTCTACCACTTCAGCGTCAAATACATTTATTAAGACTAAACAAGGTCAATTTCAAGAAAGTTTTTTAAACTTAGTACCCCAAAGGCTGAATGAGAATACATGAAATGTGAGAGAGGCTCTCCAAATAAAATATTCCACCAAGGTCTTGTTGTCTCAACTCAAGCCAAAATGTACCACGGAACAGGAGCTACAAGTCCCCATGATACTACCCACATAAATATATTAGAAGTCATCCTCCATTGTATGAAATCCATAGTGTTGCTTCATTATCAGTCAGAATTCATCCAGAATGGTAAGTACTGTTATATGAGTGGATGTGATTAAAGTGGTTGTAAACCCTTCCATATAACCAGTGAAGTGACTATCCTCAGGTGATACACAGATGAAAGAAATCATCCAACACACAGCAAGTTGTACCTGTTTATCTGCATCCCTCTCTCCTCTACAACCAAAATGTAGAACAAAGTGTAGAGGGCAGCACAGTGGCTAAATGGTTAGCACTTCTGCCTGGCAGTACTAGGGTCATCGGTTCAAATCCCAACCACAGCACCACCTGCCTGGAGTTTGCATGTTCTCCATGTGCCTGCGTGGGTTTCCTCCGGCTACTCCAGTTTCCTCCCACAGTCTAAAGACATGCTGGTAGGTTAATTGGCTCCTGTCTAAATTGGCCCTAGTATGTGTATGTATGAATGTACATTAGGGACTTTAGATTGTATGCCCCTTGAGGGTTAGGGACTGATGTGAATGTACAATATGTATGTAAAACGCTGCGTAAATTGACGGCGCTATATAAGTACCTGAAATAAAATAAATAAACTCACAGCTTGTCTGAACTGTCAGAAAAAAGGGGGCAGAGAGCTGAAGTTACACTCTTCGGAGATCAGTGAGGAGAGCTCCGAAAGCCGATTGGAGGGAGGAGACACCCCCATCCACACAGCTCACAGGAACAGAGCTGAGGCTATCACTTTCTGAGAGCTGAGTGGAGGGAAGAGACACACCCCTTTCCACGCAGCTCACATGAAAAGAGCTTAGGCTGTTACTCTGCTGGAGGTCCTTCCCCTGTCACCATTCTGTTGGTGTCAGAAAAACTTCTCAGAAGTGACTCATGCTGACTGCAGAGGAATGAGGTAGCAGTAAGAAATGCTCATAATTGAGACAAGTACACACAATAGAGGGATAATTGCTTTCTTCATAGTTCGTGTCTGAGGTTTACAAACACTTTAAACAGTTTACCAAGTTTAATAGAATATTATAATGCAAAACAAAACATAATAGGATCATTCATTCACTGCTGTTCCCAGAATTCCCTTATATCAATTATTTCTTTACTTAGCTGGACAACATTCCTTTCTTTTTGAGAAAAAAAAAATGGAAGTTAAGCAGCAGTAAACCAATTTAGAATGGATTTATGCTTTATGATAAAATCAGACATACAGAGAATCATAATACAGCATTGATCTGATTCAACAAAAATAACAATTGGGCAAAGAACACTGCTAAGGAAAAAAAAAAAAAAGTTAAGTTCTGTATTAAAGTTCCAAAGCCCTGGAGATCCAAGGATAACTATATAACTACCATGGCCCTTGTGTGCTTGTTTTTGCAGATGACTGTATTGTGATACTTAACAGCTTAACTTTATAGTCGTGCTGGTACATCATTTCAAGACACTAAGCTGTGGGATGTGCTTTTATATGTCACATGCATATTGTCACAATATTGTTAATATTAAACCACATTCCTTATAAAAGTGTGGCAATTATGTCTATAAGGCCTGATAGGAACACAATATAAGTGCATTTAAACTGCATATATATGATACCATGATAAATATGGTAAAAGATACATTCAGTAAAGTACCAGCTTTAGACTGGTTAAAAATAATATTTTCTGCCTGAACTGACCCGTTGAAGTTTATAATTATGCATTTTCACAGCAACCAATGGCATTTCGCAATCTCATTTTCTAATATTGATTAATCAGATCAAAGTGAACCCTTTTTATCCGTTGTGGTTAAAGAGAAACTATATTTTTTTTCCTCAAAATGTTTTTAACATTTAAGGATATAGACCGAGTTTTTAAATCATATTTTTTTATTTATTACAGAAAATCCTTATTATTAGAAGGTGCTTCCAAGACATTAGTTTGCAGAGCATTTTAATCTTCTTTAAAAGAAACCAGCACTGCCTACTACGACGGTCTACCTGAAGACCCCCAAATGAACTAGTGGCAGCAGGGTGGAGTCCCTTGTATGGACAATCAGCTTTGTATCAGCTATACGTAGATCCAACTCACAGAAGATCAAAATTACAAGGTCTATTCACTGCATAGCAGTAAACAACGCAGCATAGCTGGAGGTGAGATGCCTTCAGACCTCAAACTGCTAGCTGCAAGGGATAAACAAGTAATATTTATATGCAATTAATTTTTTTCAAACTAAGACAAATGAAAACTAACTAAACATAAGTAAAATATTTAAAAACTACACAGGGCAGTATGTTTAGAAGGTTGTATGCATATAACAAACTAAATCATGAACAAGACTGTGGTTAGAAGCTTATGGTCATTATATGAATGAAGCTTAGAGTGTCATCCCAGAAATAAACACTATTTAAAACCGATTTTCAACTAGCATTCTGATAGTTACTTAAATTATAGTCACAAATGCAACCTATTACTCACTGCACAGTTATTCATTTCTTTTGATTGCATACATCATAGTAAACGTCAAATGAACAGCTTTACTCCAACCTCTCTCATCCAATATTTCAAATGATAAACAGATTGTAATAGCCCAAAATTTCCAAAGCCTGAAGGGTAGAGCAAATGTTACCATGGAACATCGAAGCCATCATAGGCTTCTCATGTACATCTTTTACAGGAAAGAAACAACATTGTTAAAAACAAATCGTTTAACAGCTTACCTTGACTCCGTCTGTTTTCTTGTTTAATAGACTTTTGGCAGCTGTAGGCAAAAATACAAAAAGTAGATAGTCATAGTATGTAAAGTTATATAAAGACAATGCAGCTTTTTACCTTATATAAGATTGGTAGGTACCAGGGTTTTCAACATGACTTCCTACAACCAACTGTTGGCAGTACACAAAGGAGGAAAAACAAGAAATGTGCAGAGAAAACGCCAACAAGGTGTAGACAATGTGACATTGTCACCTCTTTTCATCCTTCCAGACAAAGGACTGCATACATCTCTATAAAGATCAGAGTACAGCATATTCTACACTAGACTGTATATACATGCCTTGAGCAGTCCCTACAATGGTCACTTGTGTGGACTTTTGAAACTAGGTTGTTACTGAACTCATCATTTACAAAATGTTCCTTTCATGATAAAAGTACCTTTATATTGTCATTATAACAGCAGTATTTAGACGCATAGATATATCTAGGGTAATGTGCATGCATTAAAGAAGAACTCTCTTTCAAAAATACCCTGAATATAGCCACAATGAAGAAGTTCACAAAATCTTGTTATCTCCATAAACCTAATAATCTGCCCGTTTGCAGACTGCCAACATCAGACACCTTCCTGGGTACATACCACCTTGTCCATTCATCAAAATCACTGAGCAGCTGAGTGAGGTTCAAGAGACTGCAAAGAAGCTTTGTGAAATCTGGCATCACCAGTATCCCTGTTACACATAATCCAGGTGCTAATATCAAGAATTAAGGGCACTAAAAAAGGCAATATGTAATTGCATATAATGATAATGAAGTAATGGGGAAACTGTACCGTAGAAAACATCAGAAATCCTGAACCGTAATGCTGAGTAAACACAGAGTTTTTTTATTTTTTATTTTCAACGAGCGTGTTAAAAGAGAAAACCTCACAGATTCCCCCCCCCCCTGCCCCCGTCAGAACACGCAGATCACCAATGCAGCCATTGAGGGGGTGGGGAGTCCTTTCCCCAACCATTCTGGCCAGCTAGGCTGCATGAGCTGATTAAGGTTCTGGGGGAAATATCATCTACAATTAATTTAAAACCATTTTTCCTATGTAAGTGTCAGTGCTTTAAGTAAAAAAACAAAAAAAAGTTTAGGTTTTGCAGCCAAACTTCTTTGAAGTTTGTTAAACCCAGGGTAGTTAGTCTTATCATTAATCACTAAGATTAAAAAAAGAATTAAACTAAAAATTCCTGGTTACCTATCTCTTCTCTACACTGCACTGCTGGCAGCGTGGAAAACAAAATATGAAACCCTGCTTACATCTTCTGTCACTCTTCCTGAAATGGGTTACACCTCTACTCTTTTAGCTGTGCATACAGCAAGTACACACGATCACCTGTAAAGTTATGACCATCCACCTAATATCGATTAGGTTCCCTTTTGCCACCAAAACAACCTTGACCCATCGCAGCATGAATGCCTTTAGACTTCTGTAGGTATGCTGCGGTGTCATCAAGCCGCCATTTATGTCCTGAAAATTGAAAGGTGGGGACTTCATGAATCTGACTTGTTTATCCAGCACATTCCACAGATACCCAATGGATTGAGATCTGGAGAATTTGCATGCAAAGTCAACATCTCAAACCATTATTGAACCATTTTTGTAGTGTAGCAGTGCACATTATCCTGCTGAAAGAGGCAACTGCTCCCAGGGAATACCATTTCCATGAAAGGGTGTAATGGTCAGCAACAATGTTTAGGTAGGTTGTACATGTCAAAGTAACACCCACATGAATGACAGGACCCAAGGTTTCCCAGCTGAACATTGCTCAAAGCATCAAACTGCCTCTGCCAACTTGCCTTCCTCCCATAACGCATCCTGATCGTATCTTTTACCCAGGTAAGTGGTGCACATGCACCTGGACATTCACATGATATAAACAAAAATTTGATCAAACCAGGCCGCCTTATTCTATTGCTCTGTCATCCAGTTCTGATGCTCACATGGCCATTGTAGGCAATTTTAGCTGCAAACACAGGTCAGCATGGACACCCTGACTGGTTTTCGGGCTACATAGCTCCCATACACAAGCTGCGACTCTCATATTTTTTTTTGCTTTCAACACAGCAACTTTATGAACAAGTTTTCTTGCTGCACTTATATCCCTCCAATGTTTAGATTCTATTGTAAAGAGATAATCAATGTTATTCACTACCTCTCAGTGATCATAAAGTTATGGCTGATCGATTTATGAATAGCAGCAACAATAGAGGACCTTGTAACAGAGATTCTAGGGATGCCAGGAGTTCAGATAACTCCCTTCCTGGTTTTGCAGGAAGCTTGCATCAAGACATACAACAAATCATTATTGAAGTTGTCAGGTTTAGCAGTGATACAAATTTGCACATACTGGCATGTATGGCAATGCTAATGTACTGTATATTACATTAAAATTAACAAAAAAAAAAATATATGAAGGTCAGACATTTGTGGGTATAGTTGGTATTTATGGTAATACAGACATCAATTTTTTAGAAAAGGGTGACCAACCAGACAACAGCAATATCAAATGATTGCTGTGTTGACATAAATGAGAGCTCACAACATCTTTTCACATATAGGAATAGGCAGTAAAAGCATCATATACATTTTTGCTACTTAAAAAAAAGAAAGTAGCAAAAATAATGCGATCACATAACTAAAATACCTATTGTCTCAAATTTAAAATTCCAACACCTATACTAATAGCCAGAATATTAAATATACTTCACATACAGAAGGAAAGGTGAATGACATGTGAGCCAATATACTGGTGGATGTTTTATTCTATTTCTAATAAATGGTGAGTTCACTCAAAATGATATTTTAGTATGGAGTAGACATTGGAAGGATGAATCACTCACTGGCGTCTTACTTCTCAGGTGGACTACAGTAGGGAGAAATCCCAGCTCCACCTACTTGTCATAGCTAGGAAGTTTTTAAACTATGAAATGAACAATAATCACTGCAGAGAAGAAAGTGAAAGGTAGACCCCTTCCTCTAGCTTGAAGGAGGGAGGGGACCAGGTCCAAGGTCTATCACCTATAGTCTTTAAGAGATATTACACGGCAGTTGAAGATTCCAACTACCAATGTCCTTCCATACCTTGATATCACTACTGGGTGGACTTACCCTTTGATATACCTGAAAATGATCAATAAGAACACAAAGGAATATATATTTAAAAAAAAAAGCCAACACCCTGAACCATACAACTTCTCCACATTACTACAGTGCCACATATCATACTGGTTAATTGATGTGTTACAGTGACACAGGTGCTCATTCATGCATGCATGCATTTCTTTCAATGCACAATACAAAAGACAGAGGCAATGCATTTCCACTAAAGTGCACCAGATATGCATAATTAAAGGATCAATAAACCCTGTTCAGCACGGATATTGCAGTTAATGCTACAGATATTGTAGTTAGGACAAGTAAAAAGGTTAACACGTCATTTTCAGCAAATACCCTATTCCCTCTTTGAAAGTTAGTGGTCGCATGACACTAAGATGCCATCTACTAGGCTGCAAGCCAGGGCTGAGGGCAGGGCAATGTCACATTAGATTTCGAGTGATGTTACCGATGGTTCAAGACTACAATTCTCATGCTCCCTTGCAGCTTTTCCCACTGCTAGAGGTTGTTATAGTGCTGGCTAATGAAAATGACTTTAGATACATATTTTACGTTTTTCCCTATCACATTTGAGCAGCCCATGTGACCATAGAGTCCTCCTCCTCCATGCCCACTAACCAGTTAAACACAATGGGGGTGGGATATTACATCTTGATTGAAGGAGGCATCACCTGTTACTCTAAGACACAGGCTGGAGGGGTGTGACACAGCCTATGACTGGTAGAAATCTGCCCATACCATATTATTGCCAAAAAATAATACAGATTTAATTTCAAATAAATACTTGTACAACAATTTAAAACTGTTTAGTAATATCTATTTTTTCTCTGTATTCCAAAGGTGTTTTTTTTTTGTTCCTGCTTATGTTTCCCTGCAGACAGGCTCAGAAAGAGCTGGGTAATGTGATAGCTGTATATTGATTAGGAAAATGGTACTTAGATTTTTTTTTTTTTTATTAAAATAATCACAGTGCCATCATCCATATACAGAAATAGAAGGGATAATGCAAAT
This sequence comes from Staurois parvus, assembly GCF_062004578.1. Classification (NCBI taxonomy): domain Eukaryota; kingdom Metazoa; phylum Chordata; class Amphibia; order Anura; family Ranidae; genus Staurois; species Staurois parvus. Next base: position 1,272,504 of record NW_028317839.1, read on the forward strand.
TAAACTGTGTGTCTTTTGTTTCATTTTAAGCTGGTCATATATAGAACAAAATTTGTCTATTCAGCAGGGACCAGACAAATTTTGATTCATGTATAGGCTAGCTGGCTGTACACAAGTCGATCAATCAACGTGAGTACAACCAGCCTGTCGGGTTTTTCCAAAATGATCAGTTCCACTGGCTATAGCTGGTAACACTGAACGTTGTATTTCCCCACTAGCAGAATAGAATAGCACAGCAGGAAGGATTCCCCCATCCATGCAGAATGTGTGGATAGGAGAAACAGTTTTTTTTTTTTTTTTTTTGCAAGCTGCTGGTTGAATGAAAAAAAAAAATGAACCATGTTTGGCCTCCCTAACGGGATACATGAGAGGTAACCAAACAGTACATTGGAGTGACTCAACAAAAGATATTAACAGTGAATGTGATGTGGTCATATTTGGTAATAGCATGGGAAGTAGGTAGTGGTGCATCGAAATGACAATTCTGGACCAAAACCGAAAATTCAAGCAGCATTTGGCCTAAAACAGAAATGGACAGGCTTAAAAAAAAAAAATACATACATATATATATACATATATATATATATATATATATATATATATACATACATACATACATACATACACATATATATATATATATATATATATATATATATATATATATATATATATATATATATATATATATATATATCCATCCAGCAGATCGCTGGTGCCTTGCAGACCGATCAGTATATCTGCTTGCCCATACATCCCGTATGAGCAAGCCAATCCAGTCTTAACAGGAAGACTCAATGAACTACCACAGTGCTTACAGCACTGTGGCAGTTAATTGAGAACTACAACCTGATAGCTGCTACGGCTGTACTTTTCTCATTCACAGAATACCGCTTTTTTTTTTTTCTCATTTTGACAGCTAGCGGTAGAAGATCCCCTGCTAGCTGTCAAAGCGGGGGAGCAGGGAGGAGCGGGGCCGGTCCTTTCAAAACATGTTACATGTTATGAAAGGTGAACTTATTCTTTTAATAAAAAAATAAAAAAAAAAAACACATCTGCATTATCCACACCTTTTCTTTTTTTTTTTTTTTGCCGATAACCCTTTTTTCGGTGGCTGATATTGGTGCATCACTAGAATTAGGTGCTTGGCCTAGAGAACCAAATGGTTAGGCAAAAAAACCCTGAATGCCATAACAGATGCAATAAAAAAAAAAACCCACAGTACTAGGAAACGCATTGTGCAAAAATACTTTAGGTTTTATGGATGTGAACAGTTTTTAAAATTATTAAGGAATTATCCGCACAAGGAAGGTTCTTTATGCTGTTTCTAATAAAGGCATTGCCTACAGCAGAAACTAGAAAGCTGCAGAGAGGAATGGGTGCTGGAGTGGTGTTACTGGAAAAAGGATCTCCCGAAGCTGCAACAGTCAGAACTATGCATGTATCATTATGGCCACTTTAGTGATTTTTTTTTCTTTGCAGCAAATATGAAATATTTTTAGTAATCATTTAAAAGTTAAAGAGTTAATTGCATTTCCAGTGAGTTTCACTTAATGGCTGGTTTCTACTATTTAAATGCTAATGGACTACCAAGTCTGAAAGGCTGGCTAAACAGGAAGGGATATTGGCATGAACTGAAGCGGGTAGAAAGTGAGATCACACAGCCATGTGTTTGGGGACGAACACAGAGCTGCAGGATGGAAAGAAGATTGGGCAGCCAAGACTCTGCTACCTGACCAAGTGACTCTTTTGAAGCATGCGTTAACGATCCAAACTGACTGAAGTCTCTTATTAAAGCTAACAATTGTGTATATTATTGTTCTATACCTCAACTAGGATACATTTAGGGTTGATTGCTTGTGTATGAATGTGTATGGCTAAATATATATACATACACACACATATACATATATATATACACACACACACATACACTTTCTATACAAAGGAAAACATAAGGCGCTAACAGATAGCAACCTTATGTTACTTTTCAAGTACTGGTCAGCAGATGAAAGAATAAACTCGCTGCTATCAAATACCACAAACTTTTTTTTCCCAGTTCTGTCCCAACTGTGCCCTAGGCATCATGTACTAAAGATTTAGAAAATCTAACATATGCAACAACAGAACAAACTGTTAATTTTTTCTGCTGTGCATACCAAGTGGGCTCGATAATAGCTTTTACTAGCTATTATTATTTGCACTCCATGCAAGGTCAACTTTTTAAATGCTGACAACCCCTACCCACCAAACTTTGTAATGTTGAACATTTAAAGTAGAACTAATGCAAACATTTTTATAGACCGTGTGTGTGAGTGTGTGGTGGGGGGGCATCTGTGTCCATTGGGAAAATTTTCCTTTACTTCCTGTCCCACTACCCATAGCACGAAGAAAGAGGAAATCCCACCAAAGTGAGTGAATTCCTGGTTGTCACCAGTACTAGTGTTGGAGATTTTCCCTTTACTACTGTACTGGGGACAAAAAAAAAAGGGGGGTGCTTTTTCACTTTAATTTTCAGTGATAACAGGTAAACATGACAAACAGGGTGAATCTCTTCAACGGGGAACATAAAGCAATAAAAACCTGACAGGTGTGCCAATCTCCCTCCACTCTATCTAAAACAAAAAAAAATGCCTTTAATTATTCTTTAAAAAAAACTTATGTAGAGAAAAAAAAAAGTTAATATATTCTTCTTTCCCCCACTTTCCATAGTGCAGAGTGACATCATTATCCTGCTGACAAAATCCTAAATATTTCTAATCTCACGAGAAGATGCCGCCACAGTACAAAGCAGGATCCTCTTCTCAGAGAGATTAGGACTACTCAACGTTTCCCAGGAGATAGCCAGAAGGACGTCATGCTAACCTGGGCATTGAGGAAAGGCATGTTTATTATCCAACTTTTCCCCCTTGGGTGATTTTATAAGCTTTATTCAACATTTCAGCAAGGGCAAGGAGAAAGGGGCCACAATCAACAAGCAGACTATATTTTTGGTGCCAGGTCCACTTTAACTTTTCATGTTTAATCTACATGGAAATGTAAAAGAAAAATCTATGGGATTTATTTACTAAAGCTGGTACACCTGGTCACGGTAGCCAGTCAGCTTCTAACCTCAGCTTGTTCAATTAAGCTTTAGCAATATAACCTGTAAGCTGATTGGTTTCTATGCAGAAGTGCATGAGAGTCTGAGTGAACCAGCTTTAGTAAATAAGCCCCTGTGTGTTAAGAGCAGGATTGGGATATTAGTCAGTCCTAACACCCAATACATGTGAACACTTCTTCACAGCCTACCCAGCCACTGGCAACTGTTGGATATTTGTAAGCAAGTGCAAGTCTTTGAAATGCCATCAAGAGCTTCAAGAAATAACAGCTATGCATCCAGCTGTCTGGCTGTCACATACTCACACACATGCACACACAACTGTAGCCAAAAATAAATATGAACATGAAAATTACAAAAACTTAGGTAATAGAACTGGAATGTGCTCATCTATAATCTGCTGGAGAAAGCAGCATAAGAAATAGTGAGCAGCAAAAAGAATGACTTCTAACCAAAGACTGCTTCTGCACACTGCTATGGCTGGAATGCAGGAAGGCGTTACAGCAAAGGAAAGTGACCCATAATGCACTTTTCTGTGACATTTCTACATTCCACACAACAGCAGCATGTACAGTAAATGCCCTTTACACCGAGAATTTTAGGTCTGTACCATGTCCAGATTTCTTCCCTATTACCATAAGAGTAATGAAAGCAAGAAAGAACAAAAACGCTTATTTGGACTTTCCTCTCTGCCTTTCCTGAGTAAAGAGAGGTGTCAGGGGACCTAACAGTGGACATAGTCATGTAAGAAGGTTTTGCCTTCCTTCAGTCTATGTGCTGCAAAAACCTACTTGAAGCAGGTTAGAAAGAGTTCAGAAGGTGGTCAACTGCAAGTCAAATGCACTAGTCAATAAATCATGAATGATCCTATAATAAAGTGATGTCATCAACACAAGCCCAAAGTCTGCCAAGACAGGCCCCAATTCTTCGTGGTAGTTGGATGCACACTTGAAACGCATAAAAAGCTCACTTCTTACTATCAGATGCTTCCTAGCCCATGGTGAAGGTAAAGTATTATACCATGAGTAAAAATAAATATCAGGCATCATTTAATCTTGCAAATAGTAGGGAATTTGAGAAGGCAAGCCTTTAATAAGGATTGTGCATTGCGAAGTTTGTTAAGCAGGACATTTAGTGTTAACTATGTTTCTCGTAAACAGATTACGAGGCGTGTATGTTCTTTAACCTCTGAAATATGAGCAGCAAATCTCAAGAGCTAAATTCACGCCAGTCATTATGCTTCTGACCTTTTAGGAAGGCCCAATCTATCCTCCTCTCTTATCACCTGCACAGACATGCACTCTCTCAGCTTACTTGTATAGTACTTGTGTCACAGAGATACTAGTATCTCTTCAAAGCCCAGAACACAGACCTCAGCCTGGACTGCTAACACTCCACTGTGTCACAAGGACTGGCAGATGACACCTCTGATGACATTCTATAAATGCCACGTGGTTTTCAATGATGTACACTCTTGTGACACTGGGCGACCCAGGACATTACTACTTACTGTAATTAGAAACTAAAGCAGCTGTTTCTGGTGTTGGCTGTTTTCAATGAAGCATGAGCACAGACAACATTGTCAGTAACTAGTAAAAGGCAGCTAAGGTAAATTCATAAATGCACAGACATCCTATGGTCCCCCAATATAATCATTATCCCCCAAATGTAAATATATCTACCAAAAAAAAAAAAGTTGCTAAATTAATGCTAGATAAGCAAAAAGGACAAAATGCCACAGGAAAGGGCTTAAAGTTTTGGATGGAGAAGGGAAGTGTTAGAACCCCTGCACAGTTGAATTTTTTTTACTGTCTGTGTTCCATTGGGGAAAATTCCCTGCATCTCCTATCCCACAGACACAACAGGACGTTAGTGAAAAATCTCCAAACGTGAGGGGAAGTCTCCTCTTAGACAGATGTCCCCATTAGAAGATTTCTGATCACCACTTGTTCCTGGGACAACTGTAAAATTGAGGATTTCGTCTCACTTTTTCTTTCTTTGTGACAAAGGTCGACAATTCAAATAGAGTGGTAAAACTCCCTGATGTGGATACAGACAGCAATAAAGACTGCAATAAAGGTCAAACCCTTCCTTTACAGTATCCAAAAAAAAAGTCTGCCAAGAGATAAACTTTAATTTAAAAACAGCAACATTCTTCCAACCTGCCTGTAATTAAAGGGTCAATCTTCCCAAAAGTGATATTTATTTTGCAGCTGAAGATTAAGGGGGTCAGCTGGCATCCATTATTTCATGAAAATTTCAAAGACAAAATTAGTTCCACGCTCCATGCCTGACAACCAAGGTCTTTCAGTGTTTCTCTCCACCTCCATATTTTGGGGTTGCTACCCACCTTGGTTTTCGTACTCCAGTAGTTTTGTTCTTATATTAAAATAACAAATCTCCCAGGGAGGCTAGGGACCACTACTAAAGGTGGTGGGGGGACAAACCTTGAAAATGAAGTGCAAAGACATTACAACTAGAGTTTCTGAGAGCTATAAATACAGTTGCTCACCAGCACTTACTAAATATCAAAATACATTTACATTCAATCTGTAAAGAATGCCTTTGTTCAGGGTGTACATATTCTGTACACTGCCATTCTATTTGCAAATATGAAGAAGAAATTTAAAGTGATATTAAAGCTTTATACTTTTTCCCAACGCTGAGGTGAAGATTTATATGTGTTGATGCTTCTTGATATGTTGAAGTTGAAATTTCCACCCCTTCCAGCTGGTCCCTTTTGAGTTGGCTATGATTTTATGGTTCCGGGAGACTCCTTGGCCTTACAGGGTTCTATGGAGCCATCCTTCCAGTGGGATCTACCTAAGGGTAATTTGATGATGCTGACTGTGCCAACATGGATAGGCAACCTAAGAGGAAATATGCAGATGGAATACTCCTCAGCTATTCATCCAGGGGAAGTGGTATCAAGCAACTTTCAAGGCGCTGCCTCTGGAGTCGCTGTCAAACATTTCTTATGAGAAGGAACAGAGGGGCATGCTGTGAGGGTAGCCCGGGCAGCCTGGCCTGTGTACACAGGAGCAGGCAGCATCATCAGGTCAGGGAAATGAATGCAAAGCACGCATCCTCCAGGTTCTCGTGCTTGCTCTCCCACCCAGAAATTCAGGGAAGAGGTGCACATAAACCTGAAGGATGTGGCTGCAAAAAAACTTGTTTCTGAATTGTAAGGGAAGTGATTTAGACTTATGTATTACAATGATCTATAAAAATGTGAGATTTCAAATTGTATTATACCTGTTGTATGGTTGATGGGTGAGTTATGACTTCCTCTGCTCATCGACTGTCATTACTTTTTGAAAAGTTTTTTCCTCATTGCAGATATTCTCTTTGATATTTGTTTAAGTTATGGTATACTAATGGCATGGTCTGCAGATATGATATTAAATATTATCTCTTGAAGAAGTGAAAGAAGTGAAGTGAAACATGTTGAGTTGTTGGTATCAACTAGCTATTCTTATATGCATTTATGCCATCATACGTATGCTTTTAATTGTGTATGTGAATAAAAACTGAAAGAATGAACTGATTTGTTGTGTGGTGCAACTCTTCCAAAGTCCCATGGGCAATTTTTGTTTTTGAGAGTTCACAAATCTTGCATGATAATTTATTACAGGCATTTATATAGCTCCAACAATTTACACAGTGCTCAACATACTGTACATTCACATCAGTCCCTCTCCTCAAGGAGTTAACAGTTTAAGGTCCCCATCTCCCTTGTACACATATACTCACGCTAAGGCCAATTTAGGCAGGAGCAAAAAAATAAAAATGTATTTGGAGTGTGGAAGGACACCCAAACAAAAATGGAAAGAACATACATACACCTTGCAGATGGTGCCCTGGCCAAAATTTGAATCAAGAACCCCAGCGCTGCAAGGCAGACGTGCTAATTTAGTTAGCCAGTAAAAAGGTAACACTTTGACAATGCCTGTTTTCTTTCATGCGTGCATATGTATTACTTTCTGATATATTTTTTAAGATGTTCCTGTGTAGTACTTTTTATCCTATTTTCCATGAAACAAGAGAGAACAAATCAACAGATGGTCAGCACAGTCAATCACTTGCAGTGCGGGTAAGCCCACAAGTAAGTAGTGGTATGAACAAATTGCTCAGGAATTAATCATTGTATCGGTTACTGTGCTTACCAGCCCTGTCTGTAAATTACAGTTCGGTGAATATACATTGAGATTGACAGTGCCCATCTTTCTATGAGAGGCTGCATCTAAGTGCAGGACAATGAGCTGTGTCTGCAAGATCTAGCTACTCAACCCTGTGAAAGAGCTCTTAATACAGAGAACCACATGAATGCATTCTACAGGCTCTAGTTCCCCAAAGTGAGCACAGGCCATATCCAGAATAAGAAGCCTGTTCATGCCATGAAGATTAACAATCCACCCTGACCATGCCCTGACCATCATTATGTGACATGTGTGCACCATGAATACCTAGATAGAACACATCAAAAAACAAGATTTATGTATTGACTGAAACATCTTGCACAGATTTAGTAAAAAATCTAAAAAATGCATGTAGGTTTATCTACCTATAACCGATTGTAATATTGTATAAAGACAATTGTTGCATTTTGCCTATTGTGAAATGCGGGCCTACCAAGAAATGAAGAGCTGGCCTAGAATGTTGAACGTAGAATGTTGTTCAAAAGTTTTTGTTGTAAGATCTAACAAGCAGGGCCCTCTGATTCCTCCTGTATTGTAACTGTACTGTGTGCCCTCATGTTGTAAAGTGCTGTGCAAACTGCTGACGCTATATAAATCTTGAATAATAAAAAATATTTATTAAATCTTTTGTTAGCTGGGACAAATCTATGTTCATTTTCGACTGTAGTAACAAGAACGTTTTTCTTGACTGCACAAATTTCTAACAGAATGTAGTTTTCATTCAGGAAAGTCAATTTGCTTTTAAATGAAATTTTGAAGTAGTTTTGAATGACATTTGCCACGTCATTAAATGTATTGGACATTTTTGTATGAATGTTCATAATAAAATCTGAGTGCATGGCAAGCCTAATGCTTTTCCAACTTCCTAGAATAAGATCAACTCACAGCATAGCTGTATATATTTGACAATGTACAAAAGATCCCCCATCCAACTTTACCACAAAGCCTGGGAATTCCTATGTTGCCCACACTAACTTTACGTGGAGTTCCCCAGCATCAGAAATGCAGAAACCAAGTGTACAGGAGGATTTATTTGTAGTTCAGGATATTCACAACTAAAGCATATCTAAACCCTAAACACAACTGTATTTGATTTGTTTTCACCTGGTAATCCACTGACCAAAACACTTTCTGTCTCAGGGAAGCTATGCTTGTTGACTCTACTGTGGCACATGAAGTGAGCCATGACTGTCACTCAGGCTGGACTTTCAAGCAAGAAAAGATGCAGTTCAGTTCACAGGAAGTGATAAGGATACTGCATTTCTGACAAGATCAGGTATTTTCTTTACTTTGTAAAAACTATCTTGACCTGAAAAATGAAAATGCTGCCACCACATCCAAGATCTGGTGATCTGCAAAATATACAATTTTTGTTCTTGGATGTAGATATCCTTTAAGTATTGTTTTACATACGTATATATATCTTTTACCTCCCTGTAAAAAAAACAGTTCAGCACAGAAGTCACCTTTAACCCAAGCAAAGTGCTGTGTGATCAGATTGGCATATGAATCCTTGAAGCTCATGATTTCAGTTGCTCATAGTAGAATGCAGCAAAGGCTGATAAGGACATACCATTTAAAACACCAGTCCCTTACCTAGAAATCACAGTTTGAACAGAAGGGCTAAGAAATTTGACCAATATTTGCAAAGGAACAAGCTTTTTTTTTTAATGAGCCACCTACAAATGATATGCGATACTGGCATTTATAGGGTGTGGGATGTCTGTTCCTGCTTCTGTGAAACTGAAGACCACAAAATAAAATAAAGGGGCCAGTTAAGGGAACAATCACCAGATTTCACATTGGTGGCTTCCTAACAACTGAAAGTTCACTTTTTGTTTTATGTTTCATGCTTGAACATCTACATTGTTGCACTGTACACTTACAACTCAATTCAAAGAAACAAAAAAAAAACACCAAGCAACAAAGAAAAATTCAGGCTTCAAGCTCAAGAACACTCCTGGTATTTCTTGCCCATTTCACTTCTCCTCTTCCCAAGAGAAACAAGAAAGAAGAGAGAGCAGTCAAGAGATGGTTAGCATGCAGGGTAAAGTTAGTAGCAGATCTATGGAAAGAAACTCCACAAAAGGGTCAATTGGGTCTTCATGCCAAAAGTAATCACTATAGGGCACAACAAGTCCTGCCCCTGAGCATGCAGGCACTGGCATGCAGTTTCATCAGGGGCAGGAGTACAGAACAAGGAGGGGGAATAGGTACTGGAAGAAAAGGGAATCAGTAAGGACAAAAATCAAACTGAGGTATAAAGTAATTGGGATATGGGACAACTCATGCCACGTACCTTGCTCAGCCAAGTTGGCAGCGCTGGTTGCGGCTGCAACGGGGGCGGAGCTCTGCCTGCCAACTGATTGGACAAAATCATTCAGTGGGAAGAGCCGCAACAAAAGCCCATATGAGCAACAATAAAAGCAAGATGCAAGTCAAATAAGCATTAATTAAAAATAAAAAAGAATGACAAAAATAAACAGAATACTGTGAAGGTTCAATAGACTTTAAATGCACATGTACATTAATTTCATGTTTGCCTAGAGAAGTGGTTGGGGTAGAACTTGCAAAGCACAAAAGATAAAAGCCAAGTCTTAAGTGGTGCTGGAGGAAAAAAAAAGTCAAATAGAATCAAGCAATAACACCAATTATATTTCACCCTCAAGCAGCGAGTGGTAGCCAAGATTGTATGCAAAGCGAGCTTCATCTCTTATTTAACTTCGTGGGTGGCTGAATGATCAGACAGAAAGCAAAGGATGCTAAGAAGTGCAATGTCCCCACCTGTAGTGTTTTCCTTTTTCTCTCTTCTATTACCTCCACCTAGTTTTCAATTATAGAAAACCCATTAGATGTAACATGGTCACACTACATTTGGACATGCTCTATGTGGCTTTGCATAGACACATGCTGGAATTAAGCACATTTTAATTACTCTTATGTGCTGAAAGTTCCCCCAGAACTTCTCAAGCAAAAAATATAAAAAGCAAAGAAAAAAAACTACTGCAACAAGCATAGAGGGCAGCAATGGAAGAGATGAATAGAATAAGCTTCTGGTATGGGAGATTCAGGGGAAAGTGAAGAATAGTGGGAAGAGGAGGAAATCGTGGCAATAAACCATAGTGGCTCCATTGCAATTCTACCACTCCTGTATACTGGATTAAGGCACTGGAGGAGAAAGGAAACATCTTTTTTTATACACGTTATAATAGGTACACATGAAGTACAAAATAATACAAAACAGGAAAGAACACAGTCACAAATGCAATTTTATAACATTTAAGCCACAGCTTAACATTACATTTATGAAAGAAACAACTACTTTTAAGCATTTTAATTTATTATTCCAACCAGTCATTTGTGTACTCTATATGAAACCTGTCAGCCAAAATTTGGTATCTGCAAACAGTTTGAGTTTATGTGAAGAACTGAAAACAAACCTTTCACAAAATGTATGAGTTGCAGCACAGAAACATTTTCTCATCCAAGTTGTTCTGATGCTTGTCTGTCTCCTCAACCTCTACAATGCATATGTTCTCCATAATCCCAAATGTAGGAGATAATGAAATGAACAGAAAAATTCTGGGGATGAGGCAGTGACTCTGCAAATCTGTATCATGCAGAAAAAAGGCAAAATGTATGCCAAAGACACGCAGTATGGGAGCAGCGCTGACGTGCAGCGGGAAAGGCTGAGATAAAGGGCTGGTTGGCTTTGGAAAATAGAGTGGAATTATAATATAGGTTAGCGACCCCAATGGGGGACCACTGTATTCATTGCCATCTTCAATTAACTGGTTACTCCTGGAGAGCATATACTCGAAGAAATGAGAAAAGGCCGCCATGAGAATCAATACCTAATGTTTATTAGGAGTTCAATAAATGGCAGGATTGTTGTATGTGTTGTTTATTCAAATACTTTCAGGATGATCATAATCCTCCAAAAATGAATAGGAGATTCAAAAACATATGTAACCATCACTCCTATTCAAAAAATGTGTGGCACTTTAAAGAGAGAGGTTCAGCCAGATCACATGAACAAGAACAGGGATTTGTAGGATGGCCCACCACTAAGGTAAATCAAATAACCCCCATATGGCAAAATAATGACCACACATTAAAAAAAAAAAGACTTCTAGGCTTCAAATATTAAGGTTGTCACACTGCGATATTATAACAAATTGGGCTCGCTTGTCACTGGGATCGAATTATCACATTTATGTCATTAGTTGGCTAGTCTTAAGTAATCACAAAAAAATATACAGCAGGGAAAGCACGTGTGAAAAAACCCATACAAAAAGAGGGGTTATAGAGCTGTTGGTGTAATCTTCACAACACACCTGCTGAGGTGGTTGATCCACATTTTTAATGTCCACTGAACTGCTTTTAAACAGGCTAGCGGTCATGTTAGTACACATTGCTAGTCGCAACATAGTAAAATTTACACAAAATGTCATTTTTGGCAGGTGGAACTGCCACATAATGTGGCATTTAAATGAATGGGACAGTGCCACAACTGCACGTAATGCACACAGCTGCGGCACAGTGGGCTTTCAGTGGTAAAAACAGATGTTCAAGGAGGTGACATATTGCCAAAGAGCCCATTCACATGCTCTGTGCATATTTCCTACACTGCTTTCAAATCACACTGCCCTGGTGATCTGCAGTGATGTCAGTGCAAAGTGAACAACACCCCAAACACAGGTCACAAACAGAAGTCAGGACGCACCAGTTTCATGCCTAGATGGATTTGGCCTGTGTTAGGAATGTTCCAAATATAAATCCGGATGTGATGCTTGACATAAGCATCTGATCACATGCAGATTCATTGTGAGAAAGGGACGCACTGTTGTCTAAAAAAAGGACATAAGCAGATCACATCCTTCAGGAGATACAAACAATTGGCAGTTTTTTGGGGTTTTTTTAATCGCCAAACATACTCCATTCAAGATGTATGATACATACAGACAGAAACTGTCATTCAGCCTACAGTTAAATCCTTAATGTAAATGATGACAGAAGTAGTAGTAATAACTGTAACTACAACTGAAACAAAAAAAAGAAAAGGAGACATGTCTACAAACACTTTCATATGCAAAAATCAGGCTCTACTAATCTTGTCCTAATCTACCAAAATCCTGTCCAGACCTGTCTAGCAATGTATATATCATCTACAGCACAATACATGGAGCCCCTGGCCCTTCGAAAGGTCAAATAGAGGAAATGTTAGGACATGGGCAATACATTAAATTAGTATTATTTCATCAACATAAAGCAAACAAATCCTCTACTAGGTTATAAATGTAATGTAAATAACTGAAATTATAATTTTATGCGGAGAATAAGGGCGTGTTTATACCAGCATTGCCCTTTAAAGAGTGCTGGGCAGACATGGGTGACAGGAATTTAGTGGGTGTTCTTGCCATCTCCTGAATTCCTTTTTTATATATTTTTTTTGACAGCCAAACAGAAGTTTTGATTAGCAATACCATGCCGCAACCACGACCTTAGAAATTGGGTGTGCCATTAAGCAAAGCATACGGTTTGTCTTTGCAGTTTGAGAGGGCGGGGCAGCAAAAATTTGGTTCAAACACCTATTTTTATGCCGCATGCGCACACACATATGTCTTACAACAGAGATAATTGTGTTACCCTAATATTTAATAAAAAGTTTATAGACTTACAATAGAATGGTGGTTGTTTAAAGGATAAGTTGAGATTAAGCACATTATTTTGCAGCTAAAAAAATGTGCATCTACTACTTTTTTTCTATTTATTTATTTTTAAGAGCCTTGAAAAAGCATTGCACCAGCGATCATCAGATCACTGGTGCCATGCAGGGCTCCTGCAGACTGTAAGTGTAAGTTGTCTGCCCCTACATTGTGCAGGCAGACAGTTACTCAATGACAGGAAGAATCAATGAACTACAGAGCGCTCAACAACACTGTAGTAGTTCACTGAGAACCACAAGCAAACAGCCGCAAAGGGTGCAGGTATTTTTAGTTCAATAATTTACAGAACTGTGAACGAATAACGTTGGTAAAGGGAACTTCTCCTCGTACTGCTGTCACACAGAGGCAGCGGTTTGCCAAGCAGCTGCACGAGCAGGAACATGCTACATGTTCCACCCTAAGAAGGGGTGGAACATGTAACATGATCTGTAGAAGAACCCGATAAGCGTGAGCCCTTTGGCTTCCATAGACCAGATAACCTGCCCATCAAACCAGAAGTGTTTGAAAAAAGAAATTCCTCTGTTGCTCAAAGCAACCAAATCCTCCCTTTAATGTTAGACACAAAAGGAACGATCTTGCCTAATAATTAAACATTTTACAAGTTATGAACTTACAGTCACCAAAGACCAACATATGCGTTTAACCAAGTTATTAAGCAGTATAGAGTCCTCATGCCCAAACTGAGGGCCACATTAAGACCTGTGATTTTTGCTGTGAAGCCCTTTGGAGGCCCAAGCAGTTAGCAGGGGAATCCATCATTTGTAAAGAGGCTTTAACCCCTTCACACAGGCTGTACCGCAAGTATGCGGTCCCAGTGGACTGGGCCTTTTTCCGTGGGGCTGCTAATTTGCGTACCTGTCTTTACGGTCCAGTTCTAATGATCAGGACCCAGAACTCCCGATTCTGGGTCACCTGATCCCTGTGATTGGCTATCACAATTATCAGTCACTGTACTGTGAAGCCTGCCCATATTTTTTCTCTCTCTGAATGGAGGAGAGAGATACGTTGTATCTCTCTCTGTATCTATTTCTTTCCTTTCAGGAAAAAAAAAAAAGTGTGTGCAAAAAAACTAAATAAAAATAAATTACCAAAAAAGATCAAGGTTTGATCTACATCAGTGTCAGGGTTAGTGTTTGAGTCAGAGTCAAAGGTCAGGGTCAGGTTGTTTTGGTTTTTTTTTTTAAGGCCAGGATATTTTTTAATGTTTAAATTAGTATCAGTGGCAGGATAAAAAGAAAAGCAAAATGCGCATTACTGTTCTGGGCTGTACTACGGGTACAAACAACAACTAACATACACCTATGTGGTATCGCTGCGATCGGCAGAAGCGGGAGAATTATTTTGGGTTATTCTTTGGTGGTAGGTAGAAGAAATATACAGCTAAATTTTTTTTAAAAATACTATTTTGGGCTAGTTTTCCTTTGATTTAAAAAAAAAAAAAAAAAAAAATCAGATGATACCCATTAACCACCAAATGAAAGACCAATTTTTCCTGAAAAAAACAAGGTATAATTCACCTGCATGCACAAATTAGTTGTGATGATATGTACAGGTTTGCGAATACATGTCAAAGTTGCAAAATTGTGCTTAGGCATCAATATTTGTTTTACCCTTAGGTGAGAAGGGGTTGATGACATTAATCTTTAGAAGCCTCATGTGCCATGTCCTCTGTATCTTGTAGGGTCTATTCACTCTCCAAGCACCCAAGTTGCAAGTCTGCAGTCTCTGATCATCTCCTCTAGTAGTCTGAAGTCTGGCAGTCTTCTGTTGTACATTGAATATTACGTTTGGCCTTTTGGAGCCGTATTATCCTAGATCTAATACAAGGTTTCCCAATGAGGGTTCTACAAGAGATTGTTAGGGGTCCCTTGAGCAATAAGCAATTTTTTCCTGTCAGGTAAGTTCCCACTGACACCATTGATCTTTTTAGCAATCTGTAAGGGGATAATTCTTCCCAATAACCACAAGTGTAAGGAGCATTCTTACCTCTGACTATCACACTAATATAACATGAATTGTAGATATAGTCATTTTTAGCAAGGGTTCCCTGAGACCGGAAAGTTCTGTCAAGGGATCCTCTGCATTGAAAAGGTTGAGAAAGGCTGATCCAATATCTTAAAATATATACAGTATATCCTCTTTCTTATATTAGATATAAGATAGTATATATTAAGATAATTTATATTAAGATATCGAATTTAGACTTTAAATGTATCTCATAACAGTGCTTGTGTTACTGCAGGCATGCACTGACAGTACACAAATGCTTCAGACTTTCTAAGAAAAATTCCATTGAGAGTTAGGTCATGGAAAATATTAAAATCCATGTCCCTTACGCAGCATGTGCCAGCAACAAAAATAAAACAGGTGGGAATGAATGTTATACTTGCTGTGGTTCAGTAAGGCCTAATGCATACTAGAAAAACTGGACTATTACCTTAAAAGCTTGCGATAAAAAAAAACTGAACATTGAAGCCCTATAACCAAATTTTAGAACAGCAGGATCGTCTCACAAGTTAGGAGAACAAAGAACTTGCTGAAAAGAAGAGCAAGACCCATGTATTTTGTCTTTCTACCAGGAACTAGAGTTAATTCCTAGCAAAACTACTCTGAACCCTGAATTGGTGGTTGTAGGGAGAGAATACCAACCTCAGGTCTAAAAGATAAGTTTTATCGATCGGTCTACCAGACCATTTAAAGCATTGGTGGTTCAGCTGTACCTCAAACATTTATAATAAAAACTAGTCTATGGACCTTGAAAAAAATCCCGAAAACTTTAGAGACCCTTGTCAAATTCATTAGCAAACTATA
Source organism: Staurois parvus (assembly GCF_062004578.1). Classification (NCBI taxonomy): domain Eukaryota; kingdom Metazoa; phylum Chordata; class Amphibia; order Anura; family Ranidae; genus Staurois; species Staurois parvus. The sequence goes on from NW_028317839.1 coordinate 1,288,343, forward strand.
GTGGCTGCTGGGAATGCTTCTTTAATCATAATGGGGCCTGGGCTGCTGCTTCCACGGTTTCACCACAGAGGACCAAGTATGGCACAACGTCCTCGATGAGACTTCAAAATAACCCCCTACCCTCCGAACAAAACAGACTATTGAGAAAAGCAAATGGTCTGTGGTGCTTAAATTGCTTCTAAGCCATTTTTTTCTTGTTTTGGATAAGCTAGGGAGGGGTTGCCTCCTCTATGCTTTTTTATTGCTGTCAATGCCGGAAATCATCACCCTCTCTGTTTTTAACTGATGACTAGCGTTGTTCTAAACACATCTGCATTCAATTCATCAGCAATATGGCAGAACAGGAAAATGACAGATTTCCAGCTGCAGTACCACCACAGGGAATCCCAGGTATCTTCTTTGGTTAATGACGTCACTTGGTATTCTCAGTGGTAAATTCCAATGACTGCAGTTGGGAATCTGTCATTTAGTGGTGGGGGTGCAGCATTTACAGATTGTTGGATCATTATGACTGATGTGATTACCACGACGTTTACCTAGCTGTGACTGCCACTGGATTTACTTCTAAGGACAGTAATAAACTTAATTTTAAAAGCCGCAAGAAAGTGTGTTTTATTTAAATTTCTTTTAATTTTGTTTTACTTTAACCCTCTGTGGGAACAGGTGAGGGGTACTAATGCATCCCTGAATTCATTTCTCTGAAAAGGAGCAGATATCTGGTATCAACTTTATTAAAAAGGGGTCTTCAAGATTTCTCCTCAAGTCATCCCCCCTTCTCCTTTATCGGGTACACATGGACTGGGGGGAAAGGGAGGCGCAGTCAGGCACTCTTGACGAGAGCTTGTGACAACCCCTTAGTAATGTTTGCGGAAGATTACTGCATTAGGGGTGGAGGGGAGGGGGAGGAATATTTTGGAGAAAAGAGGGAACAAATACAAGGGAAACATCTCACTGAAGAAAAGTAATATCCCTTGTGCTGATTATTTTAGGTAAACTAGGGTTTGAAATTAAATTTACTCTAGAATACATACAATAGGTCATGGATTTATTGCATCAATATGAACCGAAGAGAGTTCTAAACTTGCACACACACTACTTTTATGTTTATAAATACATAAATAGGACCCTATTCACGCTTGGAAGTAGGGCTATAGATTAGTTTCTGGTGGCAGGAATCAGAGGATTCCTACAGCTAGATTGACAGGTAATTGTATGCGTCTGCTCAGCCTACACAAAACAATGACATGGTGACAGTGGCCACATCTGTCGGCAACTGTTCACACATCCAGTGATTAGCTGCAATAAGGGCAAGATGTTCATCCCTGGATGTAGTCTGTCTGCGTCCAGGGAGATCATATGCATCTAACCACAGGAAATCCTTGGATGTCCATATCTATCTGATCAGCCACAGACAGCTGATGCTACCCTCAACCTGTCATTGCTTTCTACAGCCTGAGCAGGCTCAGCTATTCGCAAACACAAGTCATTTTAGCTGCAGGAATCCTCCATTTCTTGCCACAGAAATTCATACTACAGCCCTTGTGGCAAGTGTGCATGAAGCCTACAACTCATTTTGTCTGTTTTCTAAATATAGCAAACACAAATTAAACTTCTGAGGCCTTCCCTAGATCCTATTTAAAAGGAAAGGACCCTGTGAAAACAGAGTTTAGCTTTAAAAAAATGCTGCAAAATCCGGAAGGCCACAAAGATACCTTGAAAATCACTTTTGACAAACACCCACATGTAGTCACTTTATGTCTAACACTTACAGCTTACTATTACCTATGAACAGAGAAAACAGGTGACATTCGGTTTTCTATTAATCTAAAGCAAGGGATCAAATCAAAATTAACAACTCCTTTTTGTTATGTGGATATCAAGACATATTATTGAATGTAAATAGACGTACTCCATAATCCAGCAACTTGAGGAAACCCTTTCTACATGAATGGACTTTGGCCTAGTGCCACCAGCACAGTAAATCTGGGTGCTATGCAAAGTACTTGTTATATTCTGTATTAAATACTGCCTGCACTAATTTAAGTCACTATCACTGTAAACTCTCAGTAGTCACTTTAACAGTGCATCTTAATTTGCTTGTAGCCCTTGTATGTACATAATCCTAAAACAGCTTCAATAAAAATGTTAAGAAAGAGAATTGACCTCTTTCTGTATATTTTAGTCATGTACTTGCAGCCCTCAACTCATTAACACTGGAGAACAATAAGCCTAGAAAAGCATTAGGCCTTGTCTGATATGAAGATTGCTGAAATGGACTACTTTTCAGGGCAGGAGTATCTATGGCAGTGACTAGTATAATAACCAGTCCATCCCAGGAATGACGATTTCAGATAAGGTCTCAAACTTTAAAAAGCACTAGTTCCTTTCAGTGAAATGCAGCTAGCTGTAAATATCTGAAACACTCCTCTCATAAGCTGCTGTTAAAACTTAACACCCCTTTCCCAGGGGCTGCAACTGGGGCCAACTGAAAGCTGGTAGGAGGGAAAATGTTTGTTACACAGAGTAAGGAATTAACATTTTCTTTCATGCATCAGAAAACAACACTTGGAACGCGACTGGTTTCACTATGAACACAGATGGTTACATTTCCAAGCTTTGTTAAACCTGGGTTTAACAATCCCAAATCTGCAAGTCCTAAACCCTATTTTCTCAGGTTTATATCATCATCCATTAATTTAAAATAAAATCATGTCTGTATTAATTACACTTATACATGCAAGTTGTTTTGCCAGTGCTTCACATCAGAGCGTCTTCTGTTCCATGCCAAACCTACCTGAAAAATTTCGAGATACCAGCATTGTAGTGAGAATTGCACCCTACAATAGGAAAAAAAAAAAAAAAAAAAAAAAAAAAACAAAGATTACCGACTGCAATCCTGCACTGTAAAATATACAGTCCTGAGTTTAAAATGCATTTAAAAGTATACAATAAAAGTAAAGAGTTTGAAGCAAAAATAAGGGGGGGGGGCACTTTCCATGTACCCTACCCAGTTTAAACAAAAAAGAACCCCTCCCGAGATACGTATAAAAATGTGTTTTTTTGAATGTGTTAAAGACTGAACTGCAATATCAGGTTTCAGCATGTGTAGTGCTGCTAGTGTACCCTAGGAATGAATATCTCATTCATGGAAAGGATAGAATACTCTGGTGACACCCTCATGTCACTTCTTTATCAAAGATATTCAGAAAAATGGCCAGTTGTTCAATCAAGGAGAATCCCCTTGACAAGGGAAGACATAGTAGAACAGTAATGTAGAACTCTCATTTTAAAGTATAAGTTCACCTTCTGAAAGAAAATAATGCACATTCTTTTGCAGGTAAAAAAAAAAAAAAAAAGTGTATTTATATTTTTTTTCCCCTAAGGAGTCTGCAGAGCATTGCACCCACAATCAGCAGATCTCAGGCTCCTGCTGACTCTCAGCATAGCTGTCTGCCCATACCTCCTAAAGGCAGGCAGTTACTTGAGAGCAGGGAGGTTACATGTTCCAGACTAACAGGTCAAACGTAACATTTTTCAAATGTGAACTTATCCTTTAAAATTCCCTACTTTGATTAAAGAAACACCAAATTTAAAAAAAAAAAAATGGTAAGTTTTATTTTTGGTAGAAGAGACCTTATAAGCCTTCCCTGCCACAAACCTGCTTTAGCTGACTAGTACACTTTTTTCTTGTGTACACTGCCTGCATTCCTAACATAATGAGAACAGAGCTGGGTGCCAGGACAATGTAACTCCATAATGCAAGTTCAGGAGTTATATTATCAGTGACCACCCAAATGGCCAAAGATAGAAGATGCAGGACCCAGAAGAAGATGGCAGCGATAGTGGATGAAGCAATGAGATGTAGGGACCCTGTATCACTGTAGGTGGGTACATATCATGGGACTTTTAGCATAATGTGCAAGAAAGCTGTGCATACCAACAGTTGATGGTAAATGCAATGGAGGAAGCTGTTCACTAGATCTGCTTTGAGACTTTATTATTTGCATGAGATGATGTAACAAAGACTAGATCATATTTTAACCGGGAACCTTCTGCTGGTAGTAATACCAGTTTCAATGTTTGCCTTACATTTATTGTTAGAAGTAAAACCAAAGACCAATTACCTAGAAGTCACTTAACACCCACTTCTTTAATTTCCTCTACTCTTACTATACAAGGCCCACTCTCCTGCAGAGAGTCCTTCAGACTACATGCCAGTAGAAAAAGAAGAAATGACTCACTTTAAGCTTTCTCCGTGCATTGAACTTCCTCAGGCATTCTACAGTCTCTTGTCTGTGCATCATTGAGGCCACTGTTGATCGTTGCTGAAAAGGAAAAAAAAACACAATTACTACACGAACAGATATACATGTGTGCTGCCTGGCTATATTTAGAAACCATGATCACAATATGAGAATTGTAGCTAAAAATCACTAAACAATTACAACTATTTAGATAGCTGATCCATTTGTCTCATAGTCCTTGAAAGGATTCCTAAAAAATATATTTACAAATCATCCCCAACAGCCTAGAATATGTCAATATTACCCCATGTGGACAAGCAAGAAACCTCAATGAAACTTACGCAGACCCATGGGTGCTTCAGAGCCTGATCTGCTGTGATGCGTTTTGCTGGGTTTATTGTCAGCATCTGATTGATTAAATTCTTTGCTTCCGGGGTCACTGTATCCCACTCAGGTGAAGGGAACTATACAGGAAATATTAATGCAACAACACAAACAAATCAAATATTTGTAGGTTATCCAGACACACAAAACGTGATACAATAGCCGCCACCCCTCTTCCATCTTTCTCTGCGGTAACTTTAACAAGACAGTGAAAAGGAAGCATCACACTACCTAAAGCAGTATTAAAACCAAAATCCAAAACTGTAATACACTGCATTTTACCAATTCTTAGATGTGGTAGTTGCATTAGTTTTATTTTCTTTGGCCTTTTTCCTCTATTTTCACCTGGTGATCTGCCAGTAACACACCTTCTGTATTAGAGTGCCCCCACTCTGGATGAAGGAGCAGAAGGGGCACCTTTGGAAAGCAGCACTGTCAGTCTGGGGAGAGGGGAGTGTTATATGTACCAGCAGATTTAAATAAACTAACAAAACTGAAGCCAAACTCCAGCTAAAACTTTATATGCAGTTACAGTAAGCACTTTTATTTTCGGGATAAAGGTTTTACATAAATAAAAGTGGATCATTGTAAGAACCCCTGCTAGTGCTGAATGGTTTGTCTCATCCCTGATACAGATACATTCTGCTGGAAAACTTGTTCTTGTGAAAAACAGCTGATTTAGTGGCAGGATCACCAGGTGAAATTAGAAGAAGGAAAGCCTAAAATTTAAACAAATGCAGCCATAGCATCTAAGAATTGGTAAATATAAATTATATATATATATATATATATATATATATATATATATATAAAATTATGTTTGCTTTTGGGTTTAATATCCCTTTAACACTATGGACAGGAAATAAACAGGAAATTAACATCCATACACTGATTGAAATTTGGCAAGTCCAGCAGGGACCAGAGATTGTTTGACTGATTTCTGTCAAAGGAACATGTTAGGAGAATGTATCCATCGATCAGCGGCTCAAGAAGCTGATCAGTGTATTTGGACAGTTGTGGTTGCCACTGTCAGAATACAAAGCCCTGGCAGGCAGATACCTCAGTCTATTTGTGTGGATGAAAATCATTTTTTTTTTCCTAACGTTCAGCTAGCTGAACAAAAATAACAAAATCTAACTGTGCATGGCCAGCCTAACTTATTCTTACATGTATTGATGTAAGAAAGTCAACAATATAACCAGGAAACTAGCATTTTCCAAAGATGAGGTCAACACTGGCAGCCTCCTTGGTTCTCTTATGATGGGGTGTCATGTAAGGAACAGATAATACTGGACACAATTGTCTAACCTATCTTACCAATATCTCAACATCAAGCTGTGAATAATATGTGGCCAAGCATCTTATGGGTCAAACACTCCATCCATGCTGTACTTCTGAGACAGCACACACTGCATAGTGCAGTGCCTCTGAGTTGCTCTTGAACAAGTGTGTTGCTATAGCATATAATATTACACTATGGTTCACACTGGATTTGATTTTGAAATCGTACAACTTCACTTGAAGTCGCAAGATTTCAAAGCCGCATGTCTATGGATGACATCTGTGCGACTTCATGCACAGATGTCTATGCAAGAAGCAACTGAAATTGCAAAAAATAGTTCAGAAACCTTTTTTTATTTTATTTTTTTTAAATCAGTGGGACACCGTAAAGTCAGAGTCACACCAATTTAAATGGTTCCATTGCCAACAATATGATGTGATGTGTCATGTGATTTTAAACTGTCCAATCACATGACAGGTCGCACTGGTGTGAACCTTGGCTTATACCACAAAATAACCTATGTATCAACAGGCAGCATCGTCATAAACCACACAATGCAGTCTAATTTACTGTGATTGCCTGAACAATGTTTATGAAAGCTGAACTTGCCATTAACTTGTCATTAACTTACGTCATATGCTCCAGCTTTGATTTGCTGGTAGAGCTTATGTTGATCTTCATCCCAGAAAGGAGGATAACCCACTAATAATATGTACAGAATGACCCCTAAAAAAGAGAAAATGTTTACTAACAGATAATAACACCATGTACTGACAAAATCTACCACTCTTGACTGTGCACAGATGTAAAGCTAACGCATGCAAACTGATATATACACTAACATACATATATGAAAACTGCACAGTTCAGCTAGTCTTCTGATCCAATCAAGCCTGCCAGACAGCACAGTCAGGCTCCAGACCTCCAGTACTGCAGTGCTGACCCTCCCTCTCTCAGTCTAAGCACCATTGTGTAAAGAAAGTTTTAATAAAAACAGAAATCAGGTACAAACACAATACAAGTTGGACCAAAAAATACAAGTACTTTTTAATGTTAAACACAATTAGCAGTTAACTACAAAATTGGAAAAGGGCCACTTCACAACAGTGGGCCAAAATGTGTGCTGTGCATAATGTGCGCACACTCTACAATGCATTGTTTTGATGTACTGCAGGGCTTCCTTCATTTTTTTTAAAACTTTATTTAACATTAACAAAGGAATACTACGTATAACTGGTTATCCTGCCAGTACCACAACTTTGTCACCTATGGTGGGAGTATTCACTCACTGTACTCATCTATGAAGGAGTAGTACTGTTACCTACGAGAGGAGGAGTGACTACAGCATACTTCCCCATCCACAGTACATTCAATAGGGGGGTTCATGGAGGTACCCTGAGCAGTGCTGCAGCAGAGGTAATGTGCTGTCAGCTCACTACAAGACAGTACAAGCTCACAATTTCTGGCAGGATCAACAATATTTTTTTCACTTATCAAACAAATAGAACACATTGCTTTCACAATGGCACGTCTAACAAACCAAAAGGGAGAAACTATGGGAAATGTATAGTTAGAATTTACATACACCTAAGAAAGTTTAGGAATTCAATTTGCTTGCTATACATATGCTCAGAAAACAGGCACTGTGCAGTAAGCCAACAACAAATGTACTGCACACAGAAAAGTCTAACTCCTTACCACAGGCCCATATGTCAACTGGCTTTCCATAAGGGTCTTTCCTTAATACCTCTGGGGAGAGGTAGCCTGGTGTGCCAGCAAAACCTGAAAAACAGAGAAAGCATTATACATATTATACTGAATTTGTTTGGTCTTGTGTATCAGCTTGTTCCATCTCACTAACAGGAATACTACTGTCATTTCATAAAAGTTTACACAGTAGCCATAAAGACATAATATAATTCTGGGTTTAAAGATCTAAGACTAAACAACCAGAGAAAGGTTTTACATCTAAGACATACACATGTATGCAAATATTACAAGACAGACACTTTAAAACATACGTATCCATGATTTTCTGATGTCGAATTAGGGCTGTGCATCTTTTTTTTTTTTATTTTCAACATATGGGACCTATTTCAACATTTGGCACACTGGCAGGGTATGTTACTATGCCAAGTTGACATAGATTGTCTCTACGACCTCTTGTGTTTACAGGTTTTTGCTTGCATTACTGTAGTGAAACTTTAGGCACTTAAAAATATTTGCACATTTGCATAGATCCATTATCTACTATGAGGAATAACCTGGCTAAATGGTCAGCACTTCCGCCTGGCAGTACTAGGGTCATTGGTTCAAATCCCAACCACAGCACCACCTGCTTGGAGTTTGCATGTTCTCCCTGTGCCTGCGTGTGTTTCATCCGGGTTCTCCGGTTTCCTCCCACAATTGGATCCTGTCTAAATTGGCCCTAGTATGTGTATGTATGAATGTAAGTTAGGGACCTTAGATTGTACACCCCTTGAGGGTAAGGGACTGATGTGAATGTACAATATATATGTAAATTGACAACGCTATATAAGTACCTGAAATAAATAACCCAACTACCGTTTCAATGCATATAACATGCAAGCAAATGGCAGGCTAAGGGCATCAGTGCACATCAGGGGCCTTACAAGAAACCCCAAGAGGGGTGGCCACCTAGCTCCATAGATCAGCTACTCTAGTATAGGGAACAGCTCTGCTGACTTCAGTCATTTAATTGATTATAGAACTATGCGTGCTTACCAAACCATGCTTGCTGTTCTCCCTGGACTTCAATGGCAAGACCAAAGTCAGCCAGTTTCACGGCAGCCCCCTTGCATTTGCTGGCCAATAACAGGTTCTCAGGCTACATAGGAATAAAAAGTTCAAGTGAGGTCAGACAAAACTGGACATCATTCTACTCAAACGCTATCCATTTAATATGAGCAAAAACAACATTCTACAAATCTATGGACTAGTGATTATCTGTAAATATGCCTTGTGAAATGCTGGAAATGTATATACTTGTAATACCATTAGCGATCAGTAGGTGGCAATACTAACACTTTTATGTAGCAATGCAGAGGTATTAATCTTCCACTGCCTCAGCTATCTAGTGTTTTGCCTGTCTTATGATTAGCCCAAGAGGCTTATGTGTAAGTGCTTAGGAGTAAGAAGACGGTAATGCTCTGGTGAGTGAAGGGAAAACCACTGCTAGCAGATGTGTAAGAGGGCACTGAAGTGAGGGAAGAGAACAAAAGTGCAGTTGGTTAATCGCGTGTATGCAATCTGTAAGTATTGTGCGTTGGGAGTTCTAGTTCTTATGAAGTTGTAAGTATAACTGGATAGTTGACCCAAATAAACAAAAAGCTCATCCTTACTTATGACACTCATATTATTAACAATCATATTCTACACACACAGACCTTCTAGATGGACATTTGGACACAATATGAACCACATACAAATTTCACAGGAACCACATACAAATTTCACAGGAACCACATTCATGTGCAATTCACATGTGTTTCAGTGTGGTGTAATTTAATCTCATTCATTTTGAATGGGCTGAAATCACACCGCATTGCACCAAAGTCATGCATGCACCAATTTTGAAACCGCACTGCAACCAGATTGCATGATCATGTTGTACTATGTTAATCGGTGCAGGCAAACGCACTGCCTTTGCGACCTGCTTTTGGAGGCGGGGGGGGGGTTAAGATTGCACTGACACCCTCTGCAGATTGCAAGGGCAGTGTGAATTGAATGTGGTGTGTAAAACACGCATAATCGCCAGTTTCCAGCACCACATTCTAGAGTGAAACTAGGCTTAAAGTGGAGCTCCGCTCAAAAGGGGAAGTACTACTTTAAGCCTTTGTCCCCCGCTCCCCATTAAGGACTGGCACCTTTGGGGAGCGGGTACCTGAATTTGACAGGTACCCGCTCCCACTTCCCCAGCGATCAGAAGCGGAAGTTGCCCTCCCCATAGTCTTCTGGGACATGTGATAGATTCCAGAAGACTACGGGGCCATTCACAAAGCACAGCGCTTCACGCACATGTGCAGTGGGCACCCGGCTGTGAAGCCGCAAGCTGTCATAGCCGGGTGCCCACAATGAAGATGCCGGGGAGAGCAGACAACCGGTGAAAACAGCCGTGGTGAGGACACCGCTGGACCGAGGGACAGGTAAGTGTCTGTATTTTAAGTTGGCAGCTACAGTTTTTGTAGCTGCTGACTTTTATTTATTATTTTTTTTTAGGTGGAACTCCCCTTTAAGTGGGCAGCACAGACACTCAGTGGTTAGCACTTCTGCACTGTGGCACTGAGGTTCATGGTTCAAATCCTAGTTATGCTTCCTCCCACACTCCAATGACATGTTACTCCTTTAAGTCTTATTAAACACAAATATTTAAAAAACGCACACAGGCAGAGTTTTCATGACAGAAAAGCCCTTTTGGTCATAAATGCTTCCCCTGCCTGTCAGTGGCAATGCACACTGAGCGGCATGTGTGCCGCTCAGAGTACATTTACAGCACCCGCTCTGTGCCGTGATGAAGTCACTCCTATGAACTCCTGTGAATGTACAGGAGTGACGTCATTGTGGCCCAGAAATTTAAGCAGCTGAACAGAGCGAACCTGGAAGGAAGAGCAGAATATGGCAGTGCCAGAGCACTGACAGCACAGTGCTGGAGGACAGCTTTTGACAGGCAAGTCCGTCACAATGTACCAGTATGCAGTGCATGCTAGCACATTATGGTATAAACCTACAAATGTATTTCCTGTAGCACATACATGGGAAATATTGGACCTGACATTGCCGCTTAAGAGAAGGGACTGATGTGAATGAATGGTATGTAAAGTGTTGCATCAATTGAGAGCACTATATCAAGGTCTGTAATAAATAATTATACAAGACAAACGTCTTTTTTTGGTTATACCTCTGAATGCACCCAAGTGAACAGTTTGCTTCAAATTCACCACCTTAAGAGAGCAATAATCTGATACTGATTTTAGGGAAAAAATAAAACTACCAAATATGCCAACGTCCTATACAGGATGTCTATAGGGCTAGTCTACTGCCTTTTACCAGAGGTCCTTATATTTGCTAAACAACACTGATGCAGCTGAACTTTCATATACAATATGTCATTCCGTCATGCTGTGTCCCTTTATCTGCCAATCCACCTGTTATAAAGGCTATTCCTGGGCCTGCAGCATGCATCCTTGATTTCCATGTATTTGGTAGAACTGCAATTACTAGTAGACAAGAGCGTAGTCTGCAGGTCTTATGTCACCGGCCAAGCATGGAACACACAGAGGTAAGGGTAATTTACAGAAAACGCACTACTTCAAAAAAAAAAAAAAAAAAAAAACCTGGTACAGCCTAACACACAAATTCACTGATTTCAATGGAATTCCAAAATTTAACCATGTCTGTTTTCCTCTCAGATAATATCAACCTGTCCAGTAATGATGTAGTCATTTATTAGTAACAAACCAGGCAAGAATTCAAGGAAGGATTCCTAAGCCACTGGACATAAATACACGAAGAAGAAATCGCCAATATTACCTTAAGATCTCTGTGGACGATGTCATGTTGGTGGATGTGGTTGACACTCTCCAGAATCTGGTGAATACAGTGACTGCAAAACCAAAAAAGACAAATGATAAGTATTCCTCAAACAAAAGTGGATTTTGTCTAGCTGCAGGCAAGAAGGTAGCAAATTGAATAGTGGAGATATACAATAGTTATATCATTGTAAGTGTTTCTTTGACAACTAGTAGTGTGATTTCTTTTTTTTTTTATTCCAGAGGATATAAGAGAAATCATTTTATGGTGACACTAGAGTTTAGAAACCTGAAGGTTGTAGCCCACAGCAACCAGTCAAACTGCATTACTTACTATTGGCAACAGGCCTTATATTTTCTTGTTCCCTTTTCCCTAATTCATCTCCCAGAGTGTTACAAGAGGGTGTTTGCTAACAATAATGCAGCACTAAAATTACAACTATATACAGCGAGTAAAATAAGTATTGAACACGTCACCATTTTTCTCAGTAAATATATTTCTGAAGGTGCTATTGATATGAAATTTTCACCACATTCGTAACAACCCATGCAATCCATACATACAAAACAAATAAATTCAGAAATCAAGTTTTGTGTAATAAAATGGAATGACAAAATCGAAAAAGTATTGAACACGCTAACTGAAATGTATTTAATACTTCGTACAAAATCCTTTGTTGCTAATGACAGCATCAACACGCCTCCTGTATGGAGAAACTACTCGCATGCATTGCTCAGGTGTGATTTTTGCCCATTCTTCCACACAGACTCCAAAACTTGAATGTTCCGTGGGCCTCTTCTATGAACTCTGACCTTTAGTTCTTTCCATAGATTTTCTATTGGATTCAAGTCAGGTGATTGGCTGGGCCATTCCAGCAGCTTTATTTTCTCTTTCTTTGAAACCAATTGATAGTTTCCTTAGCTTTATTTTTGGGATCATTCTCTTGATGAAATGTCCACCCTCATTTCATCATCATCCTGGTAGACGACAGCAGATTTTTATCAAGAAGGTCTTGGTGAATTTTTCCCACTCATCCTTCCCTTCAATAACATGAAGTTTGCCAGTACCGTATGCTGAAAAACAGCCCAACACCATGATGTTTCCACCTCCAAACTTCACTGTTGGTATGATGATTTTGGGGTGATGTGCAGTGCCATTTGACCTCCAAACATGGTGAGTAATATGGCATCCAAAGAGCTCAATTCTGGTCTCATCTGACCAGACTGTTTTCTCCCAGTATTTCACAGGCTTGACTAAATGTTGTGCCGCAAATATTAAACGAGCTTCACCATGTTTTTTCTTCAGCAATGGAGCCTTGCATGGTGAGCGTGCATACAGGCCATGGCAGTTGAGTGCATTACTTGTTTTCTTTGAAAAAATTGTACCTGCTATTTCCAGGTCTTTCTGAAGTTCTCCACAAGTGGCAATTGGCTCTTGGACAACTCTTCTGATAATTCTTTTCACTCAGAATCAGAAATTTTGCAAGGACCACCTGGCCGTGGCCAATTTATGGTGAAATGTTTTTTCCACTTCCGGATTATGACCACAACAGTGCTCACTGGAACATTCAGACGTTTAGAAATCCTTCTGTAACCAATGCCATCAGTATGTTTTGCAACAATAAGGCTGCGAAGGTCTTGAGAGAGCTCTTTGCTTTTACCCATCATGAGATGTTTCTTGTGTGACACCTTGGTAATGAGATATATGGGCCATCAGTTGAGAGTGAACTAGATGATATTAACTCGCACTGACAAGGGGCAGGATTGCTTTAGAATTACTGATAGATGTCAGCTGGCGGCTTGGCTTTCCATGCCTTTTTGCACCTCCCTTTCTTCATGTGTTCGATACTTTTCCCTGTGTCATCCCATTTTATTACACAAAACTTAATTTCTGAACTTATTTGATTTCTTTGTATGTATGAATTGCATGGGTTGTTACCGACATGTGGTGAAAATTTCATGTCAATAGCCCCTTTAGAAATATATTTACGTAGAAAAAAGGTGTGTTCAATACTTCTTTTACCCACTGTATGATGGGGAGAAATTGGACTATTATATGTAGCCAATATAGCATTAAATATTTTCTCTCTTCAAGCATTCCCTTCTCTTAGCATGCATCAATAACCTTGTCAAGGAGTCACTGGAGGGCTCTGGCATAGAGATCTAACTCCCAAAGCAAGAAGTGACCTAAGAGCCACATTTCTATAATGAGGTCATCATTGAATGTTAACTGTCAAGTTGTTTAGTAAAGGAATTACATAATTATTATTTTAGATTTAATAAGTAATACAATACAGGGGCTTACTTTTATGGGCTTACTCACAGTTTGTCAATGACACCAGTGTCACTGGAATATTCCTGTACTTATAGCAGTAATTTGCCAACTGGGGCGCGTTGTGGCACTGCAGGGAACTTGAAAGTGGTGTGTGTAGATAAATATTGCATGTACCCAATGTAATAAAACAAGGATCACATTCAGCATCTTGTAGTACAGCATTAGCAGAAAGGAGAGTCGCAGGCCAGGCCAAAGTTGTCTGCAGCTGTGTACTCCAGTGACTGTTTTGGACAAGCCTACGTTCTATTTTGAAGCAAGCATTTGACCATAACAACGCACGTTTTTACGGTAAAAGGAAAATGCACCACTAAAGAGAAGCCTGTAGCTGCATTATTTTAAATAAACTTTTTCTTGAAACATACTTTTAGGGAGACTAAACATAAATGCTGTTATCAGCTGCCTCGAGGACAAAAGTTATTGTACTCCTGGGACCCACAAGAGAAATATGACCAAAAAAAGCTTTAGACATATTTCTCTTAAGTTCAGCCATTTCCAAAGGGGTGGAAAAAGCCTGAGAACCAGTGACTTACAGAAACATCAATCTACGCAGTGTGTAAAAGCAACCACTTTGGAGAGAATTTGTCTCCAAACTACGTTGTGTAACTATCCAGTCCCACCAACACAAAACGAATGTAAACCTGCCAAAATCAAAGGCACTTTCAACTGACAACATACATAGACATCACCTTCGGAAAACACTGAAAGCTAAAGCGATCAGCTGATCCAGTTATATCTAGGAGCTAATAGCACTTTGTAAAACATTAAAGTGATTGTAAACCCTTCCGTATACCCAGTGAAGTGACTATCCTAAGGTGATCACACAGATGAAACAAATCCTCCTACATTTATTTATTTCAGGTACTTCTATAGCGCTGTCAATTTACGCAGCACTTTACATATATATATATCATGCATTCACATCAGTCCTGTCTAAATTGATCCTAGTATATGTATGAATGTAAGTTAGGGACCCTAGATTACATAAGTTGTACCTGTCTATCTGCAGTCTAGTCTTCCATTCAAAGTGCTGAATTTTAAAGCCTGTCAGAGTTCATAAAAAAAAAAGGGAACAGACAGCTGAAGTTACACACTGTATAGTGGGGAGAGTTCTGAGAGCTGATTGGAGGGAAGGGACACCCCCCCACACACAGCTCACAGGAACAGAGCTGAGGCTGTCAGTCTGTTGGAGATCCCTCCCGTCACCATTTTTCTCTTGGTGTCATGAAAACTTGTCAGAAATGACTAGCAGATGAAGCAGCAGACAGCAATGACACTTTGTGCTCTGGACTGAGACAAGTACACACTATAGAAGGATATGCTTTGTGTATATTTCATGTCTGAGGTTTACATCCAGTTCAAGATCACCAATGGAAATGATGTTTAAGGCTATTTATCTGGAAGTATATTTACTCAGAAAGAAGCCTGAAGGAATTTGCCACAAGACTACATAATAAAAATATAAATAGCTTTTTTTTGTAGGGAGGCCAGATAACCCAGATTATTATTATTATTATTATTATACAGTATTTATAAAGCGCCAACAGTTCACTCAGCGCTGTACAATACAAAGGGGGACAGAACATGTGACAGTACAGTAACAATACAATGCGATACACGAGGGGTTCGTGGGCCCTGCTCTTTCGAGCTTACAATCTAGGAGTTTATTTGAAAAAACACAATACACTTTAAAGTGTATGTATGGGCAAAATGTAAAAAATATTTCTCTCTGAATTTCAATTATTTCATGCCAATCCTAATAATCTCAATCATCTTGAAGTTTGTAAATTTACTTTAATATTTCCACCCATTAGCTTCCTTGAATTCTGTGACAGAGTATACCCTGAGTGTAGGTACTGCTGTGTCACACATTTCAGAGAACCTGCCTTCTGAATTACAAAGAAGTCTAAAGAGGCGGAGTCAATACAGGAATCCACGCTTACAGGCAAGGTACCATGGGATATGTAGTTCTTAAAAAAGTAAACAGAAGCTGCAAAGCATGCTGGGAATCCAGGAAGTTGTGGAAAGCGAAGACCAGTAGACAGGCAGAACTCACAACCTGAAAGGGGATTTTTCAAGTAATCTTATAGTGAATTGTCAAAATAACAATTGTTTATATTGATATTACAATACTGAGGTTCTAAAATGAAAATGTATGCTGTGACCATTAAACAGCTTTAAAAACAATTTATAATAAGAAAATGTTCATTCTAATGTTAAACACTGTTTTCTAAGCAAATAAAAACATTCTGTTTATAATTTCCCACAAGATTCACATAAAACTTTCCCCCAGGATTCACACATTTATCGAATTAATTCAACTGGAAAAAAATGTGTTAAACTGGGGTAAGAGCTGTATAAATCTAGTGTGAGAACATTTATAAATCAACCCTTAAATGACCATATAACTAGCTTTAAATATAAATTTGTTTGGCAGCCAAAAACTTGTGCACTCTGCTGCATATGTAAATCCCACCCCTTTTCTGTAGACATTGAGTGTGGAATTGTCCATCTACACCTAATTACTAGCCTTTAAAGTGATGGGTGGCCTCACCGACCAGCAGGGAAGCTCAGAAGCACAGCCAAGTTTAACTTTTAAAGGAAAGGCCAAGCTTTACATAGCTTCAGGTATTAAAACTGTGGCAAAGTGTGCTTACAGGAACGGTTTTCACGCTGCTTATGCATTTCTTTCTTATAGTCAGTTTGAACTGACCAGGTTTGACAATTTACTTTATACAGTAAGGCCTCATTCACACTGCAACTCAAAAAAGCTGCTTCTACTGGCGTTTTTTTTCCTCTGCCTCTAAATCACCCTCCATGTTAGCCTGTTTATGGAGTTTAGAGGCAGAAAAAAACCTCCAAAGTCATGTTCTAAAGAGTAATTTTTCTGCTATAAATACAAAACACCGGAATGCTCATAAAAGCAGTGTGTAGGAGCACTCATTTTCAAGTGTGCATTGATTATAGTGAAAAATGAGGAGAGAGGAATGTTTTGGGGGAAAAAAAAAAAAGCATAAAACCAAATTGACTCTTAGATTGTAAGCTCCCAGGAGCAGGGCCCTCCAAACCCTCTTGTATTGAACTGTATTGTTGCTGTATTGTCTCCCATTATATTGTAAAGCGCTGAGCAAACTGTTGATGCTATATAAATCCTGTATAATAATAATAATAATAATAATAATAATAATAATAATAAAATGACCATAAACTCTCAAACTCTTGTGCAATACGAGCCACTATGAGCATTTTAATGCTGCTTTTTCTGCCCAAGGTTCTGGCATTTTTTTCTGCCCCTAGTGTGCAAGGACCCTAAAGTTTCATGCACACTTGAGCTCAAACACGCTCCTTTACATACGCTTGAAGTTTTTTTTGGGGGGGGGGGTTCCTCCCTGCCTCTAAACTTTCCTCCATGTTAACCCATGTGTCCATGCAAACTATAAGCATTCAAAGGAGTTCAAGAGGAGTGTCCTGATATAAAATAAACCTGACATGCCTAAACACAGGAAAACGCTTCTTAATGCTAGGCACATTTAGCATTTGAGAGTTTTTATTTTCAATGGCCAGAATAAACTGATATTCTGGCCAATGAAATGAACAAACACCAAAGCACTGAACGTGCTTAAACGCATTTGGAAAAATGCAGCCTAGGAGCGTTTTTGAAGCTGCTTCTCCCGCCCCAAAAGAAAATAGTTTAGAAGAACCCCAGTGTGCATGAAGCCTTATATTGTCATGTGCTGTGACCAGTTACACAAATCAAGGAGGTAGAAGTTGATCCCTCATACAAGAGGCCAATACACATACATGGTGACTGGAGATGGGAACAAATGTAATCTAGGACGGCCTATACTGATGCTGATTTTGGAAATGCACACTGACCATCTATGTTAAATAAGTAATACTTCCTGAATAGCAACGTCACAAGACACCAACAAATGGTGGGCCTTGTTCAAAACTTTGTGAAGGACATTCCTTGAAGTATCTAACCTAAAGCAGTGTGTGTGACTACTGAAAACACTAGAGACATTGAATGGGCAAAGTACAGAAATTCCTAGCTCCAAGTTTGGGTATGTCATAAAGGACAGCTTTGAGTCTTTTCTAAAAAATTAGGATTTAAAATTACATTTACATTTAATTTAATCTTGCGTAGATTGTTTAGCTTTGGGCACCAAACCTCAAAAAAGACATCCTTGAACTAGAGACAGTTCATGGAAGGGCAACTAAATAGGCAAGGGGATGGAGGACCTAGGTTAGGACTAAAGATTATGGAAATTAAATAAATTCTCCTTGGAGAGAAGTGCTTGAGAAGGAATATGATAGCATTAGACAAACTGCTAAATGGAGACTGCAGTATTGGGAATAAATGGTTTAACATAAGGACTCTGAAGAAGGCTTGTGGCCACAGTATGAAGTTAAGAGTAGCAATTTAATCTTAAACTGCATAAGGGGTTCTCCACAGTCAGAAAAGTAAAAATGTGACAACCCCTCCAAGAGTTATCAGCTGAAAGAGTAGTTAAATCTTTTTGAGTGAACACAATATGCAGGGATATGGGAATATGGACCCGTGTCTTTATTCAAACTTGCCAACTATATGTAATAACAAATATATTGCTGAAATGATCATAAGGAATTTGTAACGATTACGCAATGTATTTAGCCAATCCTGCAAGTCATCAAAAGATACAGAAAGCCCATTAATGCATTAAACATCTTTCTCTTAACAGAAATATCCATCAAAAGATAGAAGCATAAAATTACATGGAGAAGGGAAGGGATTTCCTCCAGAACGATCACACCACACACGTAATTTAAAGGGAAATAACGATTTCATTTTTATCACAACCTGTCAGGGACGACTAATCTCTCTTTGAAATACAATTGCTAGAAGGCTGGATTTGGAAAGCTCCAGTGCTGCGCATCTGCAAACTTCAGCTCTGTCTTGCCGCTGGGAGCACAAAGGGTTTGTACGAACACACATTATGGCAGAGTTCTTGAAAATTTGTTGCTTGGCAACCAGTGCAACAGCCTTTTAGAAGAAGATCAGATACATTCTGCTCATCTCATTTTCCTCAGCTGCATATTTAACATATTCCTATAAATCTCTGCTGAGGTTAAAACAAAGAAATGCAGGAGTGTGTTGCTAACATTATGATGGTACTTGTTTCTTCTTCAAAAAGGAATGAAACATGGCTTTCTGTGTAAGCTTAGCTCTGGAATCCCCGGCTCCTAAAATATATAGCAGTACTGTTAGTCTCCAACGTTAACCCGTGACATTCTAATAGTTGCACAATTGTCTTTTAAACTGGTTTCCTAATAGCTTCAGTGGCCCAAGGGAATAAGAAGATATTTTATGTGCTCCAGAGAATTTTTGTGGAAGGAACCATATAAAGGTCCATTGGCTTCTGGCTGGATTCCACTGTGCAATTGGCTTTGGTGAAGGCAAACTAACTACCGAGTGATAGTCTTGAGTCTAAGGACAGGGCTATAGGCATTATATAGTTCCACTGCTGCCATTACAAATCCGCTCCGGTGGGTCATATTTTTAGGTTCTGATATTAAGAGTGCTAACTATTGAGGAGTGTTTTTGTTATTGAGTAGCAAATCCATACTTTGTTGCTTAGGCTCCATAAACCTAGTATTTGCCCTACCTGGTGTGAAGTGGATATGTAAAGTGATATTAAAAAGGCAATTATAAAAAAGCAGCTTGTTATGGAGGCTCCCAAGCCGCTGCTCTGTGTGTCCATTCACACACAGAGCTGCAGCTCGGCCCAGCCCCTTCTCTCTCCCCATTGCCCCACTGGCTATGACTGACATCAGCAGGAACCAATAGCTCCTGCTGCTGTCTCAGCCAATGTCCGAGGCTCTGGTGCACATGGCTGGATCGGAGTGGAGCTCAGGTAAGTATTAGGTGGGGCTGGGGGGTCTGCTGTACACAGAGGGTTTTTTATGTTTATGCGCAGAATGCAAAAACCTTGAGTCTTTACAACCACTTTAAACAGGCAACTATACTGTGTTGCTGAAGCACTGGCCATTGCCTGTGCAAATTAAAGGTCCCTGAAGAAGCCCAAGATCATTGGGAGAAACATGTAGGAGTGTATGTCACCAAGACGTTGACGTCATCATGGAGACGGCTTTGTCAGCCAGCATACCGTGCACTACGGTCTGAGGAGCCTTCATCATCCACAGTCACTGCAGGCTGCACGTCGCCACGCTTTCTTGTGACTTCTCTCAGAGCAAGGCGCTCTAGTGAGTGCCTTAACATGGAGAGAAGAGACTCTTTGCCTGGATGGATTGAGAGCCTTGACTGTAATAATGCCTGTTTCTTTATATAAGCCACTTGGTCCGCCATGTAACCTCCTTTCGGGCTTTTCTTAGCCCTAGCTGTCTGCAAATTAAAGGTCACCTGCACTATGGTGGGACTTCAGAATGTCTGGATTAAAAACATCCGCACCTTCGAACAGACAGTATATCACTGAACATGCATTACAAATGAACATTCTTTTGTGTGTATGCGAATACACTGACTCTGCATTATTTTTCATTTTCATGTGAAAAATGTTCAGAGATGCCCCATAGGCACAAATCAGATTCCAACATTTTGCAGCTGTTTTTTTTTTCAGAGCAGGTATTAATCTGATTGGAGGCTGTAGGGCAAAATAGAACAGTTATTTATGTACGGCAAACCATGCCAACTCAAGCAATTATAACATCTATGACTTTCAGTGTAACTATTCTAGTTGCTGAAATGTTATATATTCTAAAAAAAGTTTTTAGATCATGATGCAGAATTACATGGTTGGTAAGTATCGGTGGAGCCTGCTCAAATGAAAAACCCATTGGCCTCCTGTATATTAGGATCAGGGGCGGACTGACAACTCATGGGGCCCCCGGGCAATAGGGGCCCGTGTCCTTGCCCAAACTCAAAAAAGCCTATGAAAAAGGTACCAGGGGCATCTCATGGGGCCCCCTACTGACCCCGGGCCCTCGGGCAATGCCTGAGTTTCCAAATGGTCAGTCCGCCCCTGATTAGGATTCATGCATGAAGTTTCCAACTGCCAATCCTACCATTGAGACCACATTGCTGTAGCAGCAGTGAACTCTCTTCTATGTAATGCATAATAAATTAATCCAGCCTAGCAAGGTCCACCAAGGTACTGGCTGCAGCATGTTGGTAGAGCTTGGAACTTGCAGGCGGAGACCTCACTTCTAAGTACTAAGAAAAAGAAGACTCTTGTAGGTGATATATATTTGGTGGTTTATGTTCAATGTATATAGCAAATCTCCTTTGAATTAAAATTCTAAGGTTTCAGCACTCTTGGGTGGAAGTGTGCAGGTTCAGCAGTTGACAAGCTGCTTATTAATATTATTTATGCCTTGAACGCTTTATAAAAAAAATGTAAAGGAAATATGGAGCAAACAGAACACTGTGACAGAAACCACTGCTAGGCATAAAACTGCACGGATGGCCAGGATCTCGCAAGGTTTTTGAGTTTTTTCGGAGAACCAATTTTTTTTTGCAAGCAAGCTTACATTTTTGAACCACATCTGTCAAAGGGTACTTGCACAATACTGATGTATAAACATCAGATATTCCTGGCAAAAAAACATTAGGTTGTTGCTGTATTGTCTCCCGTTATATTGTAAAGTGCTGAGCAAACTGTTGGTGCTATATAACTCCTGTATAATAATAATAATAATTAGGAAGGGCTATATAGCACATGCGTGTATTTGAGCACAGTTGAGTGCATGCGTGCACGTGTAACAATCCTTCTAACTATATTTAAAGGGAGTGTGGAGCACATGCGTATACGCCCATAGCAATAATATTTTTTTTGGGGGGGGTTGTTTCTTTTTTAATCTATACGCATTGAAAGTTTACGAACCAGTATGTACAAACCTATTTAAAACAATGGGATGTATTTAGATCAGTTAGGAAAAAAAAAATCACCTGAATGCCTAAAAACATGCTGTGTGCAAGAGGCCTAACAGGTGGCATCTGCCTGATACAAACTGCAAGAGAGCCATGTTATTAAATACTGACAAACATGCGCACACAACAAAATAAAAAGGAAAAACACAAACATAACCGTGTTTATGTAAGAATACAAATCAAAACTGAAGGCAATAAAAAGTAAGATGTAGGCCACATTACCATAAAATACTACTGTTACTTAATAAACAGTGACTGTTCCCTGACATGATCTGAATCTTCCTTCTAAGCCTGTTTTACATCTGCAAAAGATGTTAGCTATAAAAAAAACAGTTTCCCAGGAGAGCTTCCTAGTATAAAGGCCCGGCATGAGGTCCCCAAATACCACCCAAAAGGCTTAGTGAGAGAGCCAAGCTTAACAAGCAACATCTTGCCCAAAAATGGACAAAGTCTTCAAGTGTCTCGGGGCCTGGCACACATAGCAACTTAGATTTGGGAATGTTCTCTAAGTGGATCTCGGTTCCATTATTTTGCTAGTTTCCTGTCAGTTAAGCACAGCCTATTAGTGGATACCATATCAATCATTCTTTGTAGCAAAAACAAAAACTTCTCTGTTCTGAGCTTCTCTATGCCTTCGGGACCGGATCTAACAGGAAATGAAAAAAAAAAACAAAAAACTACACTTTTTTTGTAGGTCACACATTTCTCTTAAAAGAGAATACGGTAAACTAAACACATTTCAAAGAAAGGCAAACATTCTATTTTCTTGTTGATCCCCCTGACTTTTGGACAAGTGTCTCCAGATTGCTGTGTGATCATTATTTTGCTGTGGGAACACATTACCTAACCTCTCTAAATACCAATTTAAGGTATTCCTTGCTGTCTGACAACAATGACAAAATTCAATGAGTAGTCTGTTCCCAGCCATGCAGCCACAACCATTGTTTATTAGTCTTTACATATCCAGCAATGTCTCAAGTGTCAGCATTTTACATGTTCAGTACAACTGTGCCAATGACTAGATACGTTAAAAATTGTTATGGGAACTGCACTTGGTTTGAAATGTAAAAATGAAATAATGCAGACATGAAAAAAATTACAGCTACATGATCACTTGCTACTGAAGCTGTGCAGTTAGGGATTTTCCATGATTTGCAGAATCAAACCTCATGTGTACAATATATAGAGACAAACCAATCTGAATGATAAAAATGTTAAGAAACATAGAAAAGTGACAGCAGAAAAAGACCAAGTGGTCCATCAAGTTCACCCATTTTTTTGTTGTGGTTTTTTTTTTGTGAACTTTTTTGTTGATTTACTGTTGATTGACTCAGTACCTCTGATGGAAGTTTATTCCAAGTATCAACTACTCTTTCAGCAAAATAATATTTTCTCAGATTAGTTTTGAACTTTCCTCCAGTTAGTTTATGGTCATGTCCCCGTGTTCTTCATTTTGTTTTGGTGTTGAAAATACTGCCCTTCTGAACCCTGCCCCTTGATGTATTTAAAGGATTCAATATTGTCTCAATTTTCCACCTTTTCCTCCAGACTGTAGGCATTACATTCCTGAAGTCGCTCTTGATATGTTTTATCCCCCAGACCTTTCACCATATTTGTTACCCATCTCTAGACTCGTTCTCTCTTATCAATATCTTTTTGGAAGTGAGGTCTCCAGAACTGGACAAAGTATTCTAAATGAGGTCTAATTAACCACTTCCTGTCCGGACACTTTTACCTCCTTCCTGTCCAGGGCAATTTTCAGCTTTCAGCGCTATCACATTTTGAATGACAATTGCGCGGTCATGCAATACTGTACCCATATGAATTTTTTACCATTTTTTTGAGACAGATAAAGTTTTATTTTGGTGGTATTTATTCACCGCTGGGATTTTTATTTTTTTTGCTATGTAAATGAAAATGTCCAAAAAAATTTTTAAAAAGTGTTTTTCTTATAAAATTTTGCAAATAAATAATCTTTCATCATAAATCTTGACCAAAATTTATTCCGTTATATTTTTAGTAAAACAAAAATAAGCCAAATTAGTTTATAACCAAAAATTATACTTTTTAAACATTTTTTTTAACATTTTTATATGTTGTTTTTTTTGTTTTTTTTTACATACTGTCACCCTAGCAGTACAGTGTCACCATGGTGACACTGTACTACATGTGGGGGTGATGAAGATTTTTTTTTTTTTACTTTTTTTTTTTTTTACAGTGATTGCTTTTACACCCATATAGGATGTAAAAGCAATCATTTCTCTCTCTGTCTGCATTCTTGCAGCCATTGAGAAATACTGAGTGAGCTGTGATTGGTCACACCTTGTCACATGGTACAAGGCTGTAGTGAATAGCCTTGTACCATGTGACCTCTGTGATCATTCACAGATTTCACACGTAGTAAGCAATGTCGTCACAAGTGACATCTTGCTTACTACTTTGCATGTGGTCACTGATTGGCCTATCAGTAATCACATGATCGGGACCTTGTACAGAGGTCCCGTCTGACGATCGGTGTTTCACTGTGTCCGGAGGACACAGCGGGCACCGGATTGCGGTGCTGCGCGCTCCCAAGGAGCACGCACAGCTAGAAAAGGCGGGTGCCGTTTATGAACGGCAACCCACCCCTGGAGTGCCACCGCTCTGCCGTTTATAGACAGCAGACGGACGGCAAGAGGTTAAAGATCTATGCAGAGGAATCAGGATCTTCATCCAGCTGGTGACCCCTCTAGTGACGCACCCTAGAATTCTATTAGCTTTCTCTACTGACTGGCCACACTGTTTGCTCATTTTGCAATCATTTGAAATAAGAACCCCCAAATCCATTTCCTCTGCAGTGCTGGCCAACATTGTACCCCAATGTTGTATTCTCAAGGAATTATTTTTTCCCAAGGTGCATTATTTTACATTTAGAAACCTTGAACTGCAATTTCCACTTCTTTGACCAATTTTCCAGCAATACCAAATCATGTTGTTTGGTGATTAATCAACCTGTCAATTCTTAAACCCCAAATGTAGTCAAAAAGTTATTTTAACCACTTGCTGCTCAGTTACAGTAGATTTACTGTGACCCAGCTGTAGCTGCAGGCTCAGCAATGTAAATAAACGTTGCCGCCTACTTCTGTGTTTGAGATGCGCATAAGCAGCCCCCTGCTGATCCTTACAGTGGTTGGACACAGCAAAATTATGTCAGCAGGTTTCAGCCAATGATTTATGGCTAAGATCAGCTGTGTCTAATCGCAACACAGAGCCCTGTGTTTACAAACACACAGAACAGCGATCTGGCTGTTTCTTCTCCCCACAAAGCAAGAAGAACAAACAGCCAGATATTAAGTAAAAGCAGGACATATTAGACACATTACAAACTTGTTAGACACACAGTTAACACCTTGATGTTAGTGTACCTCCAGGCGAAGGTCTATTAGCGCCAGATTTCCCACCATACTATCACAGTCCCACTAGAGGTCATTGATCACCACCATTACCAGTATAGCGTCATAGCTGCGTAAATTCCAGTATATATACACCATAGTTTGTAGGCACTATAACTTTCACATAAACCAATTAATATACACTTTTTTTTTTAACCAAAGACATGTTGCAGAATACATGATAGCCTAAATTTATGAAGAAATTTTAATTTTGATTTTGTTTTATTGGATATGTTTTATAACAGAAAGTAAAATATATATATTTAAAAAAATTCTGTCTTTTTATATTTATATAATAAATAATATAATTTAAAAACCCCAGTGGTGATCAAATGTCATCAAAAGAAAACTATTTGTGTGAAGAAAAAATATATAAATTTTATTTGGGTACAGTGTTGCATGATGAACAATTGCCAGTTTAAGTAGCGCAGTGCTGAATAGAAAAAAATGCCCTGGTTATGAAGCGGGTAAAATCTTCCGGAGGTCAAGTGATTAAAAAAAAAATCAGGTACAAAGGACATTACTTACAATTAATGGCTGAGGTTTTAATTAAAATCTTCAGTCCTCTGGCCCTCCCTTCCCCAACAGCAGTAATCTTTTGGTGCTTTAGGGGTAGATACACTTAAAGACACCTGCCATATACACTCATCAAGAGTTCTGGCTATGTCTGCCCTTTCTGCCCACCTCCTTCATTCATAGATGCTACACTATAGCTTCCATGAAGAAAGCGTGATCTATGGGGGGGGGGGGGCTTTCATTCATCTGCCCATCCTTTATTTATAGATCATGTTTCATTCATGAACCCTATACCACAGCTTCTGTGAATAGAGAAGATGAGCAGACAGGTCTTAACAAATGTATATTACAGGTTGCTCAGCTCGTAACCCCCGGGGCACCAAAAAATGACAGTGTAGCAGTAAGGGGCGAAACAGAAAACTGAAGATTTCAACTAAATCTGCAATCAAATCAAAAGGGACACTTCTCAATGACTATAAATAACATTCCTTGTGCTGTTTTTTTTTTTTTTTCAAATATTTGACTAAATATAGGCTTTAAAGACCCATTCATATCATTGCAGTGCATTAACATGGATTGTGGCAGCCTATTTCCCTCATGCACAAAAAAGTACCATAAAAGGTGTATGTACCATTCTGGCAGCGTACCATGGCACACATTAGTGCTTTGCGCTGAGCTGCAATGCACATCTGGTGGCAAGGTGCAGTGGAGTGCCATTCAGAATGAATGACACCACCTCACACAAACACATGTAGCTGAAATGCCACATGCTACCGCAAAGCAATAATGTGAGTGTGCACTAAACTTGTGGTCAATATTAGGCTAGCTATACACACACTTTAATTTCTCTCTCACAGTATTATACTGAACAGCGTGGATGGAGGACTCTGCCCTGCCAGCTGTTATATTCAGGCAGCCAAAGTACCTGCAGCTTTTTGAATGCCCAAACAGTTACTGCATCTGATTGGATGCAGTCACCATTCAGCCAACTGTTTTCCACCCAGCACCTTTGATTTTTTTTGTTGAAGCTACTTGAGCCAGGTGGTGTTAACAGGCCCACCTATTCAAGCTTTGTCAGCCATCCAGTGCTGTGCCTAGCCCTAGTCGTCTCTCCCCTCTTTTCCTCTTCTCACAGGGACTCAGGCAACAGCAGGAGACACTGGTTCCTGCCAATCAAATGTTGTGATGAGGGAGCAGGCACAGCCACTCTGTGTGTGTCTATTTACACAGGCAGCGCAACTGGGGAGTGAGCCCACAGGTGTGCCCCAATAGCAAGAGGCTTGCTATGGGGCACAAAAAGAAGAGGAGGAGCCTGGGTACTGGTGGGGGACCCCCAGAAGAGGAGGTTTGGGGATGTTTTGTGCAAAACCATTACACAGAGCAGGTAAGTATTATTTTAATTAAAAAAAAAAAAAAAAAAACATCTAGTCTTCTCTCCCCTCTCTTCCTCTTCTCACAGGGACTCAGGCAGCAGCAGGAGACACTGGCTCCTGCTGCTGCCAATCAAATGTTGTAATGAAGGAGCAGGCCCAGCCATGCTGTGTGTGTCTACTGACACAGGCAATGCAACTCGGGAGTGAGCCCGCAGGTGTGCCCCGATAGCAAGAGGCTTGCTATGGGGTACAAAGAGTATGGGGTACACAGAGAAGATGAGAAGCCTGGGCACTGGTGGGGGACCCCAGAATAGGAGGTTCGGGGATGTTTTGTGCAAAACCATTACACAGAGCAGGTAAGTATAGCATGTTTATTTTAATTATTAAAAAACTTCATCTTCTCTCCCCTCTCTTCCTCTTCTCACAGGGACGCAGGCAGCAGCAGGAGACACTGGCTCCTGCTGCTGCCAATCAAATGTTCTGATGAAGGAGCAGGCTCAGCCATGCTGTGCGTGTCTATTGACACAGGCAACGCAACTGGGGAGTGAGCCTGCAGGTGTGCCCCAATAGCAAGAGGCTTGCTATGGGGTACAAAGAAAAAAAGGAGGAGCCTGGGCGCTGGTGGGGGACCCGAGAAGAGGAGGTTCGGGGATGCTTTGTGCAAAACAATTACCCAGAGCAGGTAAGTATAACATGTTTGTTGTTTTAATTTAAAAAAAAAATCTAGGCTTTGCAATTACTTTAATCATTTTCTTACATGCAATATTGGTTTTACAAATAAACATTTATACATTTATTGAAAAAGAAAAGGATTCCCGGAGCCCAATGGGTTATGCTAAGGAGACAGCAGAATCTCAAAAACAGAATAAAAAATATTGTGATTCAAATAGATAGATATCTTGCATAAAGTACTGCCAACATGTGCAGCCTTAGTAGTTATAGGCTATAAGCATACTGTATGTTTGCTTCAATTCAATAACTAAGTAGAAAGGCAAAGAACAAAATGATAGCTTTGGACCATTCAACATCAAAAACTAATCAGCAACGGCAGCTCTCCTGATGTGTTTCTTTAATGGTACAC
Organism: Staurois parvus; assembly: GCF_062004578.1. Taxonomy (NCBI): domain Eukaryota; kingdom Metazoa; phylum Chordata; class Amphibia; order Anura; family Ranidae; genus Staurois; species Staurois parvus. The sequence goes on from NW_028317839.1 coordinate 1,316,462, forward strand.
AGAAGTCTTGTTTTTACCATCAGGATTTAATGTAAAAAAACTCTGAAAATCACCTACTAAGTTTATCCTATTACAGAGGGAGAGGAGAAACATGAAAACTAATTTTCAGAATAGAAGTGATAGTGGCCGGAGTGCTGAAGAAAAACATTTTATGAAGCCAACACTCTCAAGAGGGGCAGCAAATAATAGAGATATAAATTCACATGCCAAATTAAAGGTTTTAATATATAATATATGTATTGTTTATTCAAGTTTTTGTATTAGTAAAATGCATCCACTCTGGCCAGTTATGTATTAAAAATGAAACACTGAGCAAACCACGCAATACATAGCTGCATAAGTTTCCCAGTTTACATATCAGAATTTTAAATTCTGTACGGTCAGTCTTGTGATCTATAAACATTTCCACATTAGATGAGACTGGTGAAAAACCTTAAAGTGGAGGTTCACCCCAGAATTAAAAACATTAAACAGTCAGGTAATGCATGCACCTTGATAAATGCAGAATGCTTTTGTCTCCGCTCAAGCAATAATGGAAATAGTCATTTACCAGCAATGTCTCAATCTCATGGTGTCGCTCAGCACTTACCCCCTCTTCCCCACCTTTCCTTTGTGATTGCAAAGCTTAACTGAGGAGCACTTACTCTACGTCCTGGTGCTGTCAAAAGACATAGATAGCAGGAATGGCAGGAATGGGGCTACACCACAGGGTTGATTTACTAAAACTGGACATAAAAAGGCAGCCGACTAGTTTCTATGCAGAGCTGCACTATATTTTGCACTCTCCAGTTTTAGTAAATCAACTCCCATGAGTTGCATGGTGTCGCTGGTAAATGGCAAATGTCAGTTTTGAATGTTGATTGCTGGACAACCGAAGCATGGACAAAAGTCAAACATGATGCTATGCATTTATCAAGATACATGTGTTATATGGCTGTTTAATGTTCACAGAGTAATTCAATGGGGAACTTCTACTTTAACAACTTCTCTCCCTCGTTCGGCAATTTCCTTTCTTCGTTGCCTCACAGAGCTGACCCAGTAATCATATACTAGAAAGACAGATCTTGCTGACTAGCAGAGATGTGTGAATTACAAGAACGGCTGGAAAAACGTCCAAATTCTTTCCCAGGAAAAACAGTAAACATACATGTATTTCAACTCTGTATTTAGCCGTTTGCCTGAAGCTCCACTTCAATCTTTTTTGCTGCACTGTTACACCTACGCACAAGCAAGACGATGCAATGCAGCTGCAGACATGGATATATGTTAAAATTTGGAAAAGCTATGCAAAGAAAGAGGCGTAAAAATGTCTTACTAGAAAAAACATGACCAGTGACAATGTACAGTGCAATCAGGGAGGATAGCGAGACTAATTTTAGCTATGAGCAGCCTCATAAAAAGGACATAAAAAAAATCCAAATCTAAACACATGCAAGGCATTTCACAAGCTGGCAGCCAAAGGCACATTTTGCTTTTGCTTCCAGATGGTATTTTATTGGCAAAGTCAGTATGTATGTGTGCTTAGAAATATGTTAGTGTTTTAGCATATGCCAAATCCATGCAAATATATAACCATGTCCAATTACTTCCTTCCTACATGTTACTGCATAGCAGATTTCACAAGTTCTCCTGTATTGTATGTGTGTTGATTTTATTATGTGCCTGTCCCTGAAAGGTGTAATTAAAAAAAAAAAAAACTGTACTGAAATAAATATAGAGGCAGTCATTGCTGTGAATGCTCATTGCTTGGCTGTCTATGGCTTCGACCATTTCTGAGACACTGACTTGGAACAGCCATACACATCAGGAAAGTCAGAATGCCTAACCTGCAAACCTGTTCCTAGTGAAAGCACTGAATGTAACGGATCAGTATGACGAGCAGAGAACTACTATTTTCATATTTCCTCAATACAGATTTCCTTTAACACTAGGAGTGGTAAAATGGGACCGAGGCTGTCCTAAAAAGAAAAAAAGTTGCCCTATAGGATCCCGTCATCCTTCTCACTACATAGGTCAGCAATGGGCAAACTACGGCCCGCGGGCCGTATACGGCCCGGCGGACCTTTTAATCCGGCCCGCGGAGCTAGGCTCCCGCAAGGCCAGTGGTCGGCAAGCCGCAGCTCCTGTGTGCCGGGCGCCCGCTCCCCTCCCTCCTCTCGGGCGGGCGGCCTCCTCTCCTCCTCTCCCCTCCTCTCGGATGGCCGCCCCCCCCTCTCGGATGGCCGCCCCCTCCCTCCTCTCGGGCGTCAGGACTCTGCAGCTGTCAGGATGTAGGCGGGGCAGCCAGGATGTAGGCGGGGCAGCGTGACGAACTCTTCTCTCACAGTCCTCCCTGAAGACCAGAACGGCGCGGGAATACGAGAGGAACGCGCGGAGTAAAGGTAAGTGAATTGACACAGGGGGGACTTACTATATGGGGAATGAATTACTATATGGGGGACTTACTATATGGGGAATGAATTACTATATGGGGGACTTACTATATGGGGGACTTACTATATGGGGAATGAATTACTATATGGGGGGACTTACTATATGGGGAATGAATTACTATATGGAGGACTTACTATATGGGGAATGAATTACTATATGGGAGACTTACTATATGGGGAATGAATTACTATATGGGGGACTTACTATATGGGGAATGAATTACTATATGGGGGACTTACTATATGGGGGATGAATTACTATATGGGGGACTTACTATATGGGGGATGAATTACTATATGGGGGGATGAATTACTATATGGAGGACTTACTATATGGAGGACTTACTATATGGGGAATGAATTACTATATGGGGGACTTACTATATGGGGGATGAATTACTATATGGGGGACTTACTATATGGGGGATGAATTACTATATGGAGGACTTACTATATGGGGGATGAATTACTATATGGGGGACTTACTATATGGGGGGATGAATTACTATATGGAGGACTTACTATATGGGGAATGAATTACTATATGGGGGACTTACTATATGGGGGATGAATTACTATATGGGGGACTTACTATATGGGGGATGAATTACTATATGGGGGACTTACTATATGGGGGATGAATTACTATATGGAGGACTTACTATATGGGGAATGAATTACTATATGGAGGACTTACTATATGGGGAATGAATTACTATATGGGGGACTTACTATATGGGGGATGAATTACTATATGGAGGACTTACTATATGGGGAATGAATTACTATATGGGGGACTTACTATATGGGGAATGAATTACTATATGGAGGACTTACTATATGGGGAATGAATTACTATATGGGGGACTTACTATATGGGGAATGAATTACTATATGGAGGACTTACTATATGGGGAATGAATTACTATATGGAGGACTTACTATATGGGGGATGAATTACTATATGGGGGACTTACTATATGGGGGATGAATTACTATATGGGGGACTTACTATATGGGGGACTTACTATATGGGGGATGAATTACTATATGGGGGATGAATTAATATGGGGGATGAATTAATATGGGGGATGAATTACTATGTGGGGGATGAATTACTATGTGGGGGATGAATTACTATGGGGGATGAATTACTATATGGGGGATGAATTGCTATATGGGGGATGAATTGCTATATGGGGGATGAATTGCTATATGGGGGATGAATTACTATGGGGGACGAATTACTATATGGGGGACGAATTACTATATGGGGGATGAATTACTATGCTTACTATGGGGGAATATTACTATACTTACTATGGATGACACATACACATCATTCATCTACTCTTGGTCCGGCCCCCGGGTCCAATATATGAACCCATTGCGGCCCTCAAGTCAAAAAGTTTGCCCACCCCTGACATAGGTGATAATAACAGTGATCAGATCAATTTTATAGGCAGAATAGACCCCGCAAAGCTCCGGCATTATTTGCTCAGTTTTCTCCCCGTCTTCATCTCCATAGACTATAGTAAGCTTTCTTACCCTGGCCATACATTAGTAGATTTTAGTATGAACAAATGTACAGAACATTTTCATCTACATATTCGATGAAGTGACAAATGCAGTTCAAAAGTACTTCAAAAAATGTTTGCTTTCAATTCAAGAGTGCATAGACTTTCACAGAGCAAAACCACATTCACTTTTAGACAACTGCAGAGAGATTGTACAACTGTAATTGAATATGAATGGCCATCTTAAAGTGGAGTTCCAGCCATTTTTGTATTTATTAAGAGTCAGCAGCTACAAAAACTGAAGCTGCTGACTTTTAATAAACACACACTTACTTGTCTCAGAGTCCATCGATGTACTCACCAGCGACGTGTCCCTTCTCCCCTCCATGGCGCCGGCATCTCAACTGTGGGCACCAGGCTGTGACAGCTTGCGGCTTCACAGCCTGGTGCCCACTGCACATGTGCGAGTCGTGCTGTGCCTCCTAACTGGTCCGGCAGTCTCCTGGGACCTGTGAAAGTGTTCCCAGGAGACTGCGGGAGGGGGCCGAACTTCTGGTTCACTTCGCCGTGGTGAACTGAGCCGGAAATGAGAGCGGGTACCTGTCAAAACCAGGTATCCACTCCCCCCCAAAAGGTGGAGGGGGGGAGGCAAAAAAGCAGAGCTTCTGCTTTTGAGTGGAACTCCGCTTTAAGAACCATCTCTGTACTGATCTACAGGTTGTGCTGTATATCCTTTAACCCCTTCCTCCCGGCCCTTTGAGTTTCAGAAGCCAGGAGGCAGGACAGGGGGGGTTTAGGGATCATGTGACCGCCGTGACGCATCATCACGGCGGTCACATGATCGCGAAATGTCCCAATCGAAAGAGGAGACCGGGACCTTTCCGTGAGTACTGGACATGTGTGCTGGGAGCACGCGCTCTCAGCACTTTTTTTTTTAATTAGACCGCAAATGTGCGGCCGCTCGGCGTCTAAGCCCAGATGCCAGGAGGCCACACATTTGTGTGCGGCTGGCGTGAAGAGGTTAAAGAGCAAGTCTATTTTTACACAAAATTATACATACACTGCACTAGCATCTCTGTAGCCTGTAAGCCTCATAACACTGGGTGATCGATGTAAATTACAGACTTTAAAATTACAGTTTTAACAAACTTTGTTGCATATTCCTACCTTTTCTTATTCTGAAAATATTGCTGTTTGTCAGTGTCCATGTGTACAGTGAATCCGTATAGGAGTGATTTCATAATTATCAATCAGCTGCTGCACTTGCAGGGCTCTAATCAGGAAAGTGGCAGAGTCTGCATCCCTTTAGACGTAATTTTCCTTTGGAAGCATCTCACCAAAAAAATACAATTTTTGTTGCAGGCAATGCTCAAAATCTGCCTTGTATCTTAGTGCAGACTTCTGAGAAATCAGTAAACCAAACTCACAAGGAGGAAATGACATTTCTGGGAGGGGATGGGAGGGGGCTGTGGGCTTCTGTACACCATCTATGTACAGAATGCCTCCAAGTAGCCATATTGCATTGAATTTTACAGAAGATTACAGCGCTGCAAAATGAAAAGCAACAGTCATTTTTAATAACATTCAACTACAATATGATATGTGTGGCAATTATATACACTATATTAGTTTTTTTCTTTATTTGCTCATTTTTGCCCACAAAAGTGGAGTTACCCTTAAAGTCTTTTAGATGGGCCAAGTGAGGATATCCCCATGCCATGCAGAAGTGCAAATTCATCAATGCTTTGATACAGCTGCATATTCTAGACATGCTGAGCCTAAAGGGTGTCATTAAAAATAGTTCTGTTTTACTAATGAACATATTTCATTGCTCCTCCTTGTAACTATGTGTATGACTATGTGGGTTTCAAAATCCGCCTGAAAACAGGACTTAAGGGTTTACTAAAGCTTGGATCTCTAATAACTCTCTCTAATCATTAACCAATAAAAAGTATATCACTTAAAGTAGTTGTAAACCACAGCCATGAAAAATGAATAAAGCATATCCCTCTATACTGTGTCTCAATTCAGAGCACTAAGTGTTATTTCTGTCTTCTGCCTCATTCCTCTGCAATAAGCATGAGTCACTTCTGATGAGCTCCTGACACCAAGAGAAAAATGATGACGGGGGAGAGACCTCCATTAGACTGACAGCTTCAGCTGTGTTCCTGTGAACAGTATGGAGGAGGAAGGGTGTTCCCTCCAATCATCTCTCAGAACTCTTCAGCTCCCTGTGTAAATTCTGCACTATGAATGGATGTAGGGGAAAGATGGCTGTAGATAAACAGATACAACTTGTATAAGAGGATTTGTTTCTTCTCTGTGTATCACCTGAGGCCAGTCACTTCACTAGGTATACGGAAGGGTTTAAAACCCACTTTAACTGCTTCCCGACCACGCTATAGCAGAACTACAGCTACAGGGCGGCAGGGCTGCGCAAAATATTTACATTTTGTATTTCCAGGTAGGGGACGTGCGCGCCCTACCCGCGCCGCTATTGGTGGCTACAGCTATCGATCACCAGCACCCAGCGATCACTGAGGAACACTAACGAGGAAGAGGTCTGTATGTAAACAATACAGATCTCTCCCGTCAGCTCCAGCACACTGCTTTGTATTGCTCTGCATAGCAATACAAAGCAGCATGCGTACACAGTAAAACACAGCACACAGTAAAACACACACAGAACACAGTTAACCCTTTGAATTCCCCCAGATGTTAATCCCCTTCCTGCCCAGTGTCATTAGTACAGTGTCAGTGCTTTTTATTAGCACTGATCACTGTATTAGTGTCACTGGGGCTGTCAGTGGCAGTTAGTTCCCCCCCAGTGTCACAATGCCTGCCGCAGTCCTGCTATAAGTCGCTGATCGCTACCATTACTAGTATGCAAGGAAAAAAAAATTAAATTCCAGTATATATACACTGCCATTTGTAGACTATGACATAAACCAATTAATTTACATGTATTGGCATTTTTTTTCCAGCAAAGACATGTAGCCCAAATTTATGACGAAATTTCATTTTTTTAACTTTTTTATTGGACATGTTTTATAGCAAAAAATCAAAAACATGGTTTGTTTTTTTTTCAAAATTGTCAGTCTTTTTTTCGTTATAGCACAAAACATAAAAAACACAGAGGCAATCAAATACCACCCCATTTGTGTAGGAAAAAAAAAGGACATAATTTTAATTTGGGTGCAGCGTTGCATGACCGTGCAATTGTCAGTTAAAGTAACGCAGCACCGTATTACTACAAAAAATGGCCTTGTCAGGAAGGGGGGTAAATCCTATGGAGGGCAAGTGGTTAAGGATATAAAATGATTGTATCTACTAGTAGCCTCAATCAGATCTGAATATTTATACAGATGCGCTTTTCTAAAAGCAATCAATTTTGTAATCTCTTTGGATACTTAAGAGCACACTACAACACACACTACCTGCATTGACAGCACATTTAATTTCTTAGGAATCGCTTGATACCAACGGCTATATACATGGCAAAAATATACCCCCACCCACCCATTTAGTGCCTCTCTACCACCAGTACACCCCTGCTGTGAAGGCCGCCAATGCTGTAATGACAGGTACACCATAGCATGACAATAACTGACGCCCAGTGAAGGATGTATGCATTCTTATCCCCGAGAATGAGAGAACACTCCACAGACTCATTCCTCATAGGATTGTTAATGTCACTGCAACAAACGAGCTCACAGAGTAACAATAATGACAGTGAGTGCTTATTTTCCATAGGCATGCCTCTGAGGCAAATGATTTTCCCTTGAAAAGCAGGAAGACGCCAGAGAAATGGCTTCTCAGACTTCAGAATGTGAAGGATTTATCCTCACCTGGCATCTGCCTCACTGTAGTATTCTCTCGCTACAATGTCTTCAAACAGCTCTCCACCTGTGACCCTGAAAAAGACAGACATATACAAAGACTGCTGAAAAATGGGTGAAAAAAAAGAAATATATAACCAAACAGCAAAGCAAAGCAGAGTGCCATAGGGCAGCCTGTGGCTGAGCATTTTCTCTCTCTACAAGAGCGAGCCATGAAGGGTCAAGCGGTACTGTGCTAAGAGCCGTTCTTCGGAACTGCCAACTGACGGATAGCAGGCACAGTGAGTCAGTCTAGGCATTAACTGCCCAGGAGGGACCCTTAACATTTCCCAGCAGACAAACAAACATAATGTATCCCATCAGAAGCAGGGAAGGTAGAAATCACTCTTGTTCTTTTTCTGTAAGCATCAAAGGGTTTACATTTTTATTATTTCAGGAAAAATTGTAGGCAGTTTTTTTCATTCTCTGCCATAATTCCATCAATGCAAATACATATATATTATGCTGTAGAAACAACATAAGAAGGCTTAATAATGGATATGGGGAGGAGGGGGTCCAGAGAGAGGCCCCATTCACAGGGCCATCTTTTCCCATCATGGGGATGCACAGGTGATGCATGCATCCCCGTGCCAGCTTCCCATTTTTCTCTATTAAGACACACAGCTGCACAGACACAGCCGCATTGTTCCAATATGACCTATGGGTGGATGCAGGTCCATGACCGTACACAGGGTACGTTTGGGTACGCACACTCGCATGCCATGCTGGAAGACAGCAGATTTGTCTGTGCAGCCGCAAATCCCAACAGACATCAATAGGACATCGGCACCGGGATGCATGCAACACCTGTACCTCCCCATGCCAGGAAAAGACGGCCCTCTATGGGGAATGCATGTCAACATTCCATGTGAACCCGGCCAGAAAGGAGACTTTTCTGGCAGCATGCAAGTGTACAATCCAAACGCACACGTTCCTGCAATAAAAATGGCTGTGTGTATAAGTGGGTGCTGCAGTGAATGTCGGCTGGAACCGAACAGAATCAGCAAGGGAAAATGTCACCAGCACACCGAGGATCACCAATATGGGTCCAAAAGTTTTAATGAACGATCACATAGTTACAGCAAGGCAATGTTTCGGAATCTCGAAGCGCCCCTCGTCACATGCCTGATGAAGGGGTCCTGCGAGACTCCGAACTGTTGCCTTGCTGTAACTATGTGATCGTTCATTAAAACTTTTGGACCCATATTGGTGATCCTCGGTTTTCTGGCAGCAGGTGACAATGGTGAAGCTATCACTATGATTTTGCACTGCTCCACCTATATAAACCTTAAAGCGGACCTCCACCCAAAAAGAACATTGTTCACTGCTGTAATCCCTCCTCCACAGGTAAAAAAGCTATTTTTTTGTAAATATTTTTAATTTTTGTATTCAATTTTTTTATGTTTTTATGTTTGACCTCCCCCAACATGGCTGTGCAACCAATTATATATTCAATTAGTAAACTGCAATAGATTTGCAAGTGTCTGCATATTTCTAACAATAGGAATTACTCTGTAACAAGATTTTAATGGCTTGGGGCAAAACATAACTGATACAATTTAGCAAGAGGCTTTTCAGACAAAATGTAATATGGGAAAGATGTCAAAAGTATGTGCCATCATTTATAGGAGCAACTGACCTCAGGGAAGACAAGGGAGATGTTGTGTGGGTACGATTATGTGTTTTAACCCCAAATTCCTATGTCCCTATGTAAAGCTTTCTTACATACATAAGGGGAAATTTGCTAAAATTGGAGCAGCTGTGCATAGTAACCAACCAGATTTCAACTTTAGCTTGTTCAGTTAAAGCGACTGTGAAGACTAGTCTTTTATTTTTGAAAAATAATAAACATGTTATACTTACCTGCTCTGTGCAATGGTTTTGCACAGAGCAGTCACAATCCTCCTCTTCTTGAGTCCCTCGCTGGCGCTTCTCCCACTTGTGGAATGCTCCCATAGCAAGCTGTTTGCTCTGGGGACACTCATGCGTGCTAGCCGAGTGTCTATAAGGCACACAGAGCGAGGCTCACCTCTTCACTGGTTGACAGCCAATGAAACCCGCTGCTCTCCCAGCCAATGAGGAGAGGGAGGACTACAAGAGCCTCTGCTCTCGTGCACATCGCTGGATTGAGATGGAAAGATAGAAGCTGATTGGTTGGCATTCACAGCTGCTCCAATCTTAATAAATTCTCATCATTATATGTAAAAATGTAGGAATTTGCAGGACCTGCTTGCAGTCCACACACAAAATGACTAAAACATATATTTATCACTAAGCTAGTAACTCATGCAAACTGTTCTATTTTAGTAATAACCGCACACTTGCATTGTATCTGAGATTCTTAAAATGCTACTCTATCAATTATAATACAAATAAATGAGATGTGTGCACTGTAAGAACGTATCCACAATGCAGTCATGAACAAATGAAAATTAATAACTTGGTCTGATTACATAAATATAAAACTGACAGAAGGAGGTTATGAGGAGAAAGTGATTTATTTACAGGAGAACATGGTTTACCAAAGAACAATGCAATCTGAATTTTGACACCTTTAATTATGCTTTTGTCTGAGAGCTTTATGTTCTGAGATATAATGAACCTGGCCTGTTAGCAAAAGCTTTATCAGGAATTATGACAAATTGTTTTACTTAACACAAAACTAACAGCATTTACCCAGAGAAACTAATATTATGATAGAATTGTAGTATACAGAAAAATGTTCATGCTAGGTGAAGATGGATTCTGATAGGTTATTGCACTTAGCGTATTGCGGTTTACCCTGTGCCATTAAGTCTAATGTGCTTGTAGGATTTCCACCCATTTCCCATGGTGCCTCAATAATAGGAAGTGAAGGGAAACTTCCACAGTGGGTCTCTAGAAGAGAGATCTTTACAAAGGGCCCACAGATTAATATAAACGTGACATAGGTTCACATTATACCTCCAGGAGTTTTCCATATGGTCTGAGGCAGGTATCTTCAAACTGCTACAACCTAAACAACCAATCCACACACATGTTGTACAGGCTTCAAATATGGCTTTAAACATGGACAGCCAAGTGGTAAAATGAGCACACCTGTCTTTGACCTTACTGGGGAAGTTGATGTGGGGTTTAAAGTAGGACAATCACTGGGAGATGGGACATTTGCACATTATATACATAACTTTAAAACTCAATTTGTTTTGTAAAAATCAAAAGGAAGTACTTACAGGTCAAAAACAAGATAATGAAAGCCTTCTTCTGAAATACTGTCATGGAGGCGCACTGCAAAGCAAAAAATAAGATATCAGCAAAAGCACTCGTCATTTAAATATCAAGATCTATGATGTAAAAGACGAACCCGAGGAACAACAAAATCACAATGATTATTAAATCAAATTATCAGATGTCCATTTTTGCACACATGTACTAGGCATACAATTTTAGGCGTTAATGTGGTAGTAAACACTTGTTTTATATTGTTACCTTCAGGCAGGCTTATAATAAAGCTTACCTATAGGTCAAATTAATATTTCCTAAACCTTCCCCATTTAGGAGATATTCTACAAAGCAGCAACCGGTGATGTCACCAGCACATGTGCTCTGAAGGAACGGCATACCCATGCCATTCCTCACAGCTGTGGCTGAAACTCCTACATGCATGCGCGGGAGTGACGTCATCAGCAACTCGGCCATTTAAGCAGCTGCAGCCCAGGAACCCGGGTGAAGATGAAAGCCCTGTCAGCAGTGACAGCGAGCCGCTGGAGAGCTTCGTTCTAAGGCAAGTCTTTCATAATGTGCTAGTATGTGATGAATACTAGCATATTATGCTATTCTTTTGCAGCAGGAAACTTTTGTATGTTTTTGTTCAACGAGTTTACTACCACTTTAAGCATTTGGCCAGAGTCTTCAGTGGCTGAAAAAAGCTATGGAGGCAAAGTAAAGGCATTGTCACATGGCAATTTTCTAAAGAGGAGAGATAGAGTCACAGGCTAACAAAACACAGGCAGATGCTTGTACCAGTTAAAATGTTACTTTTGTGTTCTGACATATTCTAACTAGCACTCGCCTGGGTCGCAGACCAGTTTACTTAGTCTTTACGGAGTTGTAGAAGAAACAACATGTGTGTGCATAGCCCTGTTGGTGGAAAATGAGTGGCAGGAATCTGGAGAAGCTCATCAACATCAAATGTTGTGTGAGATTTGGCAAATGTGTGAGTGAAACTTTAGCTCTTTTACAACAGGCTTAAAGGTGAGCATTCCAAGAAGGAATCAAGGGTTTTTGAAAGGCATAGGTGGTTTAAGAAGGGTCGGGAAGAAGTGGGTAGCCAGTAGCACAAAAGATGTGGACAGAGTGTGAACCCTCCTATGCTCAGATCAAAGACGGAGTGTGAGAAAGACAGCAGAAGTAATGAACATGAACAGGGAAACAGTGCAACAGACTCTACTGACGGATTTAGGAATGAGAAAGATTTCCAGAAAGCTGATGCCTTAAATCTTGACAGAAGATCAGAAAGAACACGGTCTTCAAATTCCATCTGATCTATTGAAGAATGCAGGTAATTTAAATTTTTTAATTCCAGGAATTAAATTGTCACATCTTGTAGAGTGAAATCAGAGCAAGCAATTTCAGCACAGGAGAGGAGACTGTACAATTGACAAGCAAATGAAATCAAAAACTTTCTTTTAAAACACTTCATTTACACACATTTGTATAAATGCATTTGAATTAAATACATCAATTTGTGCACATAAACTTGCTCCGTCCTTCATTTTTATTTATTAGTTTGGGGAACTTCTATTTCTGTATATACCCTGGTACAGGGCTTAGAAAACAAAACAAAAAAAACCCCCCAGAAAATAGCGTAGTAGATACATGAAAGAAGTGGTACCTTTAGGTCAGGTTCACATTGTTGCATTGCTTTGAACGCATCAGGAAAACATTTCTGTACTCTATGGCTGTGCAAAACTTTCCTGTAGTAAGGACCTGTCAGTGCTTCTTCCTCTCCTAGTACTGAGTGACTGGTCTTGAATCTGGCACCTGAAGATTTCTGCAGGCAGCCTGTAGTGGGTAGACATGTTGGGACCCACCCACAGTTCTGATCTCTGTATAGGCTATGTGCAGCACAGTGATGATGTCACCACTACGTTTACAGCTGAATATCTGAGTTTGCAAAGAAATGTGGTATACCCAAAGCAAGCCAATAACGTTTGGGACTATTTAGGATTACATTTAATTAGTTTTTGTTTATTTTTTGTTTTTTCAGAGTGCAATTTTAATATTGTTAAAACAAATATGAAATTTTTTTCATAGGGTTTACATATATGATTACATTTTATTTCATGAAGGTCAGGAGCATAGTAACAAGGTGTAGTTAGAAAGGCAAATGAAGTGTATTTATAAGCAGAGAATTTATGCAAAGTCTGTGTAGACTATACGCAATCTAGAAATAGTGTGAGCACTTTGTTTTTAACTTTGCCATTTTTATATTTGCCATTTTTAAAACCGTTAAGATTTTTTCATCTTTACAATTCTTAGATTAGTGTACATAGTACATTTTACATAATTTTACATTTAGTTATACAGTGTGGGGTTGATTAAAAAAAACTGTTGAGTACAACATCTGGTGCAGCTGTGCATGACAGCCATCAGCTTGTTCAGTTAAGCTTTGACAAAAAAAAAATATATATATATATATATGGAAGCTGCACCAGATTTTGCACTCTACACTTAGTAAATCAACCCCTATATGTTAATGGAAGAGAGACTTACAGCATGAAACATGAGGGCAAAGTGCAACAGCGTTCAAAAACAGGAAATGGTTCCTTTTTGTATAAAATATAGTTGTACCATATACACATATATATATGAAAGCAGATTACAGCAGAGCTTTTATTGCATTTACTGCACAAGGATTTTACTGGATGCCTTATCTATGCCATTACTCTTGTAAAGACAAAAGGTACACCACACTAAACAGAGAAGCAATTACATCTTTTAAGGCTGTGAAGTTGTTAGGCTATTACTTGCAACAACTCCCCAGCGATTCAAGTATTGCTACTCAGTAGCTGTTAGTAGCTATTTAGCATGCCATCCATTATTGATGGGTGTCACCCAAAAGGTGTAATCAACAACCAAAGCGGCTAATAAGTTGTTAAAGAGAGATAATTATCTAGCAGAGACACAGTTACATACTTGATCTAACACTCGCTTTCACTGCAATTTTACCAATCTGATTTAACACTGTCAGATACCAAAATACAGGAACAGCAATTATGGAAACTGGCAGGTACTGGTTCGAATCCTCAATAATGATTTTATATTTTTATAGGGATCATCTTTGAATGAGAAGGACCTAAAAAATAATTTCCATTTGTTTCAATTTGGATAAGCACATGAGCAAAATTATAAAAAAAATCTGTGTGTATATATATATACATATATATATATATATATATATATATATATATATACACACACACATATATATATATACATATATATATATATATATATATATATATATACACACACACATATATATATATACATATATATATATATATATATATATATATATATTATATACATATACACACATATACACACACTGGGGATCGAAAGTTTGGGCACCCCAGCTAAAAATTTGTATTAATGTGCATAAAGAAGCCAAGGAAAGACGGAAAAATCTCCAAAAGGCATCAAATTACAGATTAGACATTCTTATAATATATCAACAAAAGTTAGATTTTATTTCCATCATTTACACTTTCAAAATAACAGAAAACAAAAAAATGGTGTCTGCAAAAGTTTGGGCACCCTGCAGAATTTGTAGCATGCACTGCCCCCTTTGCAAAGCTGAGACCTGCCAGTGTCATGGATTGTTCTCAATCATCGTCTGGGAAGACCAGATGATGTCAATCGCAAAGGTTTTAAATGCCCAGACTCATCTGACCTTGCCCCAACAATCAGCACCATGGGTTCTTCTAAGCAGTTGTCTAGAAAACTGAAACTGAAAATAGTTGACGCTCACAAAGCGGGAGAAGGCTATAAGAAGATAGCAAAGCGTTTTCAGATGTCAATATCCTCTGTTCGGAATGTAATTAAGAAATGGCAGTCATCAGGAACAGTGGAAGGTAAAGCAAGATCTGGAAGACCAAGAAAAATATCAGACAGAACAGCTCGCAGGATTGTGAGAAAAACAATTCAAAACCCACGTTTGACTGCACGATCCCTCCAGAAAGATCTGGCAGACACTGGAGTTGTGGTACACTATTCCACTATAAAGAGATACTTGTACAAATATGGTCTTCATGGAAGAGTCATCAGAAGAAAACCTCTTCTACGTCCTCACCACAAAAATCATCGTTTGAACATTATTACAAGTATCCTCCTGCGCTCAATACAGGCAAGGTCCCTATCTCAACAGCTGCTGTCACTCTACCTTAACCATAAAGTAACCAAATATATACAAAAAATAGTGAAGCGCTTGATAAATAAACATATATAAATATATATATTAAAGTGCCATCAGTGAATATAGGTGATAGGTATTAATAATTCCTTGTTAAACGCTGGAACATTAAACCCAATAATATATTTAAAATAATAAAAAACCAAACTGAATTCATAATATATATAAAAACGGTGATAATAACTAAACGAATAATCACACCAGTGTCAAATAATCTTATATCTCCAAGGGGTTCCTTATTCTCCTTCACTATTTAAATTGAAAGTGCTCATCAATAATTAAAGTGAACGTGTGTATACAAAAAAGCTTAATTTAAGTGCATATACAGAACATATATATATGTATAAATCATATATATATAAATAAAGTCCATGCAAGTGTAGCTTGTGATAGAACAGTGGTCTTCACTTCTAGTGCTCAAACACAAAATCCTCAAATGGCAGCAGTGCCTGCTCACCTCCCCGCACTGACCCTCAAGGGGCCAAAAGGCTACTGATCTCCTCTATGGCCAAACTTTTTTCCTCCTCCTCTCGGTAGCTCAGAAGGTGATCACAGGGTCTCCACTTCTCCTCCACTCATATGTTATATAGGACACAAAACAGAGCTTCCCATAGTATAATATTGTTTAATGTAAGCCACTTCTATTACATATCGGTTGTACTCACATTTGATTTCCTGGTTACAAAAGCCTTCCACCTCATGCCATAGGTGTATCTCATGAACACAGGGGGAAACCAATATGGCCGCTCCGTTCGGACATGCGTCCCACGTGACCGGAAGTGACGTAGTTCCAAACCGGATATGGCGTACCGACGCGTTGCGTCACGTGCGTCGTGACTTCATCAGGGTTAACGCCCACCAGTGACTGGATGCATTTAAATAGGATCCAGCCTAATCTCTCTACCCAATTGAAGGACGGGCTCCCGGCGGCCATTTTCCCGAAGCCCGCTATCTTCACTAAACAACACGGAGGAACATTAACATAATGTCCCCCTATGGGGAAAACCTCGATCTATGCCACTATTTTAGTCCGCGGTATATACAAATCTCTTTAATATATTAAAAACCACTTAATGCACATATGTAATTTTATTAAATAAACAGCAATTAAAAAATAATATATATAAACACTAAAAACGTAATATACAAAATATATATGTATATCCAAATACATATATTTCAACATCTTATTAGATTGCCCTTCTACATATAGGGCCATCTTAGGTTTTTAAATACCCTATATTCCAATTATATATCCCTCAAAAAAATTATTAAACCTCAATATTAGAAACATTTATTATTTTAACCCTTACCGGAAAACATCTCTACTGTATATAAGAAATCTCATATACAAAAACGGGGTCATGCAGATACACCTATAGCTTGAGTTTACAATAATCCTCATATTAATATATATATACCTCAAATTCATCCTTTTTATTATATCTCATAAGTTAAAAGACCATTAAACTAAACAACATATTAATACACTGATAACTAGAATAAACTCATAATGAATAAATATTTAACTAAACTATTTACCATTCCCGTCTAATTCTAACAATAGACCATTAATAAATTGCCAATATGTCAATAAATAAATATCCATTCATATCCGACTACCACCACTAGGGGCTTCCTAAAAGAATGTGAAAAAACTTAAAAGTTTAAAAGTCACTAATAAAACAATTTAAATCAAATTCCACATTGAGTCCAAAAGGTACCTGTGTATGCATATTGAAAATCCATCGGGATTCCGCCTGGCTCAAAGATTTAATCCTATTACTTCCTCTCCAGTGCTTGGTGTATTTTTGTATCCCCCAGAACCTCAAACTTGAAGGATCCTTATTATGTTTTTTTAAAAAATGTTTGGATACACTGTGTTTCGGGAAACCATTTTTTATGTTCTGGACATGTTCTCTAATGCGTTTCCAGAGTGGTCTTTTTGTTCTGCCTATATATTGATAGCCACAGCCACATTCCAAACCATAAACCACACCTTCTGTACGGCAAGTAATAAAATCTTTGATTTTAAACTCCATACCATCAACATTACATTTAAAGGTTTTACGTTTCGTATTTTTTCCTCTCGTTTCCCTGCACCCATAACACTGTCTGCACGGGAAAAAACCTATTTGATCCAAAAAAGTGGATTTTTTCTTCCTATCAGGTGGATCTAGCACACTCTTTACTAACCTCATCCTTAATGTGGGAGCTCTTCTATAAATAAATTTTGGGCAATCATCTAATATTGGGTTCAACACAGGATCAGATTTCAAAATTGACCAGTGCCTCCTGAATATTTGTTCTATTTTTTTGTAATGGACATTAAAGTCCAGCACAATGGCCATCTGACTTTCAAAATTCTCATCCTTCTTCTTGTCCAATATTAACGAATTCCTCTCCAATTTCCCGACTTCATGAATCTTTCTTTCAATTTCTTGTTTTGGATACCCTTTGTTTATAAATTTTTTTTTTTTCCCCATCACTTCCGCCTGGCTCAAAGATTAAATCTTTGAGCCAGGCGGAATCCCGATGGATTTTCAATATGCATACACAGGTACCTTTTGGACTCAATGTGGAATTTGATTTAAATTGTTTTATTAGTGACTTTTAAACTTTTAAGTTTTTTCACATTCTTTTAGGAAGCCCCTAGTGGTGGTAGTCGGATATGAATGGATATTTATTTATTGACATATTGGCAATTTATTAATGGTCTATTGTTAGAATTAGACGGGAATGGTAAATAGTTTAGTTAAATATTTATTCATTATGAGTTTATTCTAGTTATCAGTGTATTAATATGTTGTTTAGTTTAATGGTCTTTTAACTTATGAGATATAATAAAAAGGATGAATTTGAGGTATATATATATTAATATGAGGATTATTGTAAACTCAAGCTATAGGTGTATCTGCATGACCCCGTTTTTGTATATGAGATTTCTTATATACAGTAGAGATGTTTTCCGGTAAGGGTTAAAATAATAAATGTTTCTAATATTGAGGTTTAATAATTTTTTTGAGGGATATATAATTGGAATATAGGGTATTTAAAAACCTAAGATGGCCCTATATGTAGAAGGGCAATCTAATAAGATGTTGAAATATATGTATTTGGATATACATATATATTTTGTATATTACGTTTTTAGTGTTTATATATATTATTTTTTAATTGCTGTTTATTTAATAAAATTACATATGTGCATTAAGTGGTTTTTAATATATTAAAGAGATTTGTATATACCGCGGACTAAAATAGTGGCATAGATCGAGGTTTTCCCCATAGGGGGACATTATGTTAATGTTCCTCCGTGTTGTTTAGTGAAGATAGCGGGCTTCGGGAAAATGGCCGCCGGGAGCCCGTCCTTCAATTGGGTAGAGAGATTAGGCTGGATCCTATTTAAATGCATCCAGTCACTGGTGGGCGTTAACCCTGATGAAGTCACGACGCACGTGACGCAACGCGTCGGTACACCATATCCGGTTTGGAACTACGTCACTTCCGGTCACGTGGGACGCATGTCCGAACGGAGCGGCCATATTGGTTTCCCCCTGTGTTCATGAGATACACCTATGGCATGAGGTGGAAGGCTTTTGTAACCAGGAAATCAAATGTGAGTACAACCGATATGTAATAGAAGTGGCTTACATTAAACAATATTATACTATGGGAAGCTCTGTTTTGTGTCCTATATAACATATGAGTGGAGGAGAAGTGGAGACCCTGTGATCACCTGCTGAGCTACCGAGAGGAGGAGGAAAAAAGTTTGGCCATAGAGGAGATCAGTAGCCTTTTGGCCCCTTGAGGGTCAGTGCGGGGAGGTGAGCAGGCACTGCTGCCATTTGAGGATTTTGTGTTTGAGCACTAGAAGTGAAGACCACTGTTCTATCACAAGCTACACTTGCATGGACTTTATTTATATATATATGATTTATACATATATATATGTTCTGTATATGCACTTAAATTAAGCTTTTTTGTATACACACGTTCACTTTAATTATTGATGAGCACTTTCAATTTAAATAGTGAAGGAGAATAAGGAACCCCTTGGAGATATAAGATTATTTGACACTGGTGTGATTATTCGTTTAGTTATTATCACCGTTTTTATATATATTATGAATTCAGTTTGGTTTTTTATTATTTTAAATATATTATTGGGTTTAATGTTCCAGCGTTTAACAAGGAATTATTAATACCTATCACCTATATTCACTGATGGCACTTTAATATATATATTTATATATGTTTATTTATCAAGCGCTTCACTATTTTTTGTATATCGTTTGAACATTGCAAATGAACATATAGACAAGCCTGATGCATTTTGGAAACAAGTTCTGTGGACCGATGAGGTTAAAATTGAACTTTTTGGCCGGAATGAGCAAAGGTACGTTTGGAGAAGAAGGGGCACAGAATTTAATGAAAAGAAACTCTGTCCAACTGTTAAGCATGGGGTTGGATCAATCATGCTTTGGGGTTGTGTTGCAGCCAGTGGCACAGGGAACATCTCACGAGTAGAAGGAAAAATGGATTCAATAAAATTTCAGCAAATTTTGGATGGTAACTTGATGCCATCTGTGAAAAAGCTGAAGTTAAAGAGAGGATGGCTTCTACAAATGGATAATGATCCTAAACACACCTCGAAATCCACGGGGGATTACATCAAGAGGCGTAAACTGAAGGTTTTGCCATGGCCTTCACAATCCCCTGACCTCAACATAATTGAAAATCTATGGATAGACCTTAAAAGAGCAGTGCGTGACAGACAGCCCAGAAATCTCAAAGAACTGGAAGATTTTGTAAGGAAGAATGGGCAAAGATACCTCACACAAGAATTGAAAGACTCTTGGCTGGCTACAAAAAGCGTTTACAAGCTGTGATACTTGCCAAAGGGGGCAGTACAAGATATTAACTCTGCAGGGTGCCCAAACTTTTGCAGATGCCATTTTTTTTGTTTTCTGTTATTTTGAAAGTGTAAATGATGGAAATAAATCTAACTTTTGTTGACATATTATAAGAATGTCTAATCTGTAATTTGATGCCTTTTGGAGATTTTTCCATCTTTCCTTGGCTTCTTTATGCACATTAATACAAATTTTTAGCTGGGGTGCCCAAACTTTCGATCCCCACTGTGTATATACACATATATATACACACATATATATATATATATACACACACACACACAATTTTGGTTATGCATAGAAAGTTAAGTTACAATCAACGCTTTACAGACAATATTCAATCAGGTTGAGATGGGAAAGCTTTACATGAGTATAAGGCATACAAGTTAGGAATGCTATCTTTCTACTATTATATTTCTTGATTAGGACAAGAATATAAAAAAGAACATTACATTATCTACAGCTACTGTATAATAGCATATGTTATTTTTATTCAAATGATATGCATTTAACTCAGGCTGAGTTCACAACTGTGCAATCCACCAGGGTACATGCCTTGCTGAGCATTTTGCAGGCATTACCATGTGTTGCAGGAGGACGGCCCATTGATTTGAATGGGCTGCCTACCACATCCAAATCACAGCAAAAAAATGCATGATCCTTTTTTTTACTTTGTTCCCATGCGTTTTGTCTTGCAATTTCTCACACACTTGGGAAGGTGTGTTGGGTTACCATTATCAGTTGATATATTTGTGCACAGATACACTCAAACACATTTAAGGGAAATTAACCCCTGGTTCACATATGTGCGTTCCTGCAGTCCGTGTTTTGCGTGGTGAGAGCTGTTCATTTGAATGGACTTCCGTGCCCCAGGGGACACAGTGAGGACATCCCTGCACTTCTTTGGAAACTGCAGCCCGCACGGGAACCTCGATTTCCATGCGGGCGGCGTGCCATTAGAATTAATGGCACCCGCCAATGGGTCTGCATTCTTCTGTGTGGGTGGTGCGGCTGCACTGATTTTTGTGCGGATCTGAAGCGGCACCGCCCGCACATATGTGAACCTAGACACACCACAAATGCCCTACAGGTGAATTTTGTTTTTTTTAATGAAGGGGGAAATGTTTTTTTCCACCTGATATTAGATACATTTATCACAGGTGCTGTAAATACTACAAGCACATTTCCATTTAGACTTGAATGGAAGGAGTTGCCAAGCTTCAACTCCTCGCAGACTCGATATGTACCTTTGTTTTTGCCGCACAGCAACACAAAACGCTACATGTTTTTCAAAATGTGAATAGCTCCACTTTGCTTGGCATTCGGGTAGTGACAAAAGTGTCCCAAATGCCCGTTTCTAGTGCCAGTGTAAAGAAGGCCTTGAGGTTAATGCCACAAAACAATCCAGGCAAAATGTGAAGAAAGAACCCAGTTCAAATGATATTCACCTACTTCCAGATCAGAAATGTAGGTAGCCCATGTGAATACAATATTCTGCTTGGGCTATTTCAAGTTTCAAGCTTTTTCACTGATGTCAACAGAAGCACTTTTTTTCCCAGACTTTGAAAGTACGTTCTGGCTTTTAGAGTTTACAGGACACTGAATTTGACATTTCAGTTATCCACCTTGAAGACAACACTCAGAGGCATCAAAAACGATTTACTGCTATGCTGAAGAGCTCTTATGCATTTTCTAAACAACAACGTATGGATAAAATATATTTCTTTACTTTAAATCCCATGAGTGCCAACAGATTAAAAAAATCATTACAAGATACTTCCATCACAGTAACATTAATGCACAAGTCACTATAACCTTTACTTTTTAAGCAGTGGAGAAAGTAGTTTGGAGAAAACGTAGATAGGATCTTAGAAAAGACTACTAGATGATAGTAATCCAACATTTTTTTTCTTAAAAAAGGGAAGACTCAATTTCAGCTGAGCCAAAATGAACTGCTCTACAGCAAGGAGTTTGTTTAGCAATTTAATTAGTTTGTCCATTGAAATACATTACTTGACCTGCCAATACAAAGCAAAAATGTCATGATTGTAAATAGAGACTGCTTCGTATTTTGTTAAACCGTCAACTCAATCTGCTAAGGGCCAGTAAAAATGGGATCTCTGTTGCCTTAACAACAGTCAATACTTTTTGAACTAATAGCTGTAGTCATGGCAACGAGATTCTGCAAATGCTTGGCCACTGTATGATCCAAAATAATTGTATAGTGAATCCAGTACATTTCCTCCGTTGTCATAAGCATGGGTCATTAAATTCGATACACTCACTGTCACCATTTTGTCCATATAGGAGATCATGTTTCCAAACCAGAAGGAAATGTACGAGATCCACAAACTCTGCAATGCACTCCTCACAGAGGATGATGTGGGTGAAATGCTCTCCTCAACAATGATGTGGGTGAAAAAGACCATCTCAAGGGAATATGGAACTGGGCTGTGCCTTCTTGGCAGATAAACCGGTCATCCTGACATAGAGCTGTCCTAGAATGAATGGATTTTAGGTATTCCGGGGTATTTACCACCAAATGCACTTGCTAAGCAACAAAAACAGAATGAAAGAGTTCTGAAAATGTAGGCTAACAACCATCCTAAATACTCTGAAATACTTTTGCATTTTATAGGAAGCTTTAACATAAAATGTAGCAAGTCAGCCTCTATATAGAGGGAGTGAACTGTTAGGTACTACCATAAGCTGATCAATATGCAGTTAGGGAACAATTAGAAAACAAACATCTTTACTAGTGACAGAAAACAATTGCAAATACAGGTGCACCATCTCTTTAAAAATAATTCAATAGAGAATGATTATTATTATAATACATGATTTATATAGCGCCAACAGTTTGCTCAGCGCTTTACAATATAACAGGAGACAATACAGTAACAATACAAGAGGGTTAGGAGGGCCCTGCTCCTTGGAGCTTACAATCTAGGAGGGAGGGGCTAGTGGTACAAAAGGTAACTGTGAGGGATGGACTGGTTGGAGGAGTAGAAGATTCTATTATTAGCTGAGGGCGGGATAGGCTTCCCTGAAGAGATAGGTTTTCAGAGATAGCCTAAAAGTGAGCAGAGTGGGCAATAGTCTGATAAATTGGGGTAGAGAGCTCCAGAGGATGGGGGAAGCTCTGGAGAAGTCCTGGAGAATATAATAACTGAGTGACACAAATTGTGGAGTAAAGTGTAAATCACAATAAAGTGTTAAACCATGGTCACCTGACGTCTGTTATGCCGAAACACATTGGGTGGAGCTAGCAGTGATGTCTTTACGTCCACCAGCCATGTGTGGTGAGACTTCCATGCTGGTCTCTATTTTTCCTTTTGCAAGCATCAATACTTAAAGCGGAGTTCCACTCTGTAAAAAAATAAAAGTCAGCAGCTACAAAAACTGTAGCTGTTGACTTTTTAAAAAAACAGCCCCTCACCTGTCCCACCATCCTGCGTTGCCCCACCGCAGCCCATTTCCCTGGCTGTTCTGTATTCCAGACGCCGGCATCTTCAGTGTGGGCACCCGGCTGTGACAGCTTGCGGCTTTACATCCGGGTGCCCGTTGTGCATGCGCAAGTAGCGCTGTACTTCTTGAATGGTCCCGTAGTCTTCTGGGACCTGTCACGTGTCCCACAAGACTTCGGGGAGGGAGGGTAGGAGGACAACTTCTGTTTCTGATCGCCTAGGCCAGGGGTAAGCAACCTGCGGCTCTCTAGCTGTTGTGGAACTACATTTCCCATGAGGCATTGCAACATTACAAAACTGACAGCTATGGCTTGCAGAGGTATGATGGAACTTGTAGTCCTGCAACAGCTGGAGAGCTGCAGGTTACCTGCCCCTGGCCTCTGCGATCGCAGCGGAAGTGAGAGCGGGTACCCGTTTTCCCCACCCCAAAGGTGCCAATCCTTAATGGGGAGCGGGGGACCAATCTTTAAAGCGGAACTTCCTCTTTTGGGTGGAACTCCGCTTTAATAAACGCTCATGGCTTTTAACAGTACTGCACTATTGGGCCTTACTTGTCTTTTTTTTTTATGGTGGTGTATTATCTGGCAGAGAGGCTCATCAATATTGGGCTATGAAAGCTACGCAGATTGTACTGGCTGGAGCTGCTGGGACCATCTAGTACACAAGTGCCAATGACCTCCTATAAGCTAGAGCAGGGTTTTTCAACCAGGTTGCTATGACAAATGACAAATAGCCCTTTACAGTCATGAAAAGGTTACTCTGAAAATGTCTCTGTCCAGAGAGGAGGGAGAGAGCACACCCCGCAGCTCCATACAGCTATCTCCTCCTCTCTGTACGAAAGCTGTGCAAGCTGGCCGCTCGCGTCCTGCCAACCGATGACGTCATCAGTTGCTAAGGGCAGATCAGACGGCTTGCATAGCTTTCAGTTTTGCCAGCAAGAGTACAGATAACAGCATAGAGGAGGATAGAGCTGTATGGAGCTGCGGGGTGCGCTCTCTACCGGTGCGCTCTCTCCCTCCTCTTTGTACACAGACTTTCAAGTAACCCTTTCATGATCTGGTCTCGATTACCTCCCCCTATCTCCTTTCAGGCTGCTCATGTCCCTTGGGCGGGTGCAGCAATCTCACTCTGCAGGGTCCTATACAAATCCCACCAGTAGAGGGATTTAAAATCTACAGACCACTTAACTCCTTATTGCCTTACAAGTTACATTTTAGGGCTTTTTCAGTGTGCCAAAATGTGTACGAAATTGAGCATTTTACCGCACTGTACAAAAGTGCACTGCGCTTTGCCGATGCTTGGGTGTGCCATAGAATTACTATGTAAGTTTGCTACTAAAACGTATGGTAAACGCATTTTAGTGGGGCATGATTTAGGTCATGCCAGCACTTTTTTTGCATGTTGGGAACATGCAAAAAAGCACTCACGTTCATGCTTCCATGCATGAACGAGCCCTCAGAATGGTGTGCCCCAGGATTGTGCGCAATTCTTAAGGGTGCCTTGACTGAAAAAAGGTTGAAAAGCACTGATTTAGAAGTCTATTTGTCAGGTAAGAAGTGTGTGTACCTGGTGTTTGGGATTGCAGCAGTTTGGCACTTTGTTACCGGAGTTATGGACCTTTTCTATAGAGTGGTTTAACTCTTCATGCGATTTACTCCAAAGACATTGTCTACGTTGGCCCTAGTATGTGTATGTATGAATGTAAGTTAGGGACCTTAGATTGTACACCCCTTGAGGGTTAGGGACTGATGTGAATGCACAATATATATGTCAAGCGCTGTGTAAAGTGATGGCGCTATATAAGTACCTGTAATAAATAATTTACACTTTATTGCATAATTTGTGTCACTCAGTTAGGATCTTCTTTATTGAATGAATTTTAAAGAGACAGCTGTTTTTGCATCTGTTTTTGCAACGTTTACAGCACAAACCTTAAACATTTTTTGAAAAAAGCATAAGAAGATTTTAAAACAACCCACTTTTGTCTGTAGCTGCTCATGACATGAGGTTTTGGAATCCTCATGTGCAGTAAAAAGATGGCGACACTAAGTACCAATGGTTTAAGTGCACTCATTTAACAAAACTGAGGCAAAATAGACTGCCCAATAATAAACACACACACAAAAAAAAATGTAAAAGCCCATCGGAAACCTGTCTGTGCATGGTTATAAATTTATTGTGCAATATCTTACTACTTTACAGTTAACAGCCCAAACAATTTTGCTGGCTGATGGGGTTAAATGTTGCGGACCTGATGAGATATACGAAGGCAAAAAGAGGTTATTCAGACATGCAGGCACAAAAACCAACAAGCAAATTCTCAGCCTGGCTGCGATATATAGAGGTGTAGAGGAAGATGAAAGAAAGAGCGCACAAACCTTGCGCACTACCTCAATAAATAGTGACTAATTTTATTAATAAGGAAATATACTCACAAAATGATTGTATAACAGGCATAAGTAACCATAATCCAAACAGGGTTACAGGTAAATCAAAAAGGGGGGGTATGAAGGCTAACGCGTTTCGAAGGGTGCTCCCTTCTTCATCAGAGCTGGGTTTGGCAGATAGAAACTTCAGTATGGCAGAATTCCCATGGCAAGGAGATATTCAGCCACTGAGTGTCAGTATTTCAGCAGTTCAGCCTGTTTTCTGCGATATATAGAGGTACAGGGGAAATGCTCACAGAAAGAAATCAGTGAGTAGACAAGATTTTTTTTAACGTGCCTGATCCTAACAACCCACCATAATCAGTGTCTGCAGAGCATCTCTAGGCGAATGGGTCATTTGAAATTTGGCCATAAATGTATTGTACAGGACCCAAGAAATGGGTCCTGGACAGGAGGTATTGTATATTTCCCCACTACTTGGGTTGTAGGTTTTTTAGAGGGAACGTTGGGAAGATGTTTTGCATACATAGGGGTGTAGGGTGAGGGGATCCAAGGTAGTCCACTTGGAGAGCAGAGAATTGATTTATAGTTCCCACTGGATTGATAAGTCCTCATTTAAGACCTGGAATTCATAGGCTTGGATGGACTTTGGGTGGGAAAGATCCTCAAACCCCAATTACAGGGACTTTGATCCCAAAAGGGTTAACTCTCCTGCAAGAAAGGCCTGAAAATGAGCAGAAAGGAGTCAGCACCTGTCGGTGAGGCAGAGCGGAGTAGTTCACAGCTGTGACAAAGTGTGGCCTGTCTGGCAACTGAGACATTGTTTGCTGAGCCACTTAGGCCTTTCTGATACCCTGAAGCAGATGGGAAACCTGTTATGGAACTAGTATACTGGTGGCAAGCCAACACTTTTTGGGGGGGGCTTTAATACCAAAACTATTAACTGTTTTTTGTTTGCTTATTTTTGCAAGCGGCTGGCTTGTGTTCCTGAACTCCCCATATTACAGTATGAATATGAATTTTTAGGTTGTTTTACAATACATATGCCAAACTTTTGGTATATAGCTTCCACATATTTACAAATATATACAACTGAGGTCCCTGTTGTCATCATGATGAACCAGGTTATAATTAGGTCATATTTTCTGGACAGAAAGGCTGAGTGTTGGAAAATGTGAATGGGGCAAATTGTCACTCTGACATGCATCTGCCTTTTTAGTTATCAACTGATGAGCAACATATAGCCAATCAATTTTAACTCAGTTTTACTGTATAGGATTTGACAGGTTAATTGCAATATACTCATGTCTGATCCCTAATAAACAGACAAGGCAATGCCACACTTCACTGGCAATACATTACTTTATACTGCATGACAATATGATAAAGCTCTTACATGCATGAACTAGTGGATGGGCAGATAAGGAAAATAAATCATGCAGTGATCTGTTCTTTTATTTCAGATTAAAAATTATGTGTTAAAATTAAATTCTGTAAAACTGCAGGATTTTAACATTTGCAATGCCAATACATGGCTGCAACACAGTTAGCGTCGTTCAGGTATTAGTCTGAGACAAACTCTGTTACCACGATTAAAGGTGAGTGCAAGGATTCCGAAGCTTAAAGACCTAACATTCATTGACCATTCCATGACCCCATGACATCCAATAAACAGAATCCTATCATCCAGCCTCCTGCCTTTTAGAACCACCTTCTCCAATTAGGATGACTACATCATTTCTGTGTACTCAGCATCTGATTCAGTCCCCAAGGAATGTAGCATTTACTAAAGATAGATAGATAGATAGATAGATAGATAGATAGATGGAGATAGATAGATAGATAGATAGATAGATAGATAGATAGATAGATAGATAGATAGATAGATAGATAAATAAATAAAAAGTCTACACAACCCAGTCAAAATGTCAGGTTTCTGTGATGTAAACAAATGAGACAAAGCTAAATAATTTCTGAACTTTTTCCACCGTTAATGTAATCAACAAACTGTACAACTCAGTTGAACAACAACCTGAAATCTTTTATGTGGAGGGAAGTAAAAATAAAAAACTAAAACAATTTGGGTGCATAAGTGTGCACACCCTTAAACTAATGCTTTATTGAAGCACCTTTTGATTTGATTCCAGCACTCAGTCTTTTTGAATATGAGTCTATCAGCATGGCACATCTTGACTTGACAATATTTGCCCACTCTTTTTTGCAAAAACACTCCAAATCTGTCAGATTGTGAGGGCATCTCCTGTGCACAGCCCTCTTCAGATCACTCCACAGATTTACGATCGGGTTCAAATCTGGGCTCTGGCTGGGCCATTCTAAATCTTCTGGTAAAGCCATAACTTTGCTGATTTGGATGTATGCTTTGGGTCATTGTCATGCTGAAAGAGGTTCCTCTTCATGTTCAGCTTTCTAGCAGAAGCCTGAAGGTTTTGTGCCAATACTGACTGGTATAGGGAACTGTTCATAATTCCCTCTGCCCTGACTAAGGCCCCAGTTCCAGCTGAAGGAAAACAGCCCCAAAGCATGAGGCTGCCACCACCATGCTTCACTTTGGGTATGGTGTTCTTTTGGTGATGTGCAGTGTTTTTGCGGCAAACATATCTTTTGGAATTATGGCCAAAAAGTTCAACCTTGGTTTCATCAGACCATCACACACTTTCCCACATGCTTTTGGGAGACTTCAGATGTGTTTTTGCAAAATTTAGTGGGCTTGGATATTCTTCATAAGAAAAGGCTTCAGACTTGCCACTCTACCCCATAGCCCAGACATATGAAGATGGAGATTGTTGTCACGTGTACCACACAGCCAGTACTTGCCAAAAATATTCCTGCAGCTTCTTTAATGTTGCTGTAGGCCTCTTGGCAGCCTCCCAAACCAGTTATATTCTTGACTCTTCATCAGCTTTGGAGGGACGTCCAGTTCTTGGTAATGTCACTGATGCGCCATATTTTCTCCACTTGATGACTGTCTTCACGCTGTTCCATGATATACCTAATGCCATGGAAATTCTTTTGTACCCTTCTCCTGACTGATACATCTTAACAATGAGATCCCTCTGATGTTTTGGAAGCTCTCTGTGGACTTTGGCTTTTGCTGTAGGATGCGACTAAGAAAATGTTAGGAAAGGACCTACTAGAACAGCTGATTTTTTTATTTGGGGTTTATCAGAGGCACTTTAAATGATGGCAGATGTATACTGACTCCTATTTAACATGATTTTTAATGTGACTGCTTAATTCTGAACACAGCTACATCCTCAGTTAAAAGAGGGTGTGAACACTTATGCAAACACATTATTTTAGTTTTTTATGTTTACTCACCCACCCACCCACCCGATTTCAGTTTGTTTTCAATTGAGTTGTACAGTTTATAGGTCACATGATAGGTGGAAAAAATTCTGAAATTATTTCTTTTTCTCATTTTTTTACATCACAGAAACCTGACATTTTAACAGGGGTGTGTAGACCTTTTATATCCACTGTAGATATATAGTCAACACATACACTCAAAAGCTTCCATAAACTATTGACTGACCAGTCAGTGCCAGCCTATTGCTATAATGTCTGCAAATGTTTTGTAGGAAAAAATATATATTCCACAAATATAAAATGTGAAAAGAAAACAACACACACAAGATGGGGAAGAGAGAAATTATTGATCAAACTAATCAACCAGATTTTCCTTGTGTTTTTTTTTCCAGAGCGTAAAAGATTAAAATCAATTGGTCAAAGAAAGGTTAAAGAAAATAATGGCTCTCTTTTCCTATTTCCTCAAGGTTTTTTTTTTGTTTTTTTTTTCCCAGATGAAATTTACAATGCACACAAACAGGTGCTAATTTTTTTTTCTGTCTTTTTTTTTTATTAGTTATTGATAGTTGAGCAACTACACATTTCCCAAATTTGTAATCCATAACCCAGCAAAAATCTAAATTTTTAGTTATGTGTATTATTTCACAACAGTTTTCTTTCAAAAAGTGTGTCTGCCCCAGATTTAGATATGGTCGTGTATAAGAAAGAGCTGCTGGGTGATACATGTTTCAAAGCACACGGGCTGGAGATTAAAGCTCTGACGTAAAGATTAATTGATTTACTCCAGTATTCAGCCCTGTTCTAATTAGGAGAGGATAGAAGCTTATCTTGCATTACAGCGGAAGATTCAAAAGCCATTACACAATAAACAACAATAAGTAAGGAAAAAAGGAAACTATCACAAATGTAAATAATTAACACTTCAGGCTGTATTTTAAGTGCAAAAAAAATATTTAATGAAAAAGAAAAAATATCCAGAATTAAATTGCAGAAAATAATATTGGCTTTCATTTTCTTTCTGCATCTCTGAAACCCATGAGACTTTACAATCTCAATTCCAAAAAAGTTGGGACACTATGTAAAATTTACATTAAAACAAATATGCAATAATTTGCAAATCTCAGGAACCCATATTTTATCACAATAGAAAATAGAAAACATATCATATCATATGTTTAAACGTACAAAAGTACAATTTTAAGAAAAAAATAAGGTAATTTTGAAATTGAAGTCGGGACAGGGCAACAAAAAAAGCAGGTAAAGTAAGTGGTACTAATAAGGAAGAGCTGAAAGAACATTTTGCAACTAGTTAGGCAACTGGCATCAAGTCAGTAACATGACTGGGTATAAAAAGAGCATCTTAGAGAATCAGAGTGTCTCAGAAGTAAGGATGGGCAGATGTTCACCAATCTGTGATAAGCTGCATCTACAAATTGGCATACAATTTCAGAATAATGTTCCTCAGTGAACAATTGCAAAGATATTAAATATATCATCTACAGTACATATCAAAAGTTTCTGAGAATTTGGAGAAATATCTATATGCAAGGGACAAGACCATAATGCAATATTGGACACCAGTGATCTTCAAGCCCTCAGACAGCACTGCATTAAAAACAAGCATGATTCTGTGATGGACATCACTGCATGGGCTCAGGAATACTTCCAAAATCATTGTATGTGAACACAGTTTGCTGTGCCATTCAAAAATACAAGCTTTATCATGCAAAGAAGCAATATTTGAACATGATCCAGAAACGCTGCCGTCTTCTCTGGGCCAAAGCTCATTTAATATTGCAAAGTGGAAAACTGTTCTGTGCTCAGACAAATCATAATTCAATATTTTTTGGCAACCATGGGTGCTGCATCCTCCGTACTAAAGAGGAGAGGGACATTCTGGCTTATCAGCGCTCAGTTCCAAAGCCTGCATCTCTGATGGTATGAGGGTGCTTAAGTGCATATGGAATGGGCAGCTTTGCATATCTGGAAAGACACCATCAATGCTGAAAGACATATACAGGTTATAGAATAGCATATGCTCCCATCCAGATGACATCTTTTTCTGGGAAGGCCTTGCATATTTCTGCAGGACAATGCTAAACCGCATACTGCATCTATGACAATAGCATGGCTTCACAGTCTGGGTCCCTTCACCTACTGAAAATATTTAGCACATCTTGAAAACAAAAGATTCCAGAAAGTTGACCCAGGACTGTTGAGCAGTTGGAATCCTATATCGGGCAAGAATGGGACAACATTCCTCTCCCAAATCTCCAGCAACTGGTCTCCTCAGTTCTCAGATGTTTACAGAATGTTGTGAAAAGAAACGGGGATGCTACATGGTAAATATGGCCCTGTCCCAACTTTTTTGAGACGTGTTGCTGCCATCAATTTTTAAATTACCTTATGTTTTCTTAAAATGGTACATTTTCCAGTTTAAACATTTGATGCGTTTCCCATTGTAAAATAGAATATGGGTTTATGAGGTTTGCAAAATCATTGCATTCTGTTTTATGTAGATTATATATATCTTCCCGTCTTTTTGGGGATTGGGGTTGTATAACAATCTGATAACCTTGACTGGCTTTAAGATTTGTGTCACAAGATCACTACACTGTCTCATTTAGGTGGGCAACACCGAGCAAAACACTATTAAAAATGTGGTGGATTTTACAAAACGTTTAACTGAAAAGAAATTCTTCCGGTTTAGAAAAGCATCAGTTTTATTTATGTGTGGCTTAAAAAGCCGTTATATTATCAATGGGAAACATGGTATGGGTGTTACTACATGCATCTAGAACAGAACATGCCACCGTACAAAACAAAATCAAATAAAAATATAAAAAGGTTCCAAGAAACACAAACCTTCAAACCGTAAAATTTGTAACATTTCCACAATTCAGGAAACAGCATTATCATTAAAGATAGGAGCCCTAACTATTGTCTACACTATCCAAAGAGAAAATAGAATGTTTTGACTGGAGTAAAAGGTCTTTGTCGAAACAAAGTGCTGTCAATATAAAATTATCAATAACATTTCAAAATAAAATTCCAGCCCTCACACTCCATTAGGGATCAAAGGGAAATAGATTGAACAGGCATGCGCAGGGGGCCCAGCTATACAGGTGACGTGACCAGATAAAAGACAAGATCTTGTCAGTGCATCCTGGGCATACACTGAGGCCTCATCCCAGTGGGACAGATAAGTAAAAGCTCAAAATGAAGCCATCTAATTTGTCTAAGATTTCCAAACCTCTTCCTGTTTTGCAGCTTATAGTCAGCCTGCCCAAAATTATAGCTAAAGGTTTTACATATGAGTGTTCTATTTAATCGTTACATAGTTAGTCTGGCTGAAAAAAGACAAAAGTCCATCCAGTTCAACCATTAAAAAGTTATAATCCTATACCCACAATTCAACACCAGAAAGCAAAGCAACAGCACATGTTCTGCTCTAAGTCCTCCTCTTCTCGGTCACATTGGTGTTTGATCCAGGATAGAAACTTCCCAAATCGCCATTCTGCCACAATCCAACAATCAGCCCCATGAGAATGAATAACTCCAACACTTAACCAGCCATAACAGATGCTGAGGACTGGTGTAATTGAACAAGGACAGCTGATACAAGTAAAAGCATTGTTATATCTCCATATTCTGTAGAATACAATATTTCTAGTGTAGATGTTTTCCTCCTGGTCCCAAAGTTCAAAGACAGTTTTGCAGATTCTGAATGGCACTAGCTATGAAATAAATGCATATGTACAGATTAGACAAAATAATCTGAATAAAGCCAACACATGTATTACATAATTTACTGCACCTATTCAATCTGGCTACCCATTTGTTTTGGGCACTTTATAGTCCTCTCTTTAACAGCCTCCAATTCTGAGAAAACCCTCATCACACTGGTCATAAGTATCTCTGCAGATCGATGCATCCTCTTCAGAATGAATCTTCCTCATCTTGCTCCTGTTGGGACTGGCCCTTTCACAGCCAGCCGCTCCCTTGTTCCTATGGAATGCTTCAACAGCTGCTCAAGGAGGACTGTAGGCATGTCTTTTTATTAAGAATTATCTATGAAAAATAATTCACTCACGTAACAAATCCTTTAGGGCCCTTTCACATCAAACGCAGTGGAATGCAATTTGCTGCAGTTGGCTGCATTTTGGACTGCACTCCAACTGCATAGACAGTCTAGGCCAGTGATGGCGAACCCGTGACACGAGTGCCACAGCCGGCACGCCGAGCCTTATCTGTGGGCACGCCAGGAGAATACCGTATTTTTCGCTCCATAAGACGCACTTTTTTTCCCCCAAAAAAGGGGGGAAAATGTCAGTGCGTCTTATGGAGCGAATATAGAGCGGCCGGTCCGGTATTTCCACCGCCGCCGTGTCAGAATACCGGGCCAGCCGCTCAGCTCTGCAGTGGGACCGTACCTGTCCCTCTATCCAGCGGTGCGCTGTCTTCCCGGCTTCTGTAGTGTGCGTGACAGCCGGGTCCCAAGTGCGCATGCGCAAGAAGCAGTGCTCTTTGTGAATGGTAAGGCGGTACCTGGGACACATGACAGATCCCAGAAGCCGCCGGACCAATCACAAAGCGCAGCGCTTCTCGCGCATGCGCACTGGGCATCCGGCTGTCCGACGAGCGCCCACACTACAGAAGCCGGGAAGACAGCGCGCGGCTGGATAAAGGAACAGGTAAGATAAAAAAAAAAACTCTGCGGAAGTAAGAGCGGGTACCTGTCAAATTCAGGTACCCGCTCCCCCTCCCTCCCCAAAGGTCAGCAGTCATCTGTACTGTCCTCAGTCTCTTGTCATCCCTGTGCTTTCCGCAGTCTCTGGTCATCTCCTGTACTGTCCGCAGTCTCTGGTCATCCCTGTACTGTGTCCGCAGTCTCTGGTCATCCCCTGTACTGTCCGCAGTCTCTGGTCATCTCCTGTACTGTGTCCGCAGTCTCTGGTCATCTCCTGTACTGTGTCCGCAGTCTCTGGTCATCTCCTGTACTGTGTCCGCAGTCTCTGGTCATCTCCTGTACTGTGTCCGCAGTCTCTGGTCATCTCCTGTACTGTGTCCGCAGTCTCTGGTCATCTCCTGTACTGTGTCCGCAGTCTCTGGTCATCTCCTGTACTGTGTCCGCAGTCTCTGGTCATCTCCTGTACTGTGTCCGCAGTCTCTGGTCATCTCCTGTACTGTGTCCGCAGTCTCTGGTCATCTCCTGTACTGTGTCCGCAGTCTCTGGTCATCTCCTGTACTGTGTCCGCAGTCTCTGGTCATCTCCTGTACTGTGTCCGCAGTCTCTGGTCATCTCCTGTACTGTGTCCGCAGTCTCTGGTCATCTCCTGTACTGTGTCCGCAGTCTCTGGTCATCTCCTGTACTGTGTCCGCAGTCTCTGGTCATCTCCTGTACTGTGTCCACAGTCTCTGGTCATCCCTGTACTGTGTCCGCAGTCTCTGGTCATCCCTGTACTGTGTCCGCAGTCTCTGGTCATCCCTGTACTGTGTCCGCAGTCTCTGGTCATCCCTGTACTGTGTCTGCAGTCTCTGGTCATCCCCTGTACTGTGTCTGCAGTCTCTGGTCATCCCTGTACCGTGTCTGCAGTCTCTGGTCATCCCTGTACCGTGTCCGCAGTCTCTGGTCATCCCTGTACTGTCCGCAGTCTCTGGTCATCCCTGTACTGTTAATTAGTTTGCACTACTGTACGAGTTGTTTTTTCTAAACCAAAAGCTCGATATTCAGGTTTCATTGCAGTGTTGGCACTTTGAAAGAAATAAGTTGGTTTTGGGTTGCAGTTTGGGCACTCGGGCTCAAAAAGGTTCGCCATCACTGGTCTAGGCTATGCCATGGGCAGGAAGGGAGGGAAGGGAAAAGAAGGGAAGGGAAAAGAAGGGAAGGGAAAGAAAGGAAGGAAGAAAAGAAGGAAGGAAGGAAGGAAGGAAAGAAGAAAAGAAGGAAGGAAGGAAGGAAGGAAGGAAGGAAGGAAGGAAAGAAGAAAAGAAGGAAGGAAGGAAGGAAGGAAGGAAGAAAGGAAGGAAAGAAGAAAAGGAAGGAAGGAATGAAGAAAAGAAGGAAGAAAAGAAGAAAAGGAAAGAAGAAAAGAAGGAAGGAAAGAAGGAAGGAAAGAAGGAAGGAAAGAAGGAAGGAAGGAAAGAAGGAAGGAAGGAAAGAAGGAAAGAAGGAAGGAAAGAAGGAAAGAAGGAAGGAAAGAAGGAAAGAAGGAAGGAAAGAAGGAAGGAAAGAAGGAAGGAAAGAAGGAAGGAAAGAAGGAAGGAAAGAAGGAAGGAAAGAAGGAAGGAAAGAAGGAAGGAAAGAAGGAAGGAAGGAAAGAAGGAAAAAAAGAAGGAAAGAAGAAAGGAAGGAAGGAAGGAAGGAAAGAAGAAAAGAAGGAAAGAAGGAAAGAAGAAAAGGAAAGAAGAAAAGAAGAAAAGGAAAGAAGAAAAGAAGGAAGGAAAGAAGGAAGGAAAGAAGGAAGGAAAGAAGGAAGGAAAGAAGGAAGGAAAGAAGGAAGGAAAGAAGGAAGGAAGGAAAGAAGGAAGGAAAGAAGGAAGGAAAGAAGGAAGGAAAGAAGGAAGGAAAGAAGGAAGGAAGGAAAGAAGGAAAAAAAGAAGGAAAGAAGAAAGGAAGGAAGAAAGGAAGGAAGAAAGGAAGGAAGGAAGAAAGGAAAGAAATTACCTCACAGGACAAATGCAGACAGAAAAAACGCACATCAACTGCATGTTAACGCTTGTCAACTGCATGTAAAATGCCCATCAAATGCATGCATAGGTACAAGGCAAAAACACGCAGTTACTTCCAGTTTCTAGTGTGAATGGGACCTTAGAATTGGTCTCCCGAAGACCACACATAATTGCAGAGGATGGCATGGCACAGAAAAGACAAAATCTGTCAAAAATCCATAACCTACTGAAAACACCCAGGTGGGCATTTAAAAAAAAACGTTCCCCTGGTAGCTATTGCAGAGATCCATAATAAATAGACTCACTTTTGTTCACAGTAATAACGGGAACCATCAGACAGTTGATGCAGTAAAATCTCTACAATGATCCAAAGTAAAACTTCCTTCAAACCCTTCCCACATGGACAATCTAGATTTTTTTTCTGGAATCTCCCACCTATGTCCAACTGCCTACAGTTTGTCCTTGAGATAACAGCTCAGGGGAAAGTCTGTGGGCAAATTCCGCTCAGCCTGTGTAATATTCAACAAATGGAAATAAATATCTTAAGGTGATGGAAATATGGAGGGGATATTTTGATACTATCCACTTGCCCTCGGGAAGGTTTAACCCCCTTCATAACCATGTTTTTGCCATTCAGCACTGTGCTACTTTAACCGACAATTGCGCAGTCATGCAATACTGTACAAAAACTAAATTTATATAATTCTTTCACACAAATAGAGCTTTCTTTTGGTGGTGTTTGATCACCACTGTTTTGTTTTTTTAGAGATTGTTTGGGGGGAAAAAAACCCACAATCTCTTACTTTCTGCTATAAAACATATCCAATAAAAACTTAAAAAAAAAAATCTAATTTCTTCATGAATTGAGGCCAAAATGAATTCTCCTACATGTCTTTGGTAAAGAAAAATCCCAGTAAGTGTAGATTTGGTTTGCCTAAAAGTTAGTGTCTACAAACTATGGTAAATATACTGGAGAAAAAAAAAAATATATATATATATATATTTATATTTTATTTTTTTTACTAGTAATGACTATGATCAGTGACTTATAGTAGGACTGTGATAGTGTGGCAGGCAATCTGACACTAGCTGATGCTGGCTGGGGGGGGGGGGGTACACTGACAGCGGCATCAATAGTTACACTAATAC
Source organism: Staurois parvus (assembly GCF_062004578.1). NCBI lineage: Eukaryota > Metazoa > Chordata > Amphibia > Anura > Ranidae > Staurois > Staurois parvus. Next base: position 1,353,663 of record NW_028317839.1, read on the forward strand.
AGTGATCAATGCTAATACTATACACTGTCACTGTGCTAATGACACTGACTGGGAAGGGGTTAACACTGAGGGGCTATCAAGGGGTTAACTGTGTGCCTAACAATGTGTAATGTGCATTGCTTTTACTAAACCATCTTGTTTTCCATGCTTTGCAGGGAATAAAAAAAAAAAAAACAGCAATATTGCCCATCAGTGTACAGAGGTCTGTGTTGTTTACCAACACAGAGCTCTCCTCTGTGAATCACGAAGCCGATCAGCAGGTCCCAACAATCAATCATTGGCCAGGACCCCCTGATCAGCTTGTGTTGTTAACAATCACAGCACATCCGGGGAGGCAGGCGCACATCCTACCCAGAAGTGCTGATCATATACAAGATATGTGATCCAGCACACAGTAAATGTACAGGGCACAAGTAAATCGCTAAGTGGCTATATTAGAAAACCAAAGCAGGTGCTGCTTATTTTCTGGACATATAATTAAACCTAACTGTGGGTGGAACTTGCTGCAAAAATGAATTCTACTGCTCAGTGCTACTCCTTTCTCCAACACCCTACCCAGGGGCACAATAGGTAGACCCATCCTAATGTTCCAGCATCCTAATATTATTCTTCTGGATTGGGATAACTCTTTATATAATAAACTGTTAAAGTATGCCCAGACGGCTTCTATTCATCTCTTACTTCATATATCATATATTGCTACATCTTTGGTACAGGCCCACTACAGTGTAAAAGCAATAGCAGCACAATAACATTAAAAACCATCATTAAAGCATAAACATTAAAAATTAATATCCAGGAAGTGTGCATTGCTTTAACTAGTCTGTTATTTCCTTTAAGCTTCACCTGGAGGATTTTTATACTCTATATCATTTGCATAATATTAAAGTATTGCTTTTTTACCCACTGTAATTTGCCTTCAAAGTGGTGACAGATCACAGCAGTGGAGATAATGAATTACTAAATAATTGTTACATGAAGTGTGTGCACATATAATTACAGGTCAGCTAGTTCATAATTACATAACATAACCTTAATAATGAGGTACACAAAAACTCTCTGGGGACTGATGTATCATAAGTCATGTACAGATAAAAATATCCTTTTACAACTTGAGGGCATATTCATGTGGGATAAAGAAAGATAAAGCAGGATACACTGGATAAACAAACAACCCCACAGAAACACGCAAGAATATCTATGAACTTGTACTCTCTGTGGCTGTGTTGTTAAAGACATCCACACACTCTATGTCTGTGTCAGCCAATCAGGCTACACAACCCCCGTAGTAGGGAATGAAACACCGTAAATGATGATATTTAAAGACCCTGTAATTCAATTCATTTAAACAACTTTGTTGGTAAATATGCATTTTTTTCTACGAGACTATCTACTGTATGTGAAAGAAAACAAAAATCCACAGTGTTCAGGGCTACTCTGTACCATGAAAAATTAGATTGTAAACTCCAAGGAGCAGGGCCCTCCTGACCCTCTTGTATTGAACTGTATCATTGCTGTATTGTCTCCCAGTATATTGTAAAGCGCTGAGCAAACTGTCGGCACTATATAAATCCTGTATAATAACAATAATGAATAACAAACAGATTATCATATGACTGCTTTTTCATGTAGACTTTAGCACCCGACTCTTTGGCATTGTGTTTTAATCTACTGTACGTTCCTCTGTACACCATTACAACAAAAAAAAGGGGGTTTCGGAAGTGTCAGTCAGTAAGTTGGGTTTTTAGGTCTGATCTTTTTTATGTTTCTAAACGGAGTTTGTTGGTTTCTTTGTGTGCACTCATCTAAGGAAAGTAAATATAATTTCATCTTGTGCAATCTGATCCAGCCACCATCTAATGTTTATGTTCACCATATCAATGCCTTTTAAGTGTTGCCTGCAGGCTCTTACCTAAAATGCTGTTGCTGAAGGGGCACCCATACACAAAGCCATTCTAATGTTAAAACCAAAATTATGTTACAGAAAAAACAGTCCGTCAGAGAGTACACTCCATGATCTAACCAGCGGACTAGTTGTACAAAAGTCGATCAATAGATCGATTTGTGTACAACCACCCTGCCCATACATGGATCAAAATTTGGCCAGTCAAAAAAAAAAAAAAACAGATTACCTGCTTTCGCACCGCTCTATAGCAGAAATACTGCTACAGGGCAGCATGGGTGCACAAAATCACATATATATATACGTGATTTTGCAGTTCTGGGTAGGGCTGTCAATCACCGGATCCCGGACGGTGATCGCCGATTATCTGATGGGGGAGAGACCAATATATAAACACCACAGATCTCTCCTCTGTCAGCTTCTGCAAACTGCTTTGTATGGCTCTGTAGAGCCGTACAAAGCAGTGTGCTTACAGTAAAACAGCACACAGTTAACCCTTTGATCACCCCACATGTTAACCCCTTCCTACCTAGTGCCATTAGTACAATGTCAGTGCTTTTTATTAGCATTAATCACTGTAATGGTGTCAGTGACACCAAGTCGGTTCCCCCCCCCCCCCAGTGTCAGAATGCCCGTCGCAGTCCCGCTATAAGTTGCTGATCGCTGCCATTACTAGTAGAAAAAAAAAATTAAAAGAAAAAAATTCCAGTATATATACTGCCATTTGTTTAGCAAAGACATGTAGCAGAATACATTTTGGCCCAAATTAATGAACAAATGGCTAAACAGTACAGGGTCAAGTACCATCTCAATGATAGCTTCTGCATATGCTCCCATTGATTAATACAGCTTGATGCTACAAAGAATGGATGGAACGATTTATTGTTTAGTAATGAAGGTTATATTGAGATCTGTCTCCCATATATCAAGAGGTATAGCTCTGTTTTGAAAAATATTGTGGAACAAAGTTATCCCTTGGTGTAGGTGAGCAGCAGAACTGCCATGCCAAGTTGGGAATGGTTATCTTATCAACTGGATGTTTGGACAAACTGGGATATTTGGAGGTACATAAACCATTCTGTATAGTAAAACAGCACACGGTTAACCATTTGATCAACCCACATGTTAACCCCTTCCTGCCTAGTGCCATTAGTACAGTGTCAGTGCTTTTTATTAGCATTAATCACTGTAATGGTGTCAGTGACTCCAAGTCAGTCCCCCCCCAGTGTCAGAATGCCCGTCGCAGTCCCCCTATAAGTTGCTGATCGCTGCCATTACTAGTAGAAAAAAAAAAAAGAAAAGAAAAAATTCCAGTATATATTCTGCCATTTGTAGATGCTAGAACTTTCATGCCAACCAATTAATTTACACATATTGGGATTTTTTTTTTTTCAGCAAAGACATGTAGCAGAATACATTTTGGCCTAAATTAATGGCTAAATTCGATTTTTTTTTTATTTTTTTTACTGGACATGTTTAATAGCAAAAAGTAAAAAAAATGGTTTTTTTCCTCAAAATTGTTGGTCATTTTTTTGTTTCCAGCGATCAAATACCACCGAAAGAAAGCTCTATTTGTAGGGGGGGACACAAATTTAATTTGGGTGCAGCGTTGCATGACTGCGCAATTGTCAGTTAAAGTAAAGCAGCGCTGTATCACAAAAAATGGCCTGGTCAGGAAGGGGGGGTAAATCCTCTGGATGGCAAATGGTTAAACATATGAACAAAAAAAAAAAAAAACAAGCCTGTGCAGTAGTCCACATGGAAGTTTAAGTCGAATGGGAATCATGTCAGCAATCACACTAATGTATTTGTTTAGTGTTTATCCAATGTGACCACAGTGTCCAAAGGTTGTCAAACCCAGTAATTGTATCCTTTTGGAAGTCTAGCATACTTTCATAGGCATAGTGGGTTTGAACTAATTCAATAACCTCCATTAGATCATTCGCAAGATTGTTTTTTTTCCCAATGTCTAGCGATATTTAGACATGCAGCAAGTAGAATATGTGTAATTAAGACTTGGAAGACAGTGGGAAAGCTATCAATATAAAGGTGCAGAATATCTAATGACAGATTGGGCCTTGTTATAATTCCAATCACTTCAGAAATTAACTTTAATACCTTGCACCAGTAGCTGCTGTTGTTGCGGGGCCATAAAATATTTAGTAAGGTTCCTGTTCAACCACATCCTCTCCAACATAAAGGGCTTTGGCTAGGGGAGAACTTGGTTAAACAGTACAGGGTCAAGTACTATCTCAATGATAGCTTCTGCATAAGCTCCCGTTGATTAATACAGCTTGATGCTACAAAGAATGGATGGAAGGCACCGGTCTATTGTTTAGTAATGAAGGTTATATTGAGATCTGTCTCCCATTTATCAAGAGGTATAGTTCTGTTTTGAAAAATATCGTGGAACAAAGCTATCCCTTGGTGTAGGTGAGCAGCAGAACTGCCATGCCAAGTTGGGAATGGTTGTCCTATCAACTGGATGTTTGGACAAACTGGGATATTTGGAGGTACATAAACCGTTCTGTATAGAGAAGACCATATTCACATATCAAGTCTTAAAATTGTTTAAAGGAACCCTCTTTATAAAAGAACTTGTACAAGTTTCACACCTTTCTGACTTCAATTGGAAGTAGTTAAGTTAGGTATTAGAGCCTTAAGGGCCGTTATTGGTATGTTAAGGGGTTGTGTCAGGGAACCTAATGTGGATACCAAACAAAGACTATTTCAAGCAGCTATAGATGTTTCAATTGTTGGGACCAGCTGATGAGTAGAGTTTGCCACCAAGTATTGGCAAGGAGAAATGAAGAGTGATCATTTGTGCATACTAGAGATCATCCAACATCACATTACAAGATATCCGACCTGGGAAAACCTGCTACATGTTTGTATGAACATCTTAAATTTGGCCATTCATCTTTCTGAGCACTGTTTATTTAACCAAATCATTCCAGTACCTTCCTCCCACTTTCCCCTTTGTCCACTTGTATTATCCCTCTCACTTGCAAACAGCATTAATCTATTGACCACCTAGCCCTACTGCTGTCCTCTTAGATCATTTCTCTGCACAGCTTTTTCAGTTTCTACTGACATCCCTAAAATCAATATGGGTGATTTTAACAACCTCATTGCCACTAATAGGTCTACTTCCATTAAACTCTCACTTCCATCTTTGTTTAACCTTGCACAATGATCTGGTGCTCCTCTTCACGCTCAACATAACTTCTACCACTCTATAATCTATGCATCAACATTTTTTAACTCAACTTCCCTATGCTCTGAGCATAATATACTAATATATACCATTCTCTTCTGTATGTTCATGCTAAGTCTTCAGCGATGAAGTGCATACAAAAATCTTCATAAGATTTCTACTCTCACTGATGAGTTTTCACTATGGCTACCTTCATACTGACAGTAACCACTCATTACTACAGTAAAATAACCTCATCCTTTTGTTATTCTAGTCACCAATAGCCACCCTTATGTCACCCAGCAACCCTCGGTACCTGAGCTTTTGGCAATGGAAACCTAAAGCTAGGTAGTATTTGGCTTTCAATGCTGAAAACAAGTGCAAAGGTAAAGTGAGCACCCACAACTCCAAACCTCCTAGTCCAAGGATGACCCTTAGGTTGACCCAAACACTTAATCTCCTCATCCAAACCCTAAAGTTTAACCCAACCTTTAAATTATTTCTTAACCTCAATACACTTAAAAAAAAACAAAAACGTAAAAACACGTAACACTTATACTGCCTAGGTACAACTAGATCTATAAAGCTACACTGAGATAAGTGTTACACTGTGAGATTAGTATTTTTCTAATAAAACTTCACTAAACATTTTGTAAATCTTAATCCTGTAGCATAAAAAAAAGAAAATACTGTCTAATGTTTAATAAATTGTTTTCAAGCTTGCAATCTAACAGTCCTGTTTCCTTTTAATGTTATCCCAAGGGCAAAATCAACTGACCGTGACGTTTATCACATAATTTCATTTATGGACATTAATTAGATAATCCTACAGCTCTCCAGCTGTTGCTGACCAAGGTCTCCCATATTGGTCATATGTGAATGTCACAGGGGGGAAAAAAAAAAAGCAATATACTGGATATTATATTTAAACATCTTTCAGAAATCAATACCTTTTTTTTTTTTCAAGAAAAATTAATGCTGCATGTAACAGTATCTGGTGTTTGAAAAGGCTCTGCTCAAAAGGTCTAATTGCTAGAGCCTCCTATCACCCATCCCCAGAGCATTAACTCTGAATTACTAACGAACAATCCAACCAAGTGTTTCCCCTCTTCAATACTTCTCATTGCTTTTCCGATCAATTTAGGTCACAGACATATGGATAAACAAGCTAACAATCCATAGCATGTTCTTCTTGTGGAATACAAAATTGCCTTCAGGATATTTACAATACAGCTGATACAATAACAGAATAAACACCTGAAAAGGGGCAGCTGTTTGTGCAAATTAACTTTTGTGGTAGGGTGAATTAAATGTGAAGGTACAAGTTTACAGTTATATACTCGGATGCCTGAGATACTCTGGGGTGCCATGCTGCCATTTACCTCTTACTATTATCAATTCAATAGGGACAGACTTTAAAACCTGCCCAATTTGCTAGTTCTACTCATCAGTAGGCAGGAACAGGGATTCAGCCTGTGAGTCTGTTTTATTAAAAAAAAGAAAAAAGAAAAAAAAAAGAAAAAAGAAAAAAAAAAAAAAAAAAAAGGTACCTTGCTAAGCAGCCGCTGTCACATACCATCCTGAAATGCATGTTTGCACAAGGGGTAAAGAACTGCAAACACAGTATATACTGTACATTTATAGTCCACTTTTAATATTTTTTTATAGTTCACCAATAATCATTGCATCCTCATATCTCACAATACTTTAAAGTGCTATTAAAGGACTTTTAAAATAAATAATAGACATGTCATACTTACCTGCTCTGTGCAATGATTTTGCACAGAACAGCCCCAATCCTACACTTCTCAGGTCCATAACCAGCGATCCTGGCTCCTTCCTCCTGCCGAGTGCCCTCATAGCAAGCAGCTGGCTATGGTGGCACCCAAGCAGGCTCGTTCTCAAGCTGCTGCTCCGCGTGTCCATTCACACAGAGCGTGGCTCAGCCCCACCCCCACTCTCTCCCCATTGGCTCACAGGCTGTGATTGATGGGAGATTCTGTCTCAGCCAATGAGGAGGGTAAGTCCTGGGAGAGCCACTGCTATCATGCACATCGCTGGATAGAGATGGGGCTCAGATTTTTTTTTTTTTCCTATCTTCATGCATAGAATGCATGAAGGTAAAAAACCTTGAGCCTTTACAATCACTTTAAACTTAAAGCAGTGCTTCTCAACCTTTTTTCAGTCAAGACACCATTTAAAATTACACACACTCTCAAGACACCCCATACTAAAAATGTCAAAAACTAAAAAAAATTTTACCTAATGCAGAAACATCCACACATGTAGCACAGCCAATGTTAGACGTGATTCACTCTTTCAAAGAAAATACACCTTTGCACACTAGTACTGACTAGTATACCAGGGTTTCTCTTCTCCCTCAGTTTATTGCCCCCACTCCACTAATGTGACCCCAGTGCTGACGGAAAGGGAAAAACAAGGATGCAGTGCAGGCACCCAATGTCCCAGTTATCAACCAATGACATGGTTGGTTTTTAAGATGCCAGTGGCTGGAAAGTTGTAATGGTGCACAAGGAAAGCTTGTTGCTTTGTGTAACTAAAAGGCAGGCTTCATCCATCCACTGGCCTGTATACAATTTTTATGCAGTTTTTAGACATTTTGCCCAGGCATCCCTGAAGAAACCTGAAGGCCCCCCAGGGTGACTGGGCCTACTGAAAAAGGCTGCTGAAAAAGTAGACACAGCTACAAAAAAAAAGTCCACAATCCAATTTCCCCACCATCATACAAGTATGCAAATTATCCACCCTGGGGCAATTTAACTAGTGACAAGAGCATACAAAATAAACCTAAGCAAGCACACATACTTGTACTTCCATATAGATATCCCACTGTCTGAACTGAGCAACTAAAGCTGTCCATAGAAAGATATTTCCAAAAAAAAAAAAAAAAAAAAAGAACGGATTCCTCTATCCGCAAGGAGGATGGAGGAATCTTTCCCAATGGGACATTGTATTCTGACAGTAGTCAGAATTCACGGAACAGCGGTTGCAGCTGCTGACTGACATTTTTCAATACTCCTGTTAAATGGAAAGCAGGGGTAGTCACACATGGTTCAAAATTTGGCCAGACCCTGCTAACTGACTGAACTTCCTTCCATCTATGGCCAGCCTGAACCACAGGTGCTTGAGCTTTCCTATATTAAAAAAAAAAAAAAACAAAAACAATCCTTACAGCAAATTAGAATAGTTTTTGGTAAACCTGGATGCTTGTTAAAGGTGATAAAATTATAAAAACAGTTTTATACTTTAACTTCAATTACATAGCAAATAACAAAAATATTACAGGGCACATTGACAACACTGTCTAAAATCATGCTAGGCATTTCACTTAGACAGCCAAAAGCCAAGTTTGTGATAAACCACTCATTAGTAGATGGCCATCTTTGTCACCAGAGAAAAAAGGCGTGTGTTCCAACTCTCAGCTACTCATATTCAATGCAGCACATTTCTGCAAACACAGTTAAAGAGTTTAGTCTTCAAATACAAGTTTTGTTGCTAATGGATGTTGCCTGCTAAGGGTCACTTTTAAAAATCAAGACTCGTATGCATTGGAAGATCATTGCAAGTGGAGAAAAGCTGAACAGTTTTTGCCATGTTTACAGGCAAAACTTAATTTATTTTTAGTTTTGGATAGAGTGGAGATGGATTAGAACATCTGTCAGGCTGGTATTCACAAATTATACAAAAACTATAGGTTGTCACCAGACCTGGAATAGAGGGGAAATCTTCCAATGAGGACACCAATTCCTGTTACCCTAGTGACACCCAAGGATTCCCTCACTTTTGGCAATTTCCTCTTACTTCCCATTTTGGTTATGAGAAGTGAACCAAAGGAAAATCTCTCACAATCAGACACAAATGGCAAAAAAAAATTACATGAGTTATAACCCTCTCCTTACACTAACCAAAATGAAAAAAAAAAATTAAAGGTTTTGCCTTTCTTCTTCTACTTTAATAGGGCTGCCGACACACTAGCACAAAAAAAATACGCAACTGGCAGCCACTACACTATGTGGTGGGGAAACCCTTAAATGACTCATGATACCGGTCAAAAACCTGCATTGGCCAAAGAGCAGGCTCATCAATGATGTGGATGATCAGTCCGCCTCATCGCCAAGGTGGTATGAAGGGACGGTCGGAGTCGGTCGGGGTGGATGCAACAACCGGAACTTCCTCCTATCTAATAGTCCACTGCGGAGTCCCGAGCAGCAGCGTTGGCGTCTGATGTAATCCAAGTGCAATGCATTTCTGAGCATGAGCAAGATCCAATGTAGACCAGCGCGCTCCTTTCTAAAACATGAGAAGATACTTGAGAAAAAAAGAGCGCTGGTCTATGTTGGACCTTGCGCATGCTCAGAAATGCGTTGCACTTGAATGACGTCAGACGCTGCTGCTCAAAACTACACAACGGGCTATTAGATCGGAGGAAGTCCCGGTTGTTCCATCCACCCAGGCCGACTCCCACCATCCCACAGCGGCATACCACGTTGGCGATGAGGCAGACTGATCATCCACATCATTGATGAGCATATTTTTTATCACTCATATGTGAGTTGCCTACCTACTTTTTAACTATTAAACTTGTACTACAGTCTACACTTAGAGGCGCTGTGTTTCTCCTTTTGTTTCCTCTATATTAGAGGTTCCATGCAACTTCACTCTACCACAGCCTGCCCTGGTATCTAGACTGTCCCATCCCCTTCCTCATAATTGGATTCCTACAACTGGATTCATTTACTCTCCATGGATTTTTCCTTGTGCATTTATCACAAAGGTAAGTCTAGCGACTCTTCTTTTAGCAAGTAAGCAATTTCATACAAGCACCCCTGTGCCAAGGGTCACTTTAAAAAGATAAGTTCACCTGTTTTTAGGGTGGAACATGTACATGTTCCCGTTGCTGCAGCCACTCTGGAATCTGCTGCTTCTGTGTGACAGCAGTATAGGAAGCCGTTCCCAGTACTCTGTCACTTTTTCAAAAGAGCACAGCTGTGTGAGGCTCTGTCCAAACAGCCGTGTCATTCATTTACAAATATCTGTGAATGGGAAACTACAAGTACCAACATCTTCCACGGCTGTCAGCCTGTAGATCTTAATGAAGTACCGCAGTGTTGTTGAGCTCTCCAAGCACATTGACAGACTGTAGGAAACCTGCATGTCACCTGCGATCTGCTTTCAAGGCTCCTACAAAAAAAAAAAAACAGCACATGCACATTTTTTTTTTTACCTGCAAAAAATGTGCATTTGTTTATTTTTAAGTACACTTATCCTTTAATAACAAGACTATTATTCATTGGAAAATCACTGCAAGTGGAGAAAAGCTGAGCAGTTTTTGCCATGTTTAGAGTGTACTTTATTGTCCCCCAACCAGAGTATTTTTTTGTATTTAAACTGAACTGCCATTCCTTGGATAACCTTTTCTATTACCTAGGAAGCAGTTAGACGCAAAAAAATGATTTAGGATCAAAACAGAGATGCCCAAATATGACCCCTCTCCAGAAGCATTTCAAATGTAGATCATGCTTGCTGTTCAAACTAAAAAGACAGTGTTTAGTCGGATGAAGGAATTCAGTGCTTAAAAGGCAACATCAGTTATCAACAAAAATTTTATTTGATGACTAAACTCTTAAACTGTGTTTGCAGAAATGATGGCTGTGCCAGGGCTCCCAGGACACACCAACATGTGCCAAGATGGTATTCAGTATGTCTAAAAAGGTCTGTAGTAGTGAATTCAAATCATTCTTCAAAACAGAAATATACTAAATTATTTTTATTATCATTTGATACTTGCATAATTTTTCATGCTACTTAAAAGGCAACTATAATGGTTTGGATACATTTTATGTTTTTTTTAAGTCTTTCAAATGTTGTATACGATTTTTCATTAACTATATATACGATCTTCTACTTGAAGTCTCCATTTTTGTGGCTGAACCTTTAGAAGCAAACATACAATAGGAAAAATAATTGATCCCCTGGTGATTTTGTAAGTTTGACCACTTACAAAGAAATGAGGGGTCTATCATATTTATCATAGGTGTATTGTAAATTAACTCATAATTACTTGAAAAAATATTTTTTTTATTAGTCCTAATAGAAAGTAATATTACCAAAACAAGTATCCACTTCCTTTAACTTTTTCACAACCCAAAGGTCACTGATGCTTAAATGTTCAGGCCACATTTAGCAGCATTAATATGCATTGGTTATAGCCAATATCCCCAAGTTTTAATTACCTTTGAGGGCTCATTCGACGGGCGAGTAAGCTCATCCTCTGTGCAGAACAACTGGCAGATGCATATGCATCCACATCGGAGTTCTGTACAGGCAACCCACAGAAGTGAATGCACAAACAGCAGCTGCGTGGAATGAGCCTCTGCATTCGGATCTGTGCACACGCTACTGCCCACATGTCTGTGCCACCACTGCGTGTACATCCAATTTTATGGGTCGCCTGCAAGTGACTCTAAGGTGGATACACATACATTTGTTAGTAGTTCTGTATGGATGACGGGCTTAATCACTCATCTCAATGATCCCTAAATAGTTCGTTCAGGTCAAGCTGGTCCAAATGAAGTATTCTCTTCATGAATACATATGCCCTCTGGGAGCACTGTATAAACTAAATGTAGCATCAGCTACATACAGTATGATGACTTCATGCCCTGTTCCCAGTATATAATCGACAAGGACTAAGCATTGCTCAGCCATCCACAGAGAGCTTTGTTTTTTATGAATAAATACAAGGCTTCCCCTGATTGGCTATCTCAGTCATTCAGGGGAAGCTTTGTATTCATGCATTAAAATACAAGGCTTCCTGTGAACAGACTCAATTTTGTTCCAGGAACGGGACAAGAAGTTCCCTTACTGCTTCCAAATCTGGCAGTTCAGCTTTAACATGACAATAACTTGGTGACTTTTTTAAACCTAAATAATTTGTATATATATATTTCAGGGACATATAAAGCTTTTATTTAGTACACGGTTTTACATTTAAACTCTTTTCATTTAAAAATTGTCCCTATTTTGTCAATAATGTATTTTTTTTAATACTCTATAATAGTGATCTCCAAACTGTGGTCCGTGGGCCGGATGTGACCCTTTGCTTGCCTTTATCTGGCCCCTTGGGGCACTAATCCTCCCACTGACACCAATTTTGAGGCACTATTCCTCCCACAAATACAAACAATGGAGCACTATTGGTACCAAAGATGGATCACTATTTCTCCCACTAACATGATTAAAGGGGTGAGATTTGTTCCTACTGAGCACAGGCGCTAAGTAATTTTTCTCCTACTCACCGCCAAACCTGAGGCATTGTTTACTGGCCAAAGTCCGCCCCCTAAGATCTGAAGGACAATAAACTGGCCCTTTGATTAGAAAGTTTGGAGACCCCTGCTCTATAATGACATTATAAAACCGACTGTACTGCAGACGTCCCTGCAGCCTGACAGTGGCAGTGTTCATCTGCAAGCTTTTATTTTTTTTCAATGAGGTCTCCAACCTACATGTGATCACTACATCACAGCCTGACATTATTACCTTTCTATAACTGTGACTAGTGGAGAACACAGCGTGATCAGTCCCTGCATGTATTTCCCAAGTCATTTTCTTCTGAACAATAAAATAATTCCCACCTATATAAGGAAAGTCAATTTCACTGTGGATATGTTATTTACCACGCAGCTGTATACATTTATCGCTTTTCATTTAACTAATTTCCTGATTCATTTCCCTGCACATAGTATGCTTTATACATTACTTGATCCTGTAAGTATAAATACACTGTTCCTAGACTGATTGCAAATCAATGTTCAGCCTGATTAACCAATTAATAATTTATTTAAAGATTATATCTACAAGATCTCTGCAAATTGCTGTGTATGTACAGTGCTCAGTATAAATGAGTACACCCCTGTTGAAAAGCAAGATTTTAATCCACATCTCAATAAACACAACAATTTCCAAACTTTCAACAAAACAGTTGTATAGAACATTTGTTTAGCTCATTACATGAAAGTAAGGTTAATAATAGAACTTGGATTACAAAGTCTTCAGCTTTACTCAAATCAGTTGACGCAAAAAGGAATACACCCCACACAAAAAAACTACATACATACAAAATCTAGTATTTTGTATGATCGCTATGATTTGTAAGGACAGCACCAAGTCTTCTAGGCATGGAATAAACACGTTTGCAACATATTGCAACATCTTTTTCCATTCTTCAAGAACAAACTCTTCTAGAGCCTGGATGCTGGATGGAGAGTGATGCTCAACTTGTCTCTTCAGAATTCTTCATAGGTATTCAATTGAGTTTGGTTTAGGAGACCGACTTGGCCACTGAATCACTTTCACCCTGTTCTTCAGAAATGCAACAGTGGCCTTAGATGTGTGTTTTGGATCATCGTCATGTTGGAAAAGTGCACGATGACCAAGGGCAAGGAGTGATGGTAGCATCTTCAATATAGAGCAGTACATCAGTGAATTCATGATACCAATGAAATTCAGCTCCCCGACACCAGCAGCACTCATGCAGCCGCAACACAAGGACACTGCCACCACCATGTGTCACTGTAGGCACCATGCATTTTTCTTTCTACTCTTCACCTTTCCGACGCCATACAGTGTTGAAGTCCTCAGTTCCAAAAACATTTATCTTGGGCTCATCACTCCAGAGTACAGAGTCCCAGTAGTCTTCTTTTTCAGCATCAGGCCTGGCAAAAATTCTCAGCAAGCTTTTTTGTGCATGGGCTTTAGAAGAGGCTTCCTTTGTGGACAACACCCATGCATGCCATTCCTCTGCAGTGTACACTGTATTGTGTCACAGGAAACTATCACCCCAGTTCAGCTTTCTACCTCTTTAGCTAACTGCAGTGAACTTGCATGGCGATTTTTTTCAACCCTTCTCATCAGAAGACACTCCTGTTGAGGTGTTAACTTCCGTGGACGGCCTGGATGTCTCTGCGAGTTGGTTGCAGTTCCATCTGTGTTACATTTTTGTATCACATTTGCTACAGTATTCTGACTGATAAGTAAAGCTTTGATAATCTTCTTGTAGCCTCCACCTTTCTTGTGTAAAGAAATTATTTTCTTTCTTAGGCCTTGTAACATTTCTCTTCCATGCGGTGCCATTGCTGACAGCAATACTTAAGAAAACCCCTTCCCATTTCATGCTCTTTTATAATCAACTGTCTGCTGGATGCCTGTTTAATGAATAGACTCACCTGTAGTTCAATTCTTGTTAATTAGGATTTTGTTGTCTAAAATTTAGCTTTGCTTCTAAGACTTTCATTGGGGTGTATTCATTTTTTCAACATGGTCTTGAAATAAATTGTTAGGAAAAATACTCGTGTGTGCAAATTAACAAATCTTGTTTGTGAGAGTATTTTGTAGTATAGTATTCCATAGAAAATGTTGATTCTGAAATGAAAGTAAAGCTTTTCTGACAAATCTGTCGGGGTGTACTCGTTTATGATGGGCACTGTATAACTCTAGGAACAGCTGTATTCCCATTCTTTTTGTGCCCCCTGTGCTGCAGGGCCCTATAAAGACCTGCGTTAGTCTTCACATGTGCGCTCCCTTTACTCAAACTCTACAAGCAGCCGTTCAGAGCGCCACACACACACACACACACACACACACACACACACAGACAGTGCAAGAGCCATGCCTCTTCTCCTTGACAGCAGTGACAGCTCTGTGTCCTTCTCAAGCTGGCTGTGTGTGTAGCACTCTGAAAGCCTTGCCATAGAGTTGTATTACAGAGCAGGAGCATGCACTTAGCGGAGACTCAAAACTTTTTTTTTCAATTAATTTGCGATAGAGTAATGGAGGGCTATAATCCCTGCCATCATATATTTACCTTCACTTCCTGTGTCAAAGTCAAAACAGGAAGTGAGAGGAAATTTTGTGAATCCCTTGAGGGCGTGTGTCCCCCCCAGGTCACCAGAACTAGTGTCCCCATTGGAGGATTTCCCCTGTTACTTTTCTAGACACAACCCAGAAGTTAAGATTTTGTTGTTACTTTCACTTTCAATAATAGTAAATAGGACAAATAGAGAGGGTGAATCTCCCTAACGGGGGCACAAACAGCAATAAAAACTGATGTTCTCATCTAACCCTTCTACATTCTGTCCAAAACTAACATAGGAAAAAAAAAGTGTTTGCCTACCTTTATACTTCTTTCTGTTTACCAGTCCTTAAAGTGTTAGTAAACCCAGGACCCTGCATTCACGATATCTGGTCTCCCACAGGACACAGAACATGGAAATTCAATTATTTTAGAAAATATAAACTGCTAAATACCTTTTCTCATCAGCAGTTAGAGCGGTCTTGTGGCTTCTGTGTCCAACAGAGTACATGTTAATGCTTGTAGGAGGAATTTTCATTTTGCTCTAGGAGAATGCAGAACCACTGACCTCTGTCTGGACAGCGTTGATTTGCCCTGGACTGATCACATGCACTCTCCCAAAAAAAAAAAAAACTCTCTAGCAATACACACCAAACTGAACATGCGCAAAGTGTCTCCACACAATATGCCAGGAGATAAGATGGGGACACAGGAAGAAGGGGAGGATCAGAAAAGTGAGGATCAAACAGCCTTTTTACACAATGCAAAGTATTAACCCCTTAGGTTCCACAGTGAGTATAACAAGCATGCTTTACTGCATATACAGACTGATTTTACTGTGGTGGGTTTAGTACCACTTTAAATTTTGTGGTTGCATTAGTTTTCTCTTTTTACGGCTTTTTGTTTTACCGGATGATGCAGCCAATACCACTTCCTGTCCTAGGGTGACAACACTCTATGGAGAGGCAATGTTTACCCCCTACAACAGGAAGAGGATTTGAGCTACAGGACACCTCCTCTCTAAACATGGGGGTGGCCTGTAGTTCACAGAGGTAAAATGGTAAAGGCTGATACTGCTTTGTAATTAGTTTATTATTTTTTGAATGAAATTTTATTTATATAAGACTGTCTGTAGAGGACAGTAGTAATGAAGGGGGGTGAGACAGCCCTAATCAGAGGCTTGTGATTAGATGACGGATAGCATTTATATGGATACAGCCTTTACACAGCTATTTAACCAAGAATCTACAAAGCTCTGCAATCTTCTTGTTACCAATCCATTTAAGGCTTTTGGCCAGTGTGAACATTCCGCTAAGGAAAAATCATAAAAACGGGGTGACTGCTTCATACAATTACCTTGACATAAAGGACTGAAGACAAAAGGCATGTGTTTTACTGTGCAATCTGAATTAAACAGTCTGCTGCACAGTGTATTAATATGACATCCATAATAACTGTTTTGACAGTTGAGGGGTGAAGAAATGTAGGTTTCATTTTGACAGCTGTCTGAGCCAATCAAAGTGTTCCATGTATGTGAAGGATACTGTCTACGAAAATTAGAGGTTGTTGGAGCAATGATTGCAGTCACCGGTCGGATCTAGACTACGATTTATACTCACATAATGAATACATTGCACTTAAAAATAGTCTACAAATCCCATATACCTGACAGAACATGGCTATAATGCCACTAAGCACAAATACCACATTAGGTTACCTGGCAAGGCATACGGTATGAGGGATTTAAGGGCAAATGTAAAATTGTATTCCGCCAATATCCAGTGCTGATGCCTCTTTGTACAAATAAAGCTGGACTTTTTCTTGGAGAGGAATGCACCCTTTGACTTGCCTAGCCTGGACAAAGCCAATTCACATCCCCCAGTTCCCATGATAGTGCCAGGCATCTACATTGTCCAGTGCAAGGACTAGCAGGGGCTCAGGCGGGCCGGGCCTCTAGCAGGGGCTCAGGCGGGCCGGGCCTCTAGCAGGGGCTCAGGCGGGCCGGGCCTCTAGCAGGGGCTCAGGCGGGCCGGGCCTCTAGCAGGGGCTCAGGCGGGCCGGGCCTCTAGCAGGGGCTCAGGCGGGCCGGGCCTCTAGCAGGGGCTCAGGCGGGCCGGGCCTCTAGCAGGGGCTCAGGCGGGCCGGGCCTCTAGCAGGGGCTCAGGCGGGCCGGGCCTCTAGCAGGGGCTCAGGCGGGCCGGGCCTCTAGCAGGGGCTCAGGCGGGCCGGGCCTCTAGCAGGGGCTCAGGCGGGCCGGGCCTCTAGCAGGGGCTCAGGCGGGCCGGGCCTCTAGCAGGGGCTCAGGCGGGCCGGGCCTCTAGCAGGGGCTCAGGCGGGCCGGGCCTCTAGCAGGGGCTCAGGCGGGCCGAGCCTCTAGCAGGGGCTCAGGCGGGCCGGGCCTCTAGCAGGGGCTCAGGCGGGCCGGGCCTCTAGCAGGGGCTCAGGCGGGCCGGGCCTCTAGCAGGCCCCAAGTTTCCAGCAGGCACAAGAGCTGGAGTTTCTATCAGCCTCGGGAGGTTTAGTTTCTAGCAGGCTGGTGAGGGGAGTTTGTTTTGTTTTTTAATAATGTCCTTTAGATTTTCCAACAATTATGTAGTGCAAGGGTTAGCCTGATTAGATACAGACAGTTTAAGTAGGATCTCATATTGGGCAGCACAGTGGTTAGAGGGCAGCACAGCAGCTAAATGGTTACCCTACCTGGCAGTACTAGGGTTATTGGTTCATATCCCAACCACTGCACCACCTGGAATTTGCATGTTCACCCTGTGCCTGCGTGGGTTTCCTCCGGGTACTCTGGATTCCTCCCACACCCCAAAGACAAGCTGATACGTTAATTGGATCCTGTCTAAATTGGCCCTCGTATGTGTATGTATGCATATAATTTAGGGACTTTAGAGATTGTACACCCCTTGAGGATTAGGGACTGATGTGAATGTACAATATATATGTAAAGCACTGCGTAAATTGATGGCGCTATACAAGTACTTGTAATAATAATAATAATAATAATATGTACCTATTCGTTAACAGGCAGTTGATTGTACAAATATAGTTATGTGTATGGGGAGTTTTAGGTAGCTGCAAAATATCCATCTCTACAAAGATCATGTCTCCTCCTCTCTGAACATGCTGCCGGTCCTTTGTAACACTGTCAGAAGATAGAAACATTGAGGCTTGGTAGTTCAAAAGGACATTCTCGGAAAAGGTACACGTTATAGTCACAGTGTGGCAGCACATCACCCAGTTAGAAATGCATCACACGGTATGGAATACAGCCTATTTTCTACCGCTATGATTTTCCACAATCCCTGATCATCAGAAATCAGTGGTGGGTTATGCAGTGAGAGAGACAGGTTCTACTGGACAGTGCAGAGCTCTAACAAGAGCTTATAGGAGTCACAAAGCTCAGAAGACCGCAGCAGCCTGATCATTCTCAGTCCAGATTGCTGGAAGGTGACACGGGAGGCTGCAAAGCTACAGCAGCATGTCACATGTTCAGCTATACAGTGTGGCGGGGCTGTGATTCACAGGAGTGGCTGATCAGAATTACAAATATTTTGGCACGCAGAACACTATGTAATGTATTTCCACTATGTATTTTATTGTGTGGCTGGAGTCCGACATTCAATTTGCACTGTGTGCAGCATATTAGACACACGGAGTAAAGAATAGTAGAGAAGCTAAGCACACAACTTGTACAATTTTAATAGCACAAAGATAAAATGTTAAAGCATATCTCAAGACAAAATGTTTCTTTTCCTTTTAGACACAACAGAAAGTTGAGAAAATTCCTTTGTCAACAGAAAAAGCATCACCATTGACAGACTTTCCCTCTATTCCTCTTCTGAGGACAACTCAAAATTGTGGGTTTTTTTTTTTTAACTTCTTTCAATCCTGGTTAACCTCCCTGGCAGTCTGATTATATCAATATTTTTGAATGTCAAAGCGGTACATTGTTTTAATTCTTAGGAATAACTCACTTAAATCTGTCCAAACAAGAGTCTAGTAAACATCCCGGGTATGAAAGTTTGAAACACAAAATCATAAATTATAATATAATTATAAAAAATAATATAATAAATTTAATTCAATAATGTAATCAAACCAAAAACACTGAAATTTGAAATAGAGCACCAAGTTTGCACATCACTGAACTCAGTCGCAGAATCGTCACTGTCGTCACTTTCAGGGTCTGATGACGAATTTCCCCACGAATCATCACTCAATTCTGCAAGTGGTTCTAATTCACTATGGCCGTTTTCTAGCTGGTCTAAAACCGCTTTTGACCTAAAGGGACGCTTTTTGGATGCCATGGACGTTCTCAAGTTTCCAGGCAGAAAAAACGGTAGAAGTGCAGGCAAGGCACTGGACAAAGCACTAGGGATAAAACTGAAATGGTTTGATACAGTAATGTAATCCTAACAGATTACAATGTATTGTGTGTATGTCATGTTTTTACTTTTTTTTTTAATCTCCCGCCGGTTCCACCCCCCTGCGCCCCAACGCTCGCAGGAAAGGGAACCTGGAAGACGGATGCCAGCATCAGCTGGAGGACTTCGGGGGATCGCAGGACAAGGCAAGTTACACTAAAGTGTAATCCCGAATGTGGCTCGGGGGTTACCGCTTTTGGTAGTGAAAATTATCCCTGAGCCACACTCTGGATTACCGCCAGGTAGGTTAATAGTGTTTACAGGCACAAATAAGGCGCGTGTGTAAACAGCTAATTAAGGTCATACACCTCCCAGATTAAAGTATTTCTGCAGTAGGTACACTTAGTGGCGAGGTTTGCGATTCGCACCAGACAAAAGGCCTATACAAAGCAAAGACAGGCTGACACTGCCCATGGTGGTCCACACGCAATCAATCATGGAGTGATTACTGCTGTTGGGTGCGATGTGCGCCCCTGGACACAGAGTTAACATACAATAGGGGTGCATCCTCCACAACACTAAGTAATTGCTCCATGTCGATTACATGCAGATAGCCATGGACAGTTTCAGCCTGTCATCGATTTGTACAGATATCCTGTTTGCAACCAAACAGGAGCCAATGGTCACACCCACATACACTGATCTGATCGGTGTACAGCCTTAATCGGTCATGTGCATGAGCCCTAACAGGGACAAC
This sequence comes from Staurois parvus, assembly GCF_062004578.1. Classification (NCBI taxonomy): domain Eukaryota; kingdom Metazoa; phylum Chordata; class Amphibia; order Anura; family Ranidae; genus Staurois; species Staurois parvus. Next base: position 1,373,760 of record NW_028317839.1, read on the forward strand.
AGATATCAATTTAAAAAAAAATCCTCTCTATTTTATCCAAAAAAAAAATAATTTTTGACTTTGTGTCATTTTAAGACCTACTCTCATTTCTGAGACCACTCTAAAAAATCTAAATTGACAACCCAAATTTGCCTTAAATAGGCCAAACCATCATAAGGAATGTATACTATAGTTTTCAGAAAACGCAAACAAAATTTGAACAATAAAGCATTCTGTTGGAGCTTTCAATAAGAGTTTGTTCATACTAGCCTGCCCAGAAAAACAAGCTGATTCCTGCACAAGCTGGTGTCTTATGTTGGACAGTAGAGGTTGTGCCTTGTCTTTATTTTTTGTGATATTTCTTTAATTTCTATGCACTGCAGCCAAGATGAAATGTCCAAACAGACGTAGGCTTTAGGAGAGCTCCGATGTGGTGCAGAAAATTGCAGACATGGTGCATTTTTCGCACCTCTTTTTGTTGTAGTGTGAAATGGGCACAAAACTTGGTTTTCCTTATGCCCCTGTGGAGACCTGCATTGTTCAATTGCACAAGTGTGAATGGACACTCAATTATCCCATGCAACAAAACAAAACAGTTCAGCTGCCCCACAGCAAAACAAAATGCAAATAAATAGGCCTTGGTCACACGGGACTTACTGTACACCCATGCAGAGCCGTGTTTACCCACTGCATGGACACAACTGCAATGTCTCAATATGGCATCCATGTGGGTGCCTGTCCTTGAATGCACACATTGTGAGTTCAGGGAAATCCACCTGCATGGATGTCATATGGGGACACAGCGATTGTGTCCATGCAGCTGCTGTATCCCTATAGACATCAATGGGATCGCCTGCACAGGGATGTATGGAACACCTGTAAAACCCTGTGTGGGTAACCACAGCCCTGTACGAGTGTATGGTGTAGAACGCCCCATGTGAAGGAGGCCTTACACAGATGATATTAAACATATGGAAGGTACTACCTGGCTTTACAGAGGACCACAACCACAATGTAGAGATTTAATTTTGAGAAATATTGTCATGTGAAAAAATAAGTACACTGCACAGAAATTGCTGACTTTTTCTATGTATTTGAATGAAAATCTAATGTTTGCCTGTTCAGGCAGTCCCTATAAATAAGGGTCATATTGCTTAAAGTATTAATAAACTTAAGAGACATAACACTCTTGTAGCTATACTTCATTTCTTATAGTCTCAGTCTTTTCTTCAGAGTTCCATCTTTACCGCTTAAAATGGAGTGGACATATTTCAGTATCAAACTTTCCATGAAAAATTCCTCCAGTTTCAAGATGTCTGAGTTTCTTTGCACAAATTGCCTTTTTCAAATACCTCCATAATACAAATGGAATCAAACAAGGGCTTTCATTAGGCTAGTTTATTTCTTCGTTTTTGAACCATTCCTTGATGAATTCTTTAGTGTGCTTTGGATCATCATTGTGTTCAACGAAGCATTTCTGGTTCAGCATGAACGTTGAACAGATGGACTCAATTTTTCATCAAGCACATTTTGATATAATGCGGAATCCATAAATGACTACAAGCTGCCTATGCCCCAAAGCAAGCCCAAACCATATAATTTTTAGCACCATGCTTCACAGTTGGTATGAGGTTCTTCTCCTAAAATGCTGCGCTTGGGTTGCACCAAACAGATCTACTGTTATTCTGGCCAAACAATTTCTTTGATTCATCAACTCAGAACATGTCTTGTAGTCTTGTCTATTTCTTTGAAAGGCAAATCATTTTTACCAACACACATCCTATTCAGAAGGTTAGTGCAATCTTTTTCTGATTGTAGATGTATGCACTTTGACACCAATTGTTGCAAGAGTTACCCAAAGATTCCACAATAAAACTTTGGAGTTTTTGAAGACTTCCTTTTAGCATCAGTCAAGCTCTTGGGTTGAATTTGCTGGGCTGGCCATTCCTATACATTTAGGCAGGCAGTTGAAGTCTACTCCATTTGACCTATAGTGGAATTACTTATTTCAAAGAGTTTGTCAACATTTATAGATTCCTTGCCAGACATATAGGCATTCACCACCTTCTTTCTATGAGTGTTTAAAAACTATTGATTTTGGCATGATAACTTCACACATCAATAGCAAAGTGAACACCAGACCCTAGATCTGCCTTTCTCAACCCTTGAATTTTGCTGGAGGTGATTGTAGCCGTATTAGTGCATTTGCGACAGAAACAATTGAGTACTGTCTGTGATACTTTTTTTATTTGCACTAACATACAATTTTGAGGACAAGCTTTCGGGGTATGTCCCCTTCTTCAAGGTCTAAGCAGTACTATTACAAATCACAAAGTTTAAGCAGAATGTTAGAAGGGATTGAGAAAAGAAAAAAAAGGCTACAGATAAGATACATCAAAAGCGAGGGGGGGAGGGGGAGGATACTACACTCACACAGAGGGGGTCAAGCTTTAGCTAATAGATAGTCATAAAATTGTCGGATAATGGTTGAGGAATCCCATGTCCAAGTTAAGGCCGTTATCTTTTGTGTCAAATAGAATTATCATTCTTAGTTCAAATGTTTTTCTTTCCTGGATGGATTTGAATTTTCCTCTCAGAACTAAAATATTGAGGTCTTCCATTTTGTGGCCTGGTTGTGTGAAATGGTGTCCTACAGGTGTGCAGAGGTCATCTTCTTTATGTTCCTTGATGGTATGTCTGTGCAAATTCATCCTTGTTTGCAACTTCTGTCCTGTTTCGCTAACATAAGATCCTTTGCTGCATTTTCTGCACTCGATAAGGTATACAACATTACTGGAGGTGCAGCTGTATGATCCGGAAATATTGAGAGATTGGAAATATTGCTTTCAATAAAGACATCTATCTTCAATGTATGGGCACTGCGATGGGAAGTAAAATGGCACCCCAATATGCAAATTTATTTATGGCTGACCTGGAGGAACAATTCCTGAACAGCATGGAACAAAAACCATACAGATACTTTCGCTATATTGATGATATTTTCATCATATGGACAGAAGGTGAAGAAAATCTAAAACAATTTTAGTCATTGATGAACACTTATCTACAGCTCATGTTACATTGTGATGATCACTGGGAAGAATGCTCCATATATTTGGGGAAGAACTCCACCCCTACAGATGGCCAAGAGATCACGGACGTCAGTGGTTATTCATTGGAGAGGCAGAAGCTGCTCATTGTTCAAGGAACCCCTAGCCATCTCTGCAGGAACACTAGCTGAGAAGGGCTGCCCTAGATATTTAAAACTTAAACACCACAGGTCCCAACTTCATGCTCCCTAAGGATGTTCTAATAATTTGATTAAGGAGGTACTGCATTTTCATTAAAGGAGACATATGGGCTTTAAAAAAAATTAACATTCATATTCACTTCCATGCTGCAGCATCTTTGTGATGCCGCAGCTTTCTCACATTAGCTCTAAGACTGAGAAATGAGTGATCACATGACCGCTGATCGCTCAGTTCTTTGTCTGCTCCTTGCAGAGAGCAGTGACTTGCAGTCTCCACACTGTTCCTCCAGCACTCACAGACCGCTATAAATCAGGCAGTGGGTTCGATCCTGACACCATTGTTGGGATCTGGCATGGCTCTACCCTGTCAGCTGACAACAAGCAGTATCCTCAGTATCAACTGATTCTGTGTCACAAGAATACAAAAGTAAGTGCATTCTTGTGATCCACAAGAGAAGTATGGCCAAAAAAAATTCTGGCCACATTTCTCTTTTAATTTAGATCATGAGAATGAATATACTATATCAAGTTGTGTCAACATGCGTCGTCGGTAAATCTCCTTTATCTGTAGGAACTGCTTGAATGAAAATCTAATATTCTGCGTGTTCAAATAGGTTGAAAAATTTCATGGGGTGTACCTACATTTTCATACGATTGTGAATTACTCACTGTCCTACGCAAACCAATTAACCTTTCTGTGGTCAAAGAAACCAAGTTTAATCTTCCATCTTCCCGTGAAACAAACTACACGTCATCCCTAAAGGGATTAAAAGCATTCTGAAAGTGTTGCCAATGCTTAGCACAATCATCACATAACATAACAGCATCTTGTTGTGTCTGTGCTTGCATGCCAAGCTATCAGAATGAATGCCATTATAAAACATTTTGGCAGAAAAAATTATTGCCCTGCAAACATTACCACCCTCATGGACAGCACTGGGAAATGCTATGCCAAAACAAGCATACCACATGCCTTCTGTCCATACCAGACTAGCCATATGTCATAGCCAAATATACAGTTTCTTTTCTACCTCTTGTGCTGTATCAGTTGCTTTCCCTATCCAGCGTCAAGCCAGAGCTGCACAATGGTATTGAAGCTCTGCTTGCTCCTAAATAGAACAGCAGACATCTGTTATCAAACACAAAATCCAACTCTGTATTTACAGCAATGTGCCACAAGCACAGCACTGTTTATATGTTTCCTTGTAATCTCTACTAGCCTCCTCGGCGGTCTGATTATTTCCGATTTTTGTGCTGAAAGCGGTACCATTTTTTTGCATGGAAATATGTAGTTTTTTATTGTAGGCTGTAATTTTTAGGAATAACTCACTGAAATCTGTACGAAGAAGAGTCTAGTAAACATCCCGGGTAGGATAAAATTTGAAACACGAAATCATAAATTATAATTTAATAAATAATCAAATAATAATAATAATACATTTAATTCAATAATATAATCAAACCAAAAACACTGAAATTTGAAATACAGAGGCAAATTCGCACATCACTGAGCAAAGTCGCAAAATCGTTTTCAGTGTCTGATGACGAATTTCCCCACTAATCATCACTCAATTCTGCAAGTGGTTCTGATTTACTATCACTGTTCTCTAGCTGGTCTAAAACCACTTTTGACGTAAAGGGACGCTTTTTGGACGCCATGGACTTTTCTAAGTTTCCAGGCAGAAAGAACAGTCAAAATGCAGGCAGGGCACAGGACAAAGCAGTAGGGACAAAATGTATGTGAAATGCATTGAAACAGCAATGTTTTACTATGTAATAATTATTTTAAAAAAGACATTTTTAAAAAATTTCAAATTTGCCGCCAGTTCCGGCGCCCGTACGTCCCGATGTCACAGGGACCAGAACACGGAAGCCGGATGCCGGCATCGGCCGGAGGAGATGGCCAGGGACACTGCAGGGGACACATTGTGGGAGCGAAGGACAAGGTAAGTGCTGCAGGGACTCCCTGAGCAACGCCGTATGGTAAGCCCGAGTGTAGCTCGGGGTTACCGCTCTTGGTACTCAAATTTTACCCCGAGCTACACTTGGGAATACCGCTAAGGAGGCTAGTCACTTTATATGGTTTGGTGACAAGGTGGTACAATTCCCTTGTGGCACCCATTGAAATTTAGAAGGATACTGAGAATACCAAATTTTAGATTTGCTTATACAGTTTATCTCATCATTTGCACATCCTAAAGATAACAGGGGTGCTATTTTGCAGACGTGAATATAAACCATAGTTTTACTTACTGAAGAATGCTCCGTTTATACTGAAGGAAAGGAGATATTTATATATCAGATCTGCAATGCTTCACTTCAACCCTGTGCTGTGCAGTCCTATACATTTAATTAAAAAGCTCTTTAGGTTTTCAGAAATGAATTGGCTGCATACCAGGCTGGCAAATCAATAGAGTAGCTGATTGACCACATTCAATTTATTACATCACTTTTCTGTGTATCAAACGTCACTCGCTTGTCAACCATCTATGCTGCTCCTCGTCCTACGAACATCATGCATGGTATGCTGGCAAAGCAGAGACTACTGGGAACAAAAGTGGGAAGAGACAAAACTCACCAATATTAGGATGCTTCAGAAGGCGGCAAATCCGAGCCTCACGTTCAAGCTTCTGGTGGTCTGCAAAAGATAGAAAAGAAAACCGGTTTTGATTGTATATTAAAGAACTAGTACAGAGTTTTGTCGAGTTATTGGAATAAAAATTCAACATAAACAAACTAGAAAATGTAATTACAAGAAAAACAAACACTACATATAGTAAAGTGGAACTACGCTGCGTCTGAGCAACACAAATCAAAAATCATTTTTAATTCTCCATACTTTATTTTGCTGATCACTTTGAAAAACTCCCCCTAGCATTTCTAACCGTGGCTATATTCGGTAAGGGCAGATGATTCATGTAGCATTTACTTCCTGGAATCTATCTGCCCTTAGCGCAGGCATGAGGGTGTGCTTAGCTCAGAAAACCCCTCCTCCCCCTCCTGAAGACTCCTGGGATGTACGATATCATTTGCCTAGGCAGGAAACCAGGAAGTAACAGAAGAAATGTAAAAACAAGTTTTAAACAAGTAAATATGATATATCTTCCTATTTACTAATACTAGCAACATAGGGATTAAAAATAGTCAATGCTGATTGAGAGAGTGAAGTTCTGGTTTAAACATTCCAAAACGTCATCAGGGCAAGACTGGCTTTAGAAAGATCTGTACTCTGACTAGTGGTGCTTGTGAATTATATGAGAACATATTTGGCAGCATCAGCAAATCAGGTCTGACACACAAAAAAACAATGAATATTGAATTCTAGAGCCAGTAGATGCAGTCTAGGAACCACTACCTGTAAGGAGTGAAATAAAAATAGTCCTTATCTGGGTTCTGGAATTGTGCCAGCATACAGACAACTGAAGTAGTAATGCTAAGCCACCAATCAGATTAGCTTTTCAACACTCAACAGTCATAAAATGTTAAAAGCAGGTTATCTACACTTCTACAGAGTGAGAACACACCATTCCTATCTGTACTGTGCACAAGTTATTTAAGGAGAAATCTTAATTTGCTAAAGTAAGCCCCTGACTTGACAGCTAAATACCTAGTTAAATGCATACTTGTGAACGCTTTATCCTGACGAAATACCTGCGATTCTGTTCAGCCAATTTTGTGATTTACACATCTCTGTCATAGTGCACAGATGAGAGGTTGACCATATTTTCTCAAACAAAATTAAGGAATATGTAAACCCAACATTTCATATTCCTGAATGTATCTGCTGTGCAATGTACTTGTATGACAAAGGTATCCTGTTCTCTTGGTATTGCTTCCTTTGTGTGAAATCCCTGGTGTTCCTTTCAGTCCCTCTACTTTCCTCTTAAAAACTGACCACACTAGGCAGGAACGCAGTGTTCAGTGTTCTGGGAAAAAAGAGTATGCTTTCCGACTTCTGCTGCCAACCCCCCCAGCACAGCCTGTCATTGGGAAGATCAGTGTGCTGCTGTTTCTCCTCCAGCTCTTATGCAGCTGAGACCAGAGTTTATATGGATACTCTAATAAAAAGGGGGGAAAAGGGTGTAAATCTTTTTTAAATCTAAACACAAATGTTTTGCCTTTTATTTCAATTTTAAACTGAAAGGGTTGTTTTACAAGGTGAAGGATTACAATCACTTTAAGGAATGCACAGGTGTCACCTCCCTGCGTCCCTGTTGATTGGGCGATGAAAGCAGCAACCCACTCTATGAGATGCTCAGTACTCCAACCTTCTCCAAGTATGTTTACTTTGTGGGGCCCAGTGTTGGCAAGCTTTTGTGTGCTTTAGATTTGCTTCCCTCCCCATATAAGTCTACAAGAATGCAAAAGCAGCTAGAATCAGCTCAAATGAAGGTTAACAACAACTGCAATGAATTTTGAATGATTTTAAATGTGTCTCAAACATGCTGCATTTGCCCATTGAAAATTGTTTATGTAGGTCCCTAAGCTGGTCATACACTAAGATTTCGCTTATTCGGCCTGCCATAGACTGTAAAATGTATCAATTTCCATGGATGCCTCCATGCTAAATAGTGTGGCAGGAGGAGACTTTGCTCTGCTGGCTACTGTATTCTGATGGCTGTAACACCCATAATACCTGACCAGTGGCTGCATCTGATTGGATGCATATGAGGTTTGGCTGGCAGTTACCCACCCAGTTGCTTTGATTTTCAGATCAAAAAATGTTGGATGGGAAGGCACCAACCATGGCACGAATTTCAACTGGTTCATCAACAACCAGCTGAAATTTGCTCTGTGTATGGCCTACTTAAGCCTATGTTCACACTACAGCAGTGCGGTAAATCGCATGTAATTCGCACAGGAACCGCACCACACTCCTGTACAAATCACATGCGATTTGTATGTGGTGAGATTAGAGCCATAAATTTTGTATGGCTCTTTTCGCACCGCACCAAAAACCTGCAGGACCTTTTTTGGTCCAAACTAGAATCGGATTGCATAGGTATTCACACCTATGCGATCTGATTCTGCACATGGCACCGCGTTTTGTGGACGCCATGTGCAGAATCAGATCGCATAGGTGTGAATACCTATGTTGCGGATGTCGGGGTGTTGTTAACTTTACATACACACCCGCATCGGTTTGTATGAACGGGGTGCGATTATGATGCGAATTCCGCATCGCATCAGTGTGATCCAAGGCTTAGTCTGACAGTACTGTGCTGCTCTCCCTTTCCAAGTCTAATTGCAGCTGCCCAGAAGACCATAGGAAGGATCTATCTACTAGCATAATTCATAACTGAACACCCAGCCTAAACTGCACTGAATAGAAAGGCAGCTTGTCTGCATCATTCTAATCCTAATACACAGGAAATGCCCCCAAATTTTATATACAACCCCAAAAACAAATAAATGAAATAAGCAAATTTTCCCCATTCCTTATTGCAAAAAAAGTCAAGCTTTGCCATGTGTAAGAGTTTGGTTAACACAGAAAATTACTAGGAATAATCCCTTCAAACCACGCAACTACAAGCTACAATTAATCACAAGGCAGCTCAGACAAAGAGGACAATGAACCTACCGCTGTTCAAACTGCGGCAAGCAGAATAAAATGCGATTTGTCTGTGAAGTGTAGGATAAATACATTTATAACTAACAAAAGTCTTTATTAAAGTGTTACAAAGAAAGTGACTGATCTGATAAAAGGTTACAGTGAAGTGACGGAGCCAGAAGGAGCCATGTTCAGCAAGTTACCTGTGTTTGGCTCCAGGGTACACGGGTTTTCATGTCGTTCATTTGGGTAATGATGCTAATCATTAACTTACGTAAACTGTGATGATACTTTCTAAGTGGAAATGGAGCATAACTAACTAGACGAGGGAGAGAAAACAAAGCTTATTATAAAAACAAAGGGGGAGGCTCGTATTTCTGTGATTTAGTCATCAGTAAAGCATTGAGAAGATAAACAGGTCAATTCTAAAACACATTAAAAGGAAACCAGTCAGGGTATGTGATCTTTCAACACTGAAGGCGCTCCTCAACCACAATTACGTCATTATTTAATGGCAGATATAGAAGACACAATCAGTGCAGTTCTCTACTTATTAATAAAACATAACTGTACTGCTATTTTGTTTGCAAGTGGTGTCAGTAGCAGAATTTCAATCCATTGTACAGCAGAACTCAGACTGGAAAAGGGCAAGGAGGACTGAGAGCCAATAAGGTGTGCTGTACGTAAAATGTGTTGACAAGGAACATGCTCATAGGTGAAAAAGCAAAGTGTTCAAAAGGATGACGTAATCAGTCTGATGCTGCTGGCCAGTTAAAAGGCTGGGGCTGAGAGATGACACCAGTTTGTTACCCGTAAGTGGTGTCATCCAACTGGTGGCGCTATGTGTTGAGATTGTGTCAATCTAAAGCTGACCATACATCAAGTCTTTTTCGTTCAGCTAGAGCAGTGGTCTCCAAACTGCGGCCCTTTGCAGGCCTATAATCGACCCTAGATGCAGTATTCCTCCAACAGCTATGAGGCACTATACCTCCCACGGACACCAACAGTGGGGCATAATTCTTTCCACTGACACCCATGATGGGGTGCTATTCCTCCTCCTACTGACCATAGGCGTTATGTAACTGACCACCAACCCTGAGGCAATGTTTATTTTCATTGGTGCTAGGCCTGGGACATTTTCTAACCCCACTGGCCACAGTCTGGCCCCCCCTAAAGTCAGAAGGACAGTAAACTGGCCCTTTGAAAAGTTCGGAGACCCCTGAGCTAAGAGGACTGATTGGAAAAAAAAGAAAAAAAAAACCACAACCAATTCCTCCATCCACAAATTCAAGGTGCGAGGTGGATAGGGGAATCCTACCCACTGCCCTAGTGTATTCTTACAGAGCAGAGACTCCTACACGTACAATATGCAATATTGCAAAATGAGAGGGGCCCCCCACCAAAAACAAAACAAAAAGAAATAACACAGGAAATCCACAAGTCTCCAGGCAGGGTACCAGGACTGACGATGTAATGCGCATTTTATAACCTTTATTGATACAGAGTCCACCAAATTCAGGACTTTCTTACTATATCAACACATGGAAGCACTGTACAAACGTAGCCTTTCTCCAGTTCGATCAATTCTAAGAGAATCATTAAATAAGAAATACCAGAAACATGACCTTTGTGTCTTTGACACTCAGAAAGTGAAGGCCACCAGATAAGAAATAAAGGGGACCTTGTCTCATACAGTAAACGTAAATGGAGCTGTATGGAATATCCAAGGTCAGGACAGAGGGTTAACACCATTTGGTCGTCATAGCAACCAAACAGGCCAACCCATTCTGGGCATAGCAACACACCAGCATGAGCCTAAAGGTTGTCCAAGCCCTTCCAGAGCAGAGCATGAAGCAGCATTCTAGAGTCATGTAACGCTGGTGTCATGTCTCAGTCTCATGTCCAGAGAGCTCCCAAGTGTGCTGCCATGGCAAATTCCTCCTGTAATAGATATACTATTCCACGCTTCTTACCAATAATTATGTTGGGAGAGTGGCAACACTAACTCATTAGATAAAGTTAATTTAAACAAGAACATTGAAAGTTCCTAATTGCACCTTTAGGAAAGCACTGAATCCAGGACAAAAATGTTTTTTTCAACCTTACATGTCCGTATAACCCTAGGAGTACTTCTCTTTGTCAACTAGCATTGAACAGAACAAGACCGAAAGCCTCTTTAGGCCGGGTTCATACCGGAGTGCTGCGGTTTGGGTGCAGCTTAATGGCATCTGCGTTTTACATGCAGATTTAGATGCGCAGCCATTGATGTGTATTACACCATGCACTTTCTGAAAGCACATCAAAGATGCAGCATGCAGGACTTTGACACACTGTCAAGAAAACGCTCATAAATTGTGCTGCACCCAAACCGCAGTGAACCCAGGGCCTTTTTGTTTAAAATTTTTTTATTTTATATATATATATATATATATATATATATATACACACACACACATATATATATATATATATATATATATACACATACATACACACACACACACACACATACACACACACATACATACACACTCTCCAGAGATTCCCCCATCCTCTGGAACTCTCTACCCCAATTTATCCGACTCTGTTCAATTTTAGGCGCTCTCTTCAGGGAAGCCTATCCTACCCTCAGCTAATAATGGAATCTTCTACTCCTCTTACTAGTCCATCCCCCACAGTTATTACCTTTTGTACCACTAGCCCCTCCCTCTGACTGTAAGCTCCAAGGAGCAGGGTCCTCCTAACACTCTTATATTGAACTGTATTGTTGCTGTATTGTCTCCCTTTATATTGTAAAGCGCTGAGCAAACTGTTGGCGCTATATAAATCCTGTATAATAATAATAATACTCACCTAGGCTCTGCACTGGCTCCCGCACTGGCTCTGCACAGAGAACAGAGCAATCCAACACCACTGATTGCTCAGTTCTTCTCTCCGCTCTGAGAAGAGAGTTGACACTGTCAGACTCTGGCTCTCTGCTCTGCCCCTCCTGGGCTGGGGAGGGTTGGCTCAAGCTCTCGGCGGATTGCTGAGAGGCTGAGCCAGGTGCTGGTCCAGGCTACTGGGTGGATCCTAACCACACAGTCTGGATCTTTTCAAAGCCTATACCGGCTCTGTGACGTCAGCCGACAGCAGGCTTTAGACTACTGTTGGCTACAAACGCGTCAAGGGAATGTAGAACAAACTGCATTCCTGTGATCCATAGGAGAAGTATAGCCAAAGGAGCCTTTGCCTATACTTCTCCTTTAATGTACATATGTGAAAACAACTAGCTAAAGGCAAATAGCCTTACAAAGGCAGGTCAAAGTACAATGTTTTTCATTGAAGTTTTTTTTAAAGCTTTAACTGTAATTCTATATAGTACCTATATAAACTTTTCATCCCCTTGGAAGGTTTCACATTTTTTTTCATATGACATTGAAATACTGTGGAATTTGTTTTATTCCATGCTTAAATTGACAACTACAGACCCTTCCGTGCCAAAGTGAAAAGAGATATTTAAAAAAAAAAAAGACAATATTTGGATAATCCAAATTTCCCCATCCTATGTTGTACCACACTAAAGCTCTGTCTGGTTGTATGGGGATTGCGAGTGAACCGCATTTTTCAAGAACAGCTACAAATTCTCTATTGGATTGAGATGTAGACTGTGACCTTACCACTACAGGATAAGAACATTGTATTTTTTAAGTTATCCTTGTGTTGCTTGGGCATCATCTTGAACACGTCAAACACAAAGCCCGCGGGCTGAACCTGGCTCGCCAGACCCTGTCATGTGGCCCTTACACCTGGTTTTGCAGCCAGAACATGGGGGAACTCCATTCCACCACCGGCTCTTACCCTTCGCTCTCTACTGTCACTTGTAAACACAGAAGTCTTCTGTGTTTACAAGGGACAGCTTTGCTATCATTGGCTCCAAGATCTAACAGATCCCTGCATGCACTCATAATGGGACACAGAGGGAACAAATCTCCAGAACCTGGGAGAGAGAACAATCTCACTGCAAGGCAAAGAACCACCTCTTACACAGAAGGTACTAGAGCCAGGCCAGGTAGAAGAGAGTAGAGCACCCCTAAGCCCTGCAGTCTGCGCACAGCGCACCCCTGAACCCTGCAGTCTGCGCACAGCGCACCCCTGAACCCTGCAGTCTGCGCACAGCGCACCCCTGAACCCTGCAGTCTGCGCACAGCGCACCCCTGAACTCTGCACTATGCGCACAGCGCACCCCTGAACTCTGCACTATGCGCACAGCGCACCCCTGAACTCTGCACTATGCACACAGCGCACCCCTGAACTCTGCACTCTGCACAAAGCGCACCCCTGAACTCTGCACTCTGCACAAAGCGCACCCCTGAACTCTGCACTCTGCACAAAGCGCACCCCTGAACTCTGCACTCTGCACAAAGCGCACCCCTGAACTCTGCACTCTGCACAAAGCGCACCCCTGAACTCTGCACTCTGTACAAAGCGCACCCCTGAACTCTGCACTCTGTACAAAGCGCACCCCTGAACTCTGCACTCAGAACCTGGGAGAGAGAACAATCTCACTGCAAGGCAAAGAACCACCTCTTACACAGAATGTACTAGAGCCAGGCCAGGTAGAAGAGAGTAGAGCACCCCTGAACTCTGCACTCTGTACACAGCGCACCCCTGAACTCTGCACTCTGTACACAGCGCACCCCTGAACTCTGCACTCTGTACACAGCGCACCCCTGAACTCTGCACTCTGTACACAGCGCACCCCTGAACTCTGCACTCTGTACACAGCGCACCCCTGAACTCTGCACTCTGTACACAGCGCACCCCTGAACTCTGCACTCTGTACACAGCGCACCCCTGAACTCTGCACTCTGTACACAGCGCACCCCTGAACTCTGCACTCTGTACACAGCGCACCCCTGAACTCTGCACTCTGTACACAGCGCACCCCTGAACTCCACCCTTAATTTATCCACTGCTAATGTGGCAAGTGATGAAATTGAGTTTGACATCCCAGATCTAGAATATCAAAATGGACCTCAAGCCTCCATGGGCTAGGATTACAAATTTTTTAAAAGTGGAATTTCTGCTGTCTCCAATTATATCCAATGCTTACTATCCAGAGACCATGACATCTAGAATAATGCATATGCTGTAATAAGTGACATGATGCAAAATAGTATTCTTTATTCATGGCAAGAAAGAACATATTTTTGAGCACAAAAGTGTCTATTTTGGTAATGCACCCTAAAGTCCAATTGTGGGATCAGCCTTGCGCTCCCCAGTGCCCCTCATCTGGAGGCCTCCCCATCATCAGGTTAGTTACACGACATGCAGTGTCTTCTTCAGATCTTCTCTCAGTGGAAGGTACCCCACAATGAAGCACAGTGGCACTGACTTGATGACACTGAGTGCTGGTTGTACATATTACTCTTCAGACAAACATTTAAAAGTTCAAGCCTTAATATTCATGTAAAATCTATGATGTGTGCAAATTGGTACTGATGTCACTGATGAACCCACAGCTATTTGCTGTGTTCAACATTTAAAAATGAACTTCACTTGTATAACTGTGTGTGTATTTCATGGACACCAATAGGTCATATTTAAAAATAAATGTAGCTAATGCATGGCAAATGTGCAGAATATGCAGAATTAGCAGCAGACTAGTAACAGCAGATGTGTACATACCCTGAAAGCTGCATTGCTCAAACCTGTCCTCTAATCCTGCCATCAGTGTAGGCTTGTGACCTCACATATATATCAATGGGAAATTAGTGACTCTTCAATGTCGCTATCTTTGTGGATAGCCACAAAGCATGGCTGGTGGTGGGACCTGAGGATACGTATGACTTATAGCATCTAATTCCGTTCTCCTTGTGATTTCTCTGAATACACATGCAGCCATAGACAATAGATTTAATTAGTGATATGCTAGCTTGGTTTATTTTCACTTTAAGCACTGCTTCTAGAAGTGCTTTTAAAATAGGGGGAACAAAAAAAAAAGGGCAAACTTACAATATTGGACGATTACATTTCACAGGAAGAAAACAGCTCTGTGTAAGCACATATCCTAGTTTCAGAATTTAAGGATCCTAGGGGATATTGACTTACAATGATTTCATTGCTCACAGCTTCATTTTTCACTGAGAGAAGAAGTGTTGGTATGACTCCAATATTCAGCATCAACCACTGAGCAAAAGGCTGCAAGCTTGATTCATGGAGTTCCAAAGCCATTTCAATCTAGTCAAAAGTTTATGATTCCGTGTAAAAATTTTGAAAAAAGTTTTATATATTTGCAGCATAAAACCTTTGCCACGGTATGTGCAAACATTTTTAAAAATGATTAAAAAAGCTTTATTTTTTAAATGTACGTTACTGTAAAGTAACGTCTGGTAAGATGCTGTATGGAAGCCCGCCTTGCACAGTGGGATTTGGATATACTTTCCTAGGTAACAAGTTGCTCTTTAACCCCTTGCCTACAGGGCACTTATACCCCCTTCCTGCCCAGGACAATTTTCAGCTTTCAGCACTGTCACACTTTGAATGACAATTGTGCGGTCATGCAACACTGTACCCATATGAAATTTTTATCATTTTTTTGAGACAGCTTTCTTTTGGTGGTATTGATTCACCTCTGGGTTTTTTATTTTTTGCCAAACCAAAAACCACTGAAAATGTTGAAAAAACGTTTTTTTTAAGTTTTTGTTATACAATTTTGTAAATAAGTGATTTTTTTCCTTCACTGATGTGCGCTAATGAGGCTGCAGTGATGGACACTGATAGGTGGCACTGATGGGCACTGGTAGGTGGAACTGATGGGCATTGACAGCCATCACTGATGGGCACTGAAAGGCAGCACTCATGGCACTGACTGGCATTGATAGGTGACACTGATGGGCAACACTGAAAGGCAGCTCAGATGGGCACTGATATGTGGCACTGATGAGCACTGAGAGGTGGCACTGCTGGGGCTACACAGATCATCAGGGCCCTAATGATCAGTGCACATGTCCCTTCTGAGTAAAGCCGATTACCGGCTCTCCTCTCCTCTCCAGCTGTCAGCATGACAGCTTGTGAGGAGAGAAATGCCGATAACCGGCATTTCCCTATTTACATGTGATCAGCTGTGATTGGACACAGCTGATCACATGACCGAGCCGACATCTTCGGCTCTTTCTGTTGGTCGGTGATCCGCTGTGTCCGAGGGACACAGCGCACCACCTACCGCCATGCTTCGCGCTCCCGGATCCACGCATGCGCGGTTAGAATGGGAGGACATCATATAACATCCTCCCAGAACGAGAGAACCGCCTTGCGCCGTCATTAGCTTATATAGCAGGCGGGAGACGGTTAAAGGGTTACTAAACCCACAACAGTAAAATCAATCTATATATGCGCAGTAAAGCATGCTTAATATACTCACTGTGGAACCTAAGGGGTTAATCCTCTGCATTGTGTAACATGCTGTTTGATCCTGACTTCTCTGATCCTCTCCTACCAATGTCTCCCTCTGATCTCCTAATAAGACATATCATGTGGAGACACTGCAAATACTCAATTTGGTGTGTATTGCTAGAGAGGTTTGTTTTTTTTTTTTTCTTGGGAGAGTACAGTGAGTGAACAGCACAGGGCCAATCAGCATGCCCAGACAGAGGTCAGGGGTTCTGATTCCTCCTAGAGAAAACTCCTCCTATAAGCTTTAACAAGTGCTCTGCTGACCACTGATAGAATTCACAAGACTGCTCTAACTGCAGATGAGAAAAGGTATTTAGCAGTTTATATAGTTACTAAAATTGCATTTCCATGTTCTGTGTACTATGGGAGACCAGATAAGAGTCAATGCAGGGTCCTGGGTTTAGTAACACCAATATATTTCAGGAGCCAGCAGAACCTTAGAAAACACGTGATACAAATTAATTTTAGCTTGCAAATCTAATGCTGTTGATGTTCGGAATAATTTGACGTAAAGGGAAATACCTTCCAAACCAGCTGGTCAGTATGTTCCTGTATCAAGAGCCCCAGAGCCCAACATGAGGTCCGCAGGCTGCATCCAGCCACCAGACCATCGTGTTCAACCTGCTGCGTGTTGGGCACCAGGTGAAGGATGGATCCCAATGTGACTGCCTCATCCTAGCACAATGGCTTCCATTGCGCTGACTACATCCCATCACCAATGCAGTTTATATGTAAACAAAACCAGCCAGTGTCCAGGCTGCTGATCTTTACCTGCACACTGACTCCCGACATGCTGACCGCATCCCAGCGACTTGTCAGAAGTAGCAGAGTGCCTGACAATCCAAGCTCCCATTTTTAAGCTATGGGGGAAATTCACATCCAGTACAACTCTGGTCAAATGGGCTGTCAAGGAGGTGATCTGCCCTGCAGAGTCCATCAGTCCTGACCTTCTAGAAAGGGGCACTTGATGAAAGCCAAGCAAAAATAGGATCACAGTGAATGTGAGATTCTTTACAATCAATGTGAGTTAAATTGATGGTTGTAAATGCAATGTTCTGTGCATTAGAGCCCCTTCACACCGTTGCAGTTTGTTAATGTGAATTGCGTTAAAGTAGCCCATGGATTTTTTTTATTGGTTGGCAGCCTACCTTAACACCATAAAAAAATTGCATATTAATTTTTTTCATGTGGTTGGTGGTGCAGTATAAGTGCAGTACTGTAACAATGCACTGGGATGTCCAGGATTCCCCTCACCTCACCCCACTCCCCAGCTACCCCTTATACTTTCCTGAGCTCAATCACGATTCATTGTTGTGCCTGAGCGCAAAGGCTCTCTGATGTCTCCTTCGTCAAAGGGCAGACTGATAGCACAGGAGCTAATGGCTGCTATTGCTGTCAATCAAATCCTATTACAGGGGAGCGGGGCTGACATAAACCTCCGCTGCCAGTGTCTATAGACGCAGGCAGCTGGGCTTGGGGGTAAGCCCACATGAGTACCCCCTTAGCAAGTGGCTTGCTGGGGGGGAGCTCGGCAGAGTGGCAGAGCGAGGAGAGCCAGCAGGGGACCCCAGAACAGGAAAAACCATTGCACAGAGCAGGTAAGTTTAACATGTTTTTATTTTTAAACAAAAAATGTTAAGGTTTAGAATCAGTTTGAAACTAAAACTACTAAAACTAAATGCTGTAACGGCAGAAAAAACAAAATGAGAAATTCTTGCACTAGATTAATTTCATTAGAAAAACTAGTGGTAATAATCAATCTGCTTCTGGGCACGAAATGCATTACAAATGGGAAATATGAACCAATAACATCACATGACAAATCACACCCAGTCAGGTGTCTGTGCTTCATGCTTGGAAATGTCTGCCTGAGAAATGTTAGCACTTCTGACCTCATGTATCAACACGCCTGAAACTAGAACTGTTGGTGCTGTTCCAAATTAACTGACCGTATTAAAGGTGGCTCCAAAGAAACCGATCAGATACCAAATTTCACTCCTTAACTATACAACAGTAGCTAGAGATAAATGCACTGTTAAACACGTCTTAACACTGAAACCAGTCACTCAATAATAAAGTTACACTTCAAGATGCTCAGCAAATTGATAATCTCCTACATAGTTATAGTGGAGGCACACTATCAAAGTTTGGACCGTTACAGAAATACGAAAAAAAAAGGG
The DNA here is from genome assembly GCF_062004578.1 of Staurois parvus. NCBI lineage: Eukaryota > Metazoa > Chordata > Amphibia > Anura > Ranidae > Staurois > Staurois parvus. The sequence goes on from NW_028317839.1 coordinate 1,392,157, forward strand.
AAACATTCATGATTATAAGCCAATATCCCCAATATAGCAATTGGAAAAAGGAGAGACCCCCTGATACTGGGACTTTAAGGGCATAAAAGGTACTAGAAGTATTAAAAAAGTACAAAAAAGGTGATAACAGAAAGATATACAAAACAATACATCATAATGCAATTACATAAGGATACCTAGTATGACTGTGTTTGACTGGTCATAAAAGATACAAAATGGTATCATCATAGATGAAACAAAGCTGCAGAGATACTAATCTAATTATTCCAACGCGTTTCAGAGTGATTCCACTTCTTCCTCACTCTGAAACGCGTAGAAACAATTAGATTAGTATCTCTGCAGCTTTGTTTCATCTATGATGATACCATTTTGTATCTTTTATGACCAGTCAAACACAGTCATACTAGGTATCCTTATCTAATTTCACTTTCTGACTGTGATTCTTTATTATGACTCTGTATGATGTATTGTTTTGTATGTCTTTGTGTTATCACCTTTTTTGACAAATAAAATTTGTACTTTAACACTTCTAGTACCTTCTAAGCACTTAAAGTCCCAGTGTCAGGGGGTCTCTCCTTTTTCCAATTGTTACAGAAATACTAAGGCCCTTTGAACACAGGTCATTCTAGGAGCAGTTTGTCCCCCAACGTGTTTACGTGTGCTCAGGAGGGACAGGTCTACTGTGTTCCAGACCTTCATCCCTAAACATACAGGGCCCCAAGGAGCCAGTACCACTCGGTACAATGTTCGGTCCTGTCCAGCCACAACCTGCCATAGACTTTGACAGGCGGCTTGCAGAAGGCTTGACGCTGCACCTGTCTTTCCACTGCGCACTAAAATGCTGGTCGGGATACACTGCTTCTAGGTCGCCCACATCTGAGCCCCTGTATGCCTGTAAAAGTTTCACAAATTAACACAATTCCCGAAAAATTGAACACTGGTCACTTTTGATAGACACTGGAAGTTTAAGGCCCACCTAAAAAGAAGATCCTGTGCAATGGGGCTGTGCCCGCTCTGCAAGGATTAATAACACATTTTGTCTAGGGGAGAGGAGAAACAGTTTTATTTACCTGATTCTCTGCTCCCCAGCAGACCGTGCTTTCACATGATGCAGCGGTGGACTGTCCCTCAGCATCCTCACATCTAGAGCAGGGCTATGGACCCTGCTCTGTTCTTGAGGACATCAGGGCTCTAGGATACTAAAGCACAAGGGTGCAGAAGCTGGGAGTAACAGTTTAGCTCCAAGGAGGAGCAGAGGACCGGGTAAGTATATTGGTTTTTGTTGTTCCTCTAGACAAAAATGAGCAATTAACCTTGCAGTGAAGGCACAGCCACATTGCAAGGGATATTTTTTTTTTTTTTTTATTTGGCTGGAGTAGGGCTTTACGAAAGATTGGTACCACTTTCAGCTTTTTAATATTGGAGAAATTATGTACTTAGGTGCTGGATATAGTCTGTATAAAGCAGATATAGTAGAGTATACTCACAAGGTGAAAGCAAAAGAAATGCCTGTCAAAAGGGGCTGTACCTGTGTCCACAGAAATGCACTATACCCTGGCAATCTTCACTATGTAATGCACAATGGCTGGTTGCTCTAATATTACTGTAAGTCAGTGCTGCAAGCCATTGTCTCGAAATACCACCACGGCTGTACAATGTCACCAAACCAGTGCTACCAGTCAGAATTACTAATCACTGCCGCACCAGTGTCCTTAACCACTTACCCTCCAGAGGATTTACCCCCTTCCTGACCAGGCCATTGTTTGCGATACAACGCTGTGTTATTTTAACTGACAATTGTGCGTTCATGCAATGCTGCACCCAAATTAAATGTATGTCCTCTTTTCCCCACAAATGGAGCTCTCTTTCAGTGGTATTTGACAGTTTCTGTATTTTTTATTTTTTTTGCACTATAAACAAAAAAGACTGACAATTTTGAGAAAAAAAAACAATTTTGACTTTTTGCTATTAAACATGTCCAGTAAAAAAATGTTGAAATCAAATTTCGTCATAAATTTAGTCCAAAATGTATTCTACTATATGTCTTTCCTAAGAAAAAATCCCAATACATGCAAATTAATTTTTTTACATGAAAACTATATAGTGTCTACAAATGGCGGTAGATATACTGTTTTTTTTTTTTTTTCCAATAGTAGTAATAGCAACAATCAGCGACTTATAGCAGAACTGCGGCAGGCATTCTGACACGGACATCCCCAGTGACAATAATACAGTGATCATTGCTAATAAAAAGCACTGACACTGTACTAACGACACTGGGCAGGAAGGGGTTAACATCTAGGGCGATCAAAGGGTTAACTGTGTGCCGAGTGTGTCTTTTACTGTGTCAGCACACGGCTTTGTATTGTTCTGCTATGCAAAGCAATACAAAGCAGAGTGCTGGAGATAACGGGAGAGATCTGTATTGTTTACATACAGACCGCTCCCCCATCAGTTCGCCAGGCTCCAGGGGGGGGGAAAAATCACTGGCCGGGACCTGGTGATTGACAGCTGAAGCCGCCAATGGCGGCAAGGGTAGGGCGTGCACGCCCCCTACCTGGAAATGCACAATCACGTATATATGTGTGATTTTGTGCAGCCATTCCACCCTGTAGCAGTATTTCTGCTATAGGGCGGTGGGCAAGATGTTCACTGCCACTCACTCAGTGTCCCTAATCACAGCCACACCAGTCAGCGTCCCTGATCACTGCCACACTAAGCAACAGGGTCCTTAATCACTGCCACACCAGTCCCAGTGTCCCTGATTACCGACACATCAGTCACAGTGTCACCATAAGGACGTGTTCACATGTGTGATGCTTTTTGAAAAGCAATCCATGTTCACATCACTCTTTAGAGAGTATTTCATAAGCAGTAAGGAGGCCTTGAATACAGGGTTAACAATTCCTGCCACAGCTGCAAAGGACAAGTGTACACCCCTGACTGCTGCCTCTGCAGCTGAAGGGGGTAGCAGTTGAGGGGAGGTAAAACTGCAACTCATCTACAAGGTTTTACCACCCCCTCCAACCTCATGTATGAACTCTAATAGTGCAGCCAGTCAGTGTCTCCAATCACCCCCACACCAGTGACAGTGTCCCCAGACCAAGGTAGCTAAAACCAGACAAGTGCAGCCTTCAACAGTTTTCCTGATCACCGCTACACCACTCCCAGTGTCACCAGACCAGTGTATGGCAGCAGCAATGTTCCTTATCACCATCACACCGGCCGCAGTGCCACCACACCAGAGTAAGTCAGCAGCAGTGTTCCCGATTGCTGCCATGCTGGACTCCGTGCCACCAGACCAATGCAGCCAGCAACAGCATTCCTAATCACACCAATGCAGTGCTGCCTTCTGCCTGCACCAACACCGGACTGATTATTGGCCACTTTTCTGCCTGTCTGGATTGACCCTTTGCTCGTTTGTGGACCACGTCCCTGTCTGCTGACCTATCTGCATACCCAACTAACTAGTTAGGCTTGCTTGGTTTAGGAACAGGGACTGCTATAGGTAAGGCTACACTATGCTACATTCCCTGACCACTCATACAAAGGCGACCACTACAGTACATTGGTTTTGACACAATTGGTTGATCTGTGTGATACACAAGATACAATGTCGATACATAACAGTGAAAGTCTCACACATGTGCTACCATCATACACGAAAGGAGTATTCGAATGTGTTTTGAGTTGTAATTTTAAGTATGCTCTTGCTGTGTGTAAAATATCTTATTGAATTGACAGCTTGGAGTACAAAAATTATTTATTTTCTTTCTGAATTTTCCAAAAACTTGATTAAAAAAAATTAGGTCTTTAAAAGACTCACCATGCCTCTAAGAAAATTTCTTGGGTGTTTACTCTCTAAAATGTGGTAATTGTAAGGGCATTTCTACCGTCCTGGTGCTCCAGGGCCACCAAAAAGTGATAGGTAGTCAGGAAATTAGATACGAATTGTCTTTTTTTCTGGTCTTGTTTTTGTATTGCCAAAATCTTAATTTGATTATAAAAAAATGTAGAAAGGAAAAATTTTAAAACATTATGAAATCTCTCCACAGTGAAAGGAAATACCGTTAGCTTTCAATTTAGCTTCCATTTCACCTTAGACAGCTTAGATGCGCCCACATGAAGATTTCACCTCACCTCCCATTCCAGAGATTAACTGTCAAATTTTGGATTGGCAATCAATTTCAGTTTGGGTGACAATGGTCACCAAGACAATTGGAGACAGTGAAACGCCCCAGCAGGGACATAAGGAATCAAAGCCTTACTGAGGTTCTAACTCGCCTGACAATTAAAAGGGCCATTCCACCTAAGACGAGTAATTATTTTACACTTCTCCAATAGGTAAACCAGAGAAGCAAGGCAACATACAAGTCACTACACATTTAAATACAAGCTTTGATAAATAGATGCTAAGGTCTTAAGGGGATTATTGGTAAATGAAGTGATGAAGTAGCAGCTCGGTTTCATGGACTCCAGTCTGCCTATTGCAAGGCAAGGAGGTGAGGCCAGCTCTCAAGGTACACAAAGCTTGGAAAAATTATCCAGTCCTTCGGGACACGAGGTGAGATCTCTGCACATCCTATTACCTACCCAAAAACATCCAGATAGCATTAGGAAAATAGCTTTTTAATGCTCCTTAAAGTGGTCGGTTATGTTCCCTATTACTCCACTCTGCCTCCGGCTTAACAGGCACTTAGCGCAGTCCTAAATAATTAATATTTCACTGCTTCTGACCAGGCGAACGTTGTAGTCAGATTAGTGTTGGCTGCCTGTGGATGTTTTGTTTCAGAAATCAAATACATGAAATTAAATGCATCTCCATCACAGGGACAGCACAGTCCTACCAGTGTCATTGTGTAACAAGTCCACCAATTAAGCAGTCAGAGAGGACGCAAAGCAAAGTGTTCTCAACATGGTTTATTACAAAAACCTATAGCTGCCGCGTTACTAGCCTAGGACAAAACAAACAAAGCAGCAGGTAGTGAATATGAAATATATATATATATATATATATATATATATATCTCAATACACACACACACACACAATTTAATTTATTTCTATATATATATTTTTTTATATATATATATATATATATATTTATAGATATACACACACACATATATATATATATATATATATATATATATATACACACACATATATATATATACACACACACATACAGTGCATATACATATATACACACACATACACGCACATACATATGTGCGTGCTAAATGAGAGGGCATCCCATAGACATGACGCCATAATCAGAGATGGCTGCATGAATTGTGCCCAAGTTGTACATATTACTGAAAACATAATAATTCTATTTAATAAACGATAATCAATGGAAGAGGCGTGTATGCTGTTCCGCTGTGCCTTGCTGCAATGATTAGGCAGGAGTGATCGGCTTCTGTACTGTTCCTTGGCAACCTGTAGCTGGAGCGTGACGCAGTAAAGGAAGGGCTACACATGTTCATCCAGGTTCACGTAGATGGAACTGTAATGTAATGATGAATGCCGGTCACACCCGGCACAATATTGAGCACACATGGGACCATTCATTGTACTTCCTATCAGCCTCAAAAGCAAATCTGCAGACAAAGACTGCTGCTATTACATATGAAACCTGAACATAAGAGCTGTGGGTATGTGCATTCATCTTTAGAACCCTTCTCTTCACCAAGACATCTGAACATTTATTTAAAGGAAAAAGTGAAATAGCAACAGACAATGCATTCAGTTTAAAGGGAAACGTGACTTTCGTTATGAAAAAAACAGTCCCTTCTGGATGATTCATGTACATTGCAAGGATTTTAACAAACTTTGTAGCAGAGTCGTACCAGTTTCTGCTCTGAGAAAGGCTGTTTGTTCTTCAATGTTTTTTGGATTCTGAATGGGAGTGATCTGATCAGCTAATGCACCTGCAGCACACGAATGATGACATTTGCAGGGTCTGCACCCCTTTAAAAGTGATTAAACCTTTAGGAGCATCTCACCAAAAGTGACATTTTTGTTGCAGAGGATGCCTAAGATCTATATCTGGAAAAACCAGTGAGCCATTCACGCAAGCAGGAAATTACATTTCTCAAGGCATTCCAAACATCAACTGTGTACAGAAGACTTCCATTTTGTGTTGAATTTTACAGAAAATTACAGCACTGCAGACTGAAAAGGAAAGGACATTTTAATAACAATACATTACAATATGTGTCGCAATTATATACACCATGTTATTTGTTTTAACTTGCTATATTCATTCCCAAGAAAGTGGAGTTACATTTTACAGCAATCAAATGAGCACATCCCATTTAAGGTTGCATGTTAGTCAAAATTGCAAACTGAATCTTGACATGCATAGAAGGAAGAAGCAGTCTACTGATCAATACACTCACAATGCTTTAGTGTACCAGTCTACACCATTCCCAATGGCAGGTAACAGGATGATCTGGGAACCATGCGTGTCAAATAGGAGACTAAAGCATGCCATAAACAGAGAGCATTTCAGCCCGTTTCTGATGAATCAGCCAAAATCTGCTCCATGAATGGCCATGTTGGTTCCCTCCCACCAAACATCCTCCAACAGAAAAATCAAAGACGATGGGTTGGAAAAATGTCATCTGAACAAAGGCTGCATCCAATCAGATTTAGAAACTGCTTGGGTATTTTGACAGCTGGCAACACCAGCTGTCAGAATACAATATCCGCAACTTGACAATCACCCATTTTTTTTTTCTTTGCTGAACAAAGACTCTGAACAGAACTAATGTGCCGCAGTCATGAGCAAAGCGCTTGGCTTTCAGTTGCAATGCAGCCCAACTGACTTGAAAGGGTAAGTTCGACAGGTGGTACTGCCTGTCAACCTGAGATATCTAAAATTTATGTCCTACCCCCTCTGGCTTGATGGATTATAAAAGCACACCTCAACTGTTACTCGCAATTAATTGAATCCCACTTCCTGAGGCACTGGTGAAGTAGACCTGGCCTCACAGTTGCTCCCTGGGAAGGCTACTTCACCAGAACCTCTCAGGGAGCTTTCGCGGTTTATCTACAGGATTGTGGGAGAGGAAAAAAAAAAAAAAGAATGTACTAGTTTACAGCATAATATATTCACATTTTTCTGTGCAGATGTGGGCATCAGAACCAGGAAGAAGCTGGCCTCCGATGATGTAAATTATTAAAAACGGCTACACAGGTTTTCAGGCATAGGGCGAAAGGAGCAAGGACATAGCAAAGCGGGTCAGGAAAGAATATCTATAAGTGTATGCTGAGGTTTATCTTGGGGGAAGAGGGCAACATTGAGGTCCCCTTTAAACACAGCAAATGTGTAGCAGTAGGCTGAGCTGCATATGTAACGAGCAAATATGGCTGCCCCGTGTACATGTAGAATTACACGCTATATAAAATGGACTATTACATATGTACTGTAAAAATAAAAGACTAAACACAGATAGTTTAAAAACAACACTGCCATTATTTGACATTGCCATCGCAGATCTAATAGTGCTTAAACAAGTTTTAATTAAAATGTAAAAGTGCAGGAAGGAAGTGTTACAGGAACGTAAACTATGTTGAAACGTAATGCATAATACACAAAATACATATCTGGTTCATCATGTTTTGCGTCCATAAAAACATCAGAGCAAACTATTCCTACGTATGAAGAGAATTTACTTGAGAAACACAATCACTGAAATGGAATTCTAAAACACTGCCAACTTCAGCTTTCCCTCATATATATTCCCAAATGTCCAGCCCATAGTTTCCATTGCCCAATTACCACATTAACTATTAATGCCATTATAGGACTGCATTTTGACCAAAGGCAAAGTAAGAACAAGATGCGCCTCACATTTAATGCTTGTATATTTTTTTTTAATAGTACCGGTATCTGGGAAAACAAAAAGGTATTATTCAACAGAACGTCAATTCCACTTTAAGGGGCAGTCCACCCACAATTAGTATTTCGGTAACGAGTCAATAATGGTAGGCAAACCAGGATGTACAGTAATAAGACAATGGGCGATTCAAACTATCAGCTTCTTCCTATCAATCACACTCAATAGGGATTTTTGGTGTACTACAGAACAACTTTTTGTTTTTTTATTTTACTGACAATAGCTTTAATAGACCATAAATCCAAAATGCAGAAGGGCAGATTCAAATTATTGTGATGAAAATCCTTGCCAAATATAATGCCTGACATATACACTCTGAAGGGATAGACCTCCTTTCTGCTTACCTTCTATTCACTTTCTATCCAATCACTAGGCCCACATTTGTGGACAGTATACGCTTGGTCTGAGAATTCTTTTTGGGAATGCAGTCAACACTCTTGTGTTTTCACATACTTATTACATATTGTTCAGGAATGGAATTAACATTTACTATCACCCAATATTCTGGATACACAGAATTGAGCACATACAATTGGGCATGGTCACGGGGCGAGGCACAACAAATGTGCACAGCTGAAAAACTAGTCCTAAATACCATAGACTATTGTCCTGATGTTACTAGTTGTTAGCCTTCTTGGTGGTCAGTTCAACATGGTGATGTTGCAAGATAAGCTGCAGTAGGAGAAAAACTACATTTTGATGCGTACACACAGTCACAGAACATATTCTTCAAGCAAACATTTAATCTGCTTATATTTTACTTAACCCATTTCTTTTCTCCTTTAGACCCTGTGATGCCATATTACTGGGTTTCTATGTTTCTCTACCCAATGCAGACAGACCGTGGCTGGCAGGAGGAGCCATCAGAATGCTGTACATAGCTTTCTATGTGGAAGACGTTCTCAAAATGCCTTGATGGGTGGATTTTAGGCTGGGGGAGTGGGAATTCATAGATAGACTGCATTTGTATGCAGACCACCCTAAGTAACAACAACATGTGTGAACTTTGTCTTGGTGTTCCTTCAAATAGATCCTGTCTGGTCCATTCAGCGGGGGATTCGTGAATAGACCGCCTGCTGAATCGAAGAAGAATGGGACAGAGATCACTTTTTGTCAGTTTTTTTTCTGCATTTTGCTACCAGACCTTTATAGATTGATGCTGGACTTATGCACAATTCTATTTGCAAGTTGCTTTGACTCTGTCATGATAAGATCCAAAAAGAAAAAAGTTTTTTCCATTTTTTTTTTCCGACCTTGTTGGACAAGGAGGTAAGTGAATGTAAACAGGCGCCCCATAGAGTTAATTCAAGCTTACGATCAGGTCCAGTTGAAAAACTTACCTGTGTCCCTGCTGGAGTGGTTCAGCCTTGTCAGGAGTGGTGGCCACCATCATTGAAAGTGAGGGGAAATGAAAAATTCTTCCATTGGGGACACTTGTTCTGCCAATAAGTGTCTAAATTGAGGATTTCCCTCAAGACAGATTTTTTGTTCCCCTTCTGTTGTGTCCACAGGACAGAAAGCAAAAAAGATAAATCTCCTCAGTGGGATACCATTCCCTACTCTATTCAAAACTAAAATAAAGTTTTCTTCAGATATACTTTAATTTTGAAAACTTCAACCCCTAAAAACAGAAAAGTGTTCAGTTTTAAGAAAGATCAATGTAATACTCATTAAACCAGCAGTTCCGCAGACTAACTGAATGGCCTGCTGCGGTAGTATACACGTGTGAGCTCTATAAACAAGTACTGCAAAGAAAGCTTGATTATTTCCAAGAAGCCCCCCTACTTCCAAAACCCAAACCTTGGCTGCTTCCAAGGAACTGGCAAGGCTCTCTCTTTATAAGAATAATGTGGGAAAAGTCAAGCAGGTCTGTGAGACCCAGCCACCGCAGGAGTGAAAACACTGCACGCTATTGTGGAAAAGGGAAGGACGATGCAACCCAATTCAGGTTTAAATGCTGGCTTTTGTACTGAGAACATGAAATCAATAACTAAACGCACAAGTTTTGTATCAAGAACAGAACAGTAACACACACAAACACTTATAATCTCAATTAAGGCTCCATGCACACTAGTGGGTTTTTTTAAGCTCAAAAGATCCCGGAAAAGCGTTAGCCTTATATTAGTGCTTTTACAGTACATGTAGAGGGAAACAAAAGTTAGAAAAAAGCTGTTAGGAGTGTTTAGCATTTTTTTTCTGTTGGAAAAACGGTCCAAAAAAACTCTACAAAAACATTATTTTTTTTCTGCTCCTAAACGCTGAAGCTGCTAAAAGCCTAAAGTAGTGTGCATGGACACATAGGATAATACTATTTAGAGTTTCCCCAAAAATAAGACACTGTCTTATATTTTTTGGGGCTCAAAAAACACACTAGGTCTTATTTTTTTTAATGTCCAGGTGTGGACAGGGAGGTGAGCTGTAGTCAGGTGTTGCAGGGGTGAATTGACAGGTGAGTTTCAGACAGGGTGCAGAGATGAGCCGTGGCCAGGGGGTGCAGGGGCCAGCTGTGGCCAGGGGGTGCAGAGGCCAGCTGTGGCCAGGGGGTGCAGAGGCCAGCTGTGGCCAGGGGGTGCAGAGGCCAGCTGTGGCCAGGGGGTGCAGAGGCCAGCTGTGGCCAGGGGGTGCAGAGGCCAGCTGTGGCCAGGGGGTGCAGAGGCCAGCTGTGGCCAGGGGGTGCAGAGGCAAGCTGTGGCCAGAGGGTGCAGAGGCAAGCTGTGGCCAGGGGGTGCAAAGCTGAGCTGTGCAGAAGTGGGTTGCAACTGAGCTCACCTCTTCCCAGCCGCAGCTCACCTATGCAACCTGTCTGCAACTTACCTGTCAATTTACCTCTGCAACACCTGACTGCAGCTCACCTTTGCACATCCTACCCTCCCCCTCTACTGCTCTCATATGGCTAGCTAGCTTTCCAAAACACAGCTGTCAGCAGCTGGCCCTTTCCTATAGTAACCCCCGTTTCGGGTCCAATCTTCCCACACAGTGCACCAAGCACAGTCACTCACTGCTCCACCCTTTTCCCCACTGGCTGGCGATCACCCCTGGGGCACCGGCTTCCATGTTTTAGGCTGCAGGATGAGATGCCCTGCCCCTAAACACACTGTGCCCGCAGATATCTGCTCCTTCCCTGTCCCCCAGAGTACAGAGGTAGGGGGGTTCTGTGGGAGTGGATGGTGCTGTCACTTACAAGAGGGACTGCCACTTGCAAACACAAAAGCCGCGCTTGTGTTTAGAAGAGACAGTAAATACTGGTGTGCACAGACCAGTGCCGGAGGTGGCAGAAAAGCGTTCCGCCAAGTTACGGCTGAAAAAAAAGCCCTGATCACAACTAGGTCTTATTTTCGGGGTAGGTCTTATACGTTAGCAATTCCCAAAAATAGCCAGGACTTGTAGGCGCTCATTCACAGAACTCTGTGAATGAGTGACGTGGACATGTGAGAGGAGCCCAGCTCAGCCACATGGTTTTCAAATCTGTATGGAGAGAAGTTTCCCCATACTGTCGGGTCCAGCAATGTTCTCGCCGCTGTCTCCCTTCTCCCTGGGCAGACTGATAGCAGCGGGAGTCATCAATTAAGCCCCCAGCTCGGTGTCAATGGACGCAGACAGGGCGGCTTGGGAGCACACCTGCCGAAGAGGAGGAGCCTGGAGCACCGAAAGGGGACCCCAGAAAAAGAGAATCTGGAATACTCTGTGCAATACCACTGCACAGAGCAGGTAAGTATGACATGTTTGTTATTTTAGTACAAAAAAAAAAAAAAAAAATCAAAGGATTTAAATGTCACTTTAACATTATTCCATGACAAACACTGAGCATGCCATCACACAGCAAGTGAACCTAATGCAGTCTCTGCTACAATCTGAGCAGTGCAAAGAAAAGTGGATCAGCCAGCTCAGGCCTGTATGCAGCAGGGTAAGAAGGTAGGGTGTTGACATACACACGATCAGGATCTGGTGGTAGGGGGGAACTGATCACCGAAATTGACAGGTTGCAGACCCCTGGCCTAATCTATTTCAAGTTTAATAACAGACGTCTCAGGAGTCTACAAATGATAGTAATAAAGTCCCTCCATTTCTTAACCAGACACAGATAGTCCTTCGCTGCCTAGGAGGGCTGAGAATTTTATTGCGCACTTAGTAAACTACTCTTTTCAATGTGCTAGATTTAAACGGAGTGGTTGTCATTTGTGTAGGGGGGAGAGGGGTGAAGCCCATCTGTTGGTGTAGTCTTTTCAATCAGAATGTGTGCAGCTCACGAATGGAATGGTAGTTACATATAACTATCATGTCCCTAATGCATATGTGAACTATGAAAAGCGAACATTCTCATAAACTAGGTACCTAAGGGGCCATGCCAATAGACATAACCATTCTTAACGTGGAAATGTAAGGTCCATTTACCCCGCAGCTCCACACTCCCGAAGTAATAAATTGCTCAGTGCAATAGCAATATAATACATTGGAAAAAAATGTAAAAAAAAAAAAAAATTAAATAATTAAACTCTACACCCCGGCTACCGGCAGCCATTGTTGATGTCACTGAGACGAATTCCAAGAGGAGATGCTTCAACACCATGGAGAACCGTATTCTAAGAAAACGTGGGATCCTCAGCTGTCCCAGGATTCTGCAAAAGGGCCCAGAGACATCACACTCAGTGTCAGCTGAGTCATTTTTAATATATTTCTTCCAATGTGTTATTGCTTTCCGTAAATGTGTTTTTTTGGTTTTTTTTTTATTTGGTGGGGCTGCAAGGTCCACTTTAAAAACCAGTTGCTCCATACAATGACCCATTTGAATGTTATCATACAGTATATGCAGACCGGTGACATGGCATCTTAGCTTGCAGCCATAAAAACACTATTTTTTAGCCCTGCAAATACAACCATCGATATTTCTGATAAGCTGAAAACCTAATGCTTTCATGATCAGGACGCCACAATCTGTCAGGCTAGATAAACGCTATAATAATGCCTCTCATCACTGTTACAGAGAACCGATAAATCTGAGGACTACTGTATTTATTAATTAAATGGCAAGCAGAGCTGGCTGCAGCTTTAAGATCTTAGCACAGCAGAAACTGACGAATGAACAGAGAATCCAGGATTTACCACCTCCTTGGATGGACACCAAAAACATGTCTTAATCCCTTCTAGAAATCAATCTGCTCTCCATGCCAACGCTCCTTGTGCCCAGCCAATTTCCTCCGCAGCACAAGGGGAGGGTCAGACACAGAGGGAGAGATGGAATATAGCTTCGCTGTAGCCTGATCAGCAGCTGCAAGAAGCACCATTGCAGAGACAGCATTTGTTGGGAACTTGTCATAACAATGAACTTGAGTCTAGCCTGCTAAAAGTCCTTGTAGGGTGTTGGAAAGCCAGCAGCTCCCACACAGGGGCCGGCATCTTGTCAGTCAAATATGGGAAAGCAAGTGTAAAACACGCAGTCCAAAAAACACTTCTGCCCTTTTCCTTCCTAACAAACCTAAAGAAACCCATATGTTGCTCAAGGATGTGTGTTCACAAAGGGGAGTTCATGAACTGCATACTGTATGTAGAAGAGAACAAATATAGAGAAATCCAGACAGGAAAAAAATATCTTTAAGAGTTATGGTGGCCATACATGGAACAATTTCATATGCAATCACATCGTGATTGGAAAGAAGACTGCAAGTTCGAAAAAATGGTTTGATGCAACATATATTAATGATCATTTTGAAGTATCTACTTTCCTACGATTAGATGTCCTATCCAAACCGATTAGAAGAGTTCCAATAAATTGATCAGTTTTGTTCAAAATCAACTGAGGACACAGTACACATCTTTTTGATAATCTACAGATCCAATTATATTATTCAATCAGATTGTTACATGTATGGCCATCATTACATAAAACGGAGCAGTCAGACAGCATACAGAGCATTTGCTAGGCTCAAAGATGTACACAAAAGTGAAAGCATTTGCTCCCCGATTTTTTTTTTGCATATTTTATAACACTCAAATAATTCAGATCATCAAACAAACTTTTAACATTACACAAAGATAGAGAGAAAACAGGTGGCGCACACACCTAGTGCATTATCCAAGGTTTATTGTAGGAGTGAAACAATAATAAAAACATACTCACAGACGAAGCATGGATCTAAAAAGCATAGAAAAATGACAATGGCCACAACGGCAGGCAAGGTGTTCTCACTGTCAGTGCGGTCAAATGGCTGATGCATTTCGGGGATGAATCCCTTTCCTCAGAGCTGATGACCAACCTGTATGGAGGTCAAGTAGTAAATAACCAGGGCTAGATACCTTGGGAGCAAAGCTCCACCTCCTCTACTTGTTATAAGATGAGGGGTTAGAGGGGGTTATTTAAAGTGCAATCTTTTGTAGTTTTTATAAACGCATATACATACATATATACACATATATAAAGATACATACATGCACTAAGAGACAAAGCAAATAAAAAATTATTCAAAATACATGAATATAGCACTTGCAAATGTAGATAAATAAAAAAAAAAATTTAAAATAAAATATATAAAAATAATCGTAGTAGTAACACTGGCAATGATGATAAAAATAATAATATTAGTAAACATCATAAAAATAAAAGTAATAAGCCTAGTGGATAGTGGATGATTATCAGTTTAAAGTAACGAGTGTGACTTTACACTTTACTACGATTATTTTTATATATTTTATTTAAAAAAAAAATGTATTTATCTACATTTGCAAGTGCTATATTCATGTATTTTTTAATAATTTTTTATTTGCTTTGTCTCTTAGTGCATGTATGTATCTTTATATATATGTTTTATAAATGCATATACATACATATATACACATGCATATACAACTACAAAAGATTGCACTTTAAATAACCCCATCCAACCCCTCATCTTATAACAAGTAGAGGAGGTGGAGCTTTGCTCCCAAGGTATCTAGCCCTGGTTATTTACTACTTGACCTCCATACAGGTTGGTCATCAGCTCTGAGGAAAGGGATTCGTCCCCGAAACGCGTCAGCCATTTGACCGCACTGACAGTGAGAACACCTTGCCTGCCGTTGTGGCCATTGTCATTTTTCTATGCTTTTTGGATACATGCTTCGTCTGTGAGTATGTTTTTATTATTCTTTCACTCCTACAATAAACCTTGGATAATGCACTAGGTGTGTGCGCCACCTGTTTTCTCTCTATCCAGTGGCTGATTTCCCCGTCTGAGGAGGGCTGCACCCGATGCATTTCCTTTGGTTGTCGCTGTCCTGGTGCCCTTGGCTTCCCTTTTGGCTGTGCATATCCTGAGGTGCTGGAGAGTACATTCGATTACACAAAGATAACCTGAGTAAATGCAAATTGTCGTTTTTAAATGATAATTTAATTTATTAAAGGGAAAAAAGATGTCCAAACCCTCCTGGCCCTATGTGAAAAAGTTAAATACCCCCCTGCTAAATCATGTATAAACTGTGATTAACCACATTATCTGGAAAGCAGAGTTCAATTTCACTTGCACACCCAGGTCTGATTACTGCCAGACCTGTTGAATCAAGAAGTCACTTAAAATAGAAGCTGTCTGACAAAGTGGAGTACGCTAAAAGATCTCAAAAAGCAACACAAGCTGCAATCTAAAGAAATTCAGGAATAGATGAGAAACAAAGTAATTGACATGCATCAGTCTGGAAAGGGTTAAAAAGCCTTTTCTAAGGCTTTGGGACTTCAGAAAGCCACAGTGAGAGCCATTATCCACAAATGGAGAAAAACTAACAGTGGTGAACCTTCCCAGGAGTGGCAAGCCTACCAAAATTACTTGAAGAGCATGACTCCTCTTCATCCAGGAAGTTCTAAAGAACCCAGAACAACATCTGCAGGCCTCACCTGCCTTAGGGTCAGTGTTCATGATTCAACAATAAGCAGGACTGGGCAAAAAATGGCACCCATGGGAGAGTTCCAATACGAAAATCACTGCTGACCAAAAAGAACACAAGGGCTCATCTCACATCTGCCAAAAAAAAAAAATTGATTATCCCCAAGACTTTTGGGCAAATATTCTGTGGACTGATGAGACAATAGTTGAACTTTTTGGAAGGTGTGCGTCCCGTTACATCTGGCGTAAAACTAACACAGCATACCAACAGTCAAAACATGATAATGGTAGTGTGATGGTCTGGGGCTGCTTTCCAGCTTCAAAACCTGGACGGCTTGCCATAATTGCTGGAACCAAGAATTCTGCACTCTACCAGAAAATCCTGATGGAGAATGTCCGGCCTTAACTTTGTGACCTCAAGCGCACTTGGGTTCTGCAGCAGGACAATGACTTGAAACACACCAGCAAGTTCATCTTTGAATGGCTCAAAAAACAAAATTAAAGATTTAGATGGCCTAGTCAAAGTCCAGACTTAAAGTGGAACTTCACTCTCTCAATCAACATGGACTATTTTCATTTCTTATGCTGCTTGAATTCGTCAATAGATAGCAAAGTATATCCTATTTACTTCTGTTAAATTTTTTTTTAACATTTCTTCAGTTACCTCCTGGTTTCAGTGCCTAGGCAAATGATGTCATAAATCCCAGAAGTCTTCAGAAGAGGGAGGGTTCTCAGCTCAGCCTATCCCTGAACTAAGGACAAATGGATTCTAGGAAGTAAATTATACAATTAATAATCTGCCCTTACTCAAGATGGCCACTGCCAGAAATGCCCGGAGGTGTTTTCAAAATGGTTTCTCAGCAAAATAAAGCATGGAGACATGGATGGATGGGCAAGTTTGCTTTGAATATTAACCCCTTGACGCTGTCCGTACAGAAATATGCGGCTTCTTGGTGGCTGAGCCTTGACAGCGAGCGATCACAAATTTGCGTAGCATTTGAAAAACACATGTGCTGAGAGCACGCTCCCAGCGCATGTCGGTGTCTCACCGAAAGGTCCCGATCTCCCTCTGCAATCCGGACCTTTTCCAATCGTGACTACCGTGACAGCGAATCACAGCTGTCACATAACCATAAAACCCCGCTTCCCGGCATCTGAAACCCCTTAAAGGGCCAGGAGGCGCCGGCGTGAAGAGGTTAAAAATTAAATAGCATTTTTGGTTTGTGGTGCTTAGAACTGCAGTGCAGTTCCACTTTAAATCCAATTGAGATGATCAGGCCGTTTATGCTCAAATACCCTCCAATGTGGCTGAATTAAAAATTCTTCAAAGGAGAGTGGGCCAAAATTCCTCCACAGCGATGTAAAAGACTCATTGCCAGTTATCACAAACGCTTGATTGCAGTTGTTGCCACTAAGAGTGGCACAACCAGTTATTAGGTTTAGGGTGCAATTACCTTTTCACATAGGACCAGACAGGTTTGAACAGCTTTTTTCCCTTAATAAATAAAATGATCACTGAAAAACTACATTTTGTATTTATTCGGGTTACCCTTGTGTAATATTAACATTTGTTTGATGATCTGAATCATTTATGTGTGACAAAAAAAATACAAAAATTAGAAAGGGTGTAATACTTTCACAGCACTGTACAACCCCACCACGGTCTTCTCTGCCTACACCCTACCATATTTATATATATATATATATATATATATATATATATGAAATGGTCTGATCCAAATAGATGCTATAGTCAGCACTTGTCTTAGTTAGGAAATATCTTTTATATCTCAAGTGTATTCTGCACTTTCATTACTCATGGACATTAAACTTCGTGTTCACAATGCATGGAGGGGAAGCCACCCTTTTGAAACCTTCATGTTCGGGGGTGTTTTGTGGACCAAGTGATTTTGAAGCACAGTGTAGCAGTCTGTCTCTCTCTGCCCTTGACTGCTAAGGGTCAGTGGGGAAAGACTTGTGACACAGCTGCAGTAACACTGCTTTGTTAGGTGATCACTATCAAAATGACAGTGATTAACGGCTGGGAGGTTGTGTGGCTTCCTGCCCTTTCACTGGGACCTAGAAGTCTAGTCGCAGCTAGGGTACAGAACATGCCAATGAGTACCTCTGTACCCTACAGCTATGGGAATGGATGCTAAACATACAGAAAGAAGTGGATGTGTGAAAACGCAGACAACGCATACTAAACTACATTGACATTTGGTGGGAGACATTATTATTATCTATTGCTAGTAGATTGGTGAAGTTTAGTAAGCAGCCTCAAGAGATCCATCAGCTCACAGGTACTCTCATGCATCAGCCCTTCTGATAAATGGCACCATTGCCAGAATAGAAGTCCAGACCTTTTCATCAAAAACAGAAATTCACCAGCAAGCCTGAAGGCTGTTTGACTATTGCTACAAATTGTGTGTGTTTTGTAGCCCTTAGGGCCTATTCACAAGAGCATCCACGTTGTAATTAGATACACAGTGCCAAAGCGCTGATTACAGCAAGCTGCGTGGTTTACTTTTTTCAACTTTATTGGAATGTCACAAAATGGCATTCCATTCGTGTTGATTACCTGCAGTTTGCTGCGATACGGTGTCGTGCGTCACCATATGCTGCAGTGAAAAGAAAAAAAAAAAAAAAAAAAGGAGTCATTCATGTCCTACTTTTTTTTCTGCAACATACAGAATGGTAGTGACGTGAACTGAACAAATAGGACACAAGGCAATTTACTTTGTCCATGCTTTGAGACCAGCTGAACGCCCCTGGTGTGAATAGGCCCTGAAACGTAGGTATTTATAACTAAATGGTCCAATCTTTCAATCTTCTTTCTACAACACCCGTAAAGAGCTAAGCATTCCCTAGACACAACTCCACTGCAGGACGTGCAATAAGCCACAATAATGCACCTTGCCACATTGCTTACAAGGACTGGAATCCCAGAAATCAGAAACACAGCTACAGCAGGTGCATAATAGAATAAAACCACCATACAGCCTTTGACTACTGAATATAAATGCTAAAAACATTCCCAGTTTTCATATATAACATAAGAATTTCCCACTTCTGATGGATTCAAAAGTGTAGGCAATTGTTTTAAAACAGTGGCTTAGTGGTTAGCACTTCCGCCTGGCAGCACAGGTCATTGATTCGAATCCCAACCATGGCACCACCTGCCTGGAGTTTGCATGTTCTCCCTGTGCCTGCGTGGGTTTCCTCCGGGTACTCCAGTTTCCTTCCACACTCCAAAGCCATGCTGGTAGGTTAATTGGATCCTGTCTAAATTCTCCATAGTATGTGTATGTATGAATGTGAGTTAGAGACCTTAGATTGTACACCCTTTGAGGGTTAGGGACTGATGTGAATGTACAATATATATATATATATATATATATATATATATATATATATATGTAAAAAGCGCTGCATAAAATTGACAGTGCTATATAAGTACCTGAAATAAATAAAGAAAACATAAGATACCTAGCAATAATTGACAAGTTGTAGGTGTAATCAGGATGTTTGCGATTAGTGTGGCATGTTTATTTTAGGAGCAGTTTATTGGGTGCAATAAGTATCATTTAAGCCAGCAAACAAGCGATGGCACACTTTAAGACAGATGGCCTCCACGCTCCACATATAAAACTATCTCAACTGAGTGGGCATAACAAAGTGCATAAAGCAGACCTGTCACTGACACATGCTACACTCCTGTCTGAACAGCCTAGAAAAACCCTGATGTTCTAGTTTATTGCAGATTATTGGGTGCTTCTCGATACCTTCTCTCTTCACTGGCTGGATCATCAAAGATGGAGCCGATTTATATCTGGTTTCCGTATCAAGCAATAAAAAGCGGTCACCATCATCATAAATCAATCCGACGAGCAGGGAAAGGAGAAGAACACAGGCTGAAAATCACACAAGTGATGGACAGCTCCCAGAGTGCAGTGGTGACAGACAACGTGTCCCTGCAGGTCTAGTCAATATGACATTCCGATTTGCTGTGACACTCCGGCCTGGCAGAAACATCATGCAAGAGACCATTGCTTCCTACAGAATCTGTGCTAGATAACTGCTTAGTATGCCGACACACACATACCTACCAACATTGATTCTGCTATTTGTTATTCTTATCACTGGGAGGAATAATGGACAAAAAATTGAGCCGGCAGTGGTTAGGCCTTCAAAACTACAGACAGAGGAAATTTGTTTATTGCCTTCATCCAGCCATACTTTATTGATCATTTAATAATGTAACACTAAGGCCCATGCTAAGATGTTGCCTGTGACAACCAATCAGAATCAAGCTGTAATTTCTCAATGATTGGCTAGAATGAGTGGCAGCTGTAACTCCCTACTCCGATATCATTTTATAGGTAATATATACATAATGAAGCAGGGTATCAACCACAGTAATAATTATTCCCTTTCCCTTTGATTGATTTACCCTGTACTACTTCAGAAGATTAACAGAAACGCAAAGAAAAACTCCACAAAACCAGACAAAACCTTAAAGTGGAACAGCTGGTAAAATCAAAAATTACATATAAGATGCGATCTGCCACTATCATGGGGGAAGCTATGTGTGCCACAGGGTTCAGTTGGGACCAGTTAGTGTTGGACTTTAAATTAGCCTGATTATTATTTCAGTACGGATGAGCTTAGGCTTGTTCATATTATTTAATATTATTATTTATTACAGGTACTTATATAGTGCTGTCAATTTGCACAGCGCTTTACATATATATTGTACTTTCATGTCAGTCCCTAACCCTCAAGGGGTGTACAATCTAAAGCCCCTACCGCACATTCACACATATACATACTAGGGCCAATTTAGACAAGATCCAAATAACCTACCAGCATGCATGGAGAGTGGGAGGAAACTGGAGTACCCGGAGGAAACCCACGCAGGCACAGGGACAACATGCAAACTCCAGGCAGGTGGTGCCATGGTTGGGATTCGAACCAACGACCTTAGTACTGCCAGGAGGAAGTGCTAACCATTTAGCCAATGTGCTGTCCTCATATCCTAGTCTGAACCCACCTGAGCTATCCCACCACGAAGCTGTCACTGCACACTGCCAATCATAAATGCCTCAAGCATTCCCTATCCCACAGCCACACAAGAGGTGTGTATAAGTATACGATAGCTTAGGTGGGTATGGACGAGGATCTGACTACACCTGAGCTCATACCTGTCTGAAATCTTCAGAATTGCAAAAGCTTTCTGAATCTGGTATCAATCATCAAGTCTATCTAAGCCAAACATAAATATAAACTGCTAAATATCTTTTCTCATCAGCCGTTAGAGCAGTATTGTGACTTCTATCAGTGTCCAGCAGAGTACTGGTTAAAGCTTGTCGGTGGCGTTTTCATTCTCCCCTATGAGGCTGCAGGACCCCCCACCCTCTGCTGATTTCCCTGTGCTAATCCCTTGCACTCCCCCCCCCCCCCCCCCCAAAAAAAAAAAAAAAACACTCTCTAGCAATATTCACCAAACTGACCACGTGCAGTTTGCCTCCAAGCCTCTGTTCTATCAGGAGGTATATTGGGGACAGTAGAAGAGGGGGAGGATCGGAGAAGAGAGGAACAAACACCCTTTTTACACAAGGCGGAGGATTAACCCCTTAGGTTCCACAGTGAGTATAACAAGCATGCTTTACTGCATATACAGGCTGATTTTACTTTTGTGGGTTTAGCAACACTTTAAAAGAAGTTCATTAATAGGGATTACATATACTTTAAGTTGTGAGCTACAAGTAAGGATCCAAAGTATTAAAAATGCTTTAAAGAGAAATATATATTGATGCCAAAGAATTTATTAAGTCGCCAGGAAGAGGTGAGCAGCATTCAAAGACGAGCTTCTGGAACAAGAGGTCGTGTGTTGCCGCTCATAAGCAAAGCTCAGGGGTAATGTAAGGAAGTACAGCATCACTGAAAGCGCAATGGATACATGGAGTAGACTTCCGGTAAACATGGCAGAAACAAATACAGAAACAGTTTAAGAATAAACCATGAACAGTTATGGAAAGGTTGACACATTAGGTGAACCAGCTACAAGCCAAAATAAATGTCTAAACTGGATGCCTGCACAGGAGCTGTACAATATGTCTCATTTATCATGGCCAGATCCCAGAGGATAACTGCATATTAATAAAATACAAGTCAAAATCCTCTCAGCTATACCAGGAGCTGAATGAAACCTACTCTAAACTTTATATTAAATGTAATACATTTAGACACCATTTCAAAATGGATCATTTTGAACCAATGGACAAGAAAACCTGTACTATGACACATAAGATATCCAGGCAGGGTTCCATTATAATGTAAAACATTTTGGGTGCTTCTTCTGCCTCGTGGAACGCATCCCGATTAATGAGAGGGTCCCTCCATTCCCCATTTATAGACGTTGGAACGTCTGATTAGCCACGCCCTGGCTACATCAATTGGACGAAACGCGTTGGGTGGAGCTTCAGCGTGACACCACCGCATTCTGGAGGGACGGGGGCCATCTTTCTGGTTGGAAACTTTATGTTTAATGCTGGTAACCATTCATATTAATGTACATGGAACTTGTATTAAATTGGTTCATAATAATATCAAATTACTACACTATGAGTGATCTTTTTATATCCTTTATTTAATTACTGGATGGGAGTCCTTTTTCTGGCCTTTTGAGGACCTAATAAGAGGAAGAGTGAATCTTATCCTTGGGAGGATTGTCAGCTTTATCATCTGCACTATTGATCCCTCTTTTGGGCTGTGTATATTGACCAGTGTGTTTCAGTCAGAACGTCCGGTAAAGGGCTTATTCATTCGGGTGCCTTGGTGATGGTGCATGGTGCCGAACTCCTTTTTGTGCAATTTATCCAAACCTATTTGATTATTTGGACTTTATGATTATGTAATGTGTTCTAGATTAGCGCTGCATTTTCTTTGTTTTTAAGGGTTCCATTATGTTCAGGTAGATAGTCAGGACTAAGTATGAAATTCAGAATGGGGTGTCTAACTACTACATTCGACCTCAAAGTGTGTATGGACAGCCAAAAAATTTGTTTCTGCTATGGATAGAATAAAAAAAGTGTCAAAACCCAGACGGTTTTTTTTACCACCTATTGGGGAGATTTCCCTTCACTTCCACCCTGGAGATGCAACACAAAGTGAGAATAAATCTCGACAAAGTGGAGGACCATCCCCCCAACCTTACTTTCCTTAGACAGATGTAGAGAAACAGCTACCCCCATCGGAAGATTTACCCTCACCTCTTGATCTGGAGAAAACAAATTGGATTTTCCATTGGCAGAATAAATAAAGGCGCTGTGTATGTACCTTGATAGGGGTAAATAAACTTGATAGGGGTTCTCTCTCTTTCAAATTTTTACAACTGGGGGGGAAAAAAAAGGTTGACTATACATAAACTTTAAAGTGGACATTCCTCCTCTTTTTCCATTTGCGCTAATATTACTGTTTACATTCTGAGTTTACAAATTGTCATGCTTTTTTTTAAATTCAGAAATACATTTTTTCTTGCGGTGTTCCCCTTTAGGCCTCGTGCACACTGGTCCATGCACAAATACAGATTAAGAGGAGTTTAGAGGCAAGAAAAAAAAAATCACTACTAGGGCATCCAGGAACAGCAGTGTTTTGCCAGAAAAAACAGTATGCATGTACACATGTCTAAAGGTTAGGTGCATTTAGCACTTGACGTTATTTTCAATAGCCAGAATAAATTATTAATTTTGGAGATTCGATCCATCCATGAGCAGACTGGTTGTACTGAAGTTGATCCCTCGCCAATCCGCCAGGAGAACACAGCAGCGCTGCAGGAGGGATTCCCCCACCATGTTGATAGGGGAATCATATCACTTTCTTTCCTTCCAAAAATTGTATAAAACTATGGCTTGCCTTAGTTTTCTTGTTCAGCCAACAGATTCTTCCATCCATCCACCACCAAAACACTGAATCCCAACAGCAGCTCCCAGTACTGTCAGAATACACTGATCGGGGAAAGTTTTCCGTCATGTTCCTGGTAGAAGTTGATTAAAGTCAGGCAAGGATGGACACGCACTGATCGAAATTAGCCCAGTACCCCATGAATCAGCCAAATATGGATCAGTGTATGTCCAACTTAAGTTTGTCCGGCCAATTTGTACACAAGTAGTTCTTTTAACTTTAAACCAACTTGTGATTCTGGGTTACTTGACCTTAGAAGAGAATAAAAAGTAGTGTTCCTCAAAATAGCAGCTATGTGTTAATGTTATACAACATCCTCTTATTTTTGTACTTCTCTTTTGCTTCAACAAAAATGATTTGTACTAATAGTAAGAAAGTCAGAAGAGAAGTAAACTATGAACAATTATATCCATGTCATAATCTGGCAACAATGTAGAGGAAAAAGATTTACTACCAAGAAGAATTCTACATCTCAGTCACAATAGCTTAAGCAAAGCATACACATCACAGAGGCCCTTCTTTCCATATAGAATGTATACCAAATACGGTTAAAAAAGCAGCCCAGACTATGGACCTCTGGCTTACGCCAATGTCATATTGCGTTTATTTTAGAAGTTTGAGCTCCATTTATATGGAGAACATTACTCCCTTATAAATGAGTTGCATTAACATAACGTGCACATTCTAGCATGGTTGCATAACTACTCAAGAATTGTGAGATTGATCCGCACAGTTTACAACCGGGGTTAAAGACTGGGCCCTTTAAACTTGGCAAGTTGTTGCACGCTTTTTGGCAGCTAAACCATTCCGGTTTCCACAGTTTACTAATCCTTTTTTTTTTTGTTTTCCTCCTATTGCTATCCTGAAGGGAAACTATAGCCAAAAATACACGCCAAAACAGCATAAAAGCACGTATTGCAGAAAGACCAAATTTAAGATATATGGAATTAAAGTGCATCTGTCATAACAATGCCGTTTGAGTAGCTGTCTTTTAGCTTAGAAGAGAAGACCTGTACTGGCATGTATAAAGGGCTGTCATTACAGATTTCTTTTTAAAGCTGGCCATACAGTAAGCAAATTTGCTTTGTGGGTGGCCCTCTCGGCACCCTCCCATCAGACATCGTTCAATTATATCAAAGGAAGCAAAAGTTGTTGGGCAAACAGCAGCTGCATCCAATCAGATGCAGTCACCGTTTGGGTTTATTGACAGCCTCCGGTCAGAGCCTCAGAAAATACTAAAGCCCCAGATTATCATTACAGCCCGGCAAGCAGTATTTTCAGAAAAAGAAGCAATGGCACCATCCATTTCATTTGTACTAGGCTTCCAGTAACCAAAGAGGCTAGTCCAGGGGTCTCCAAACTTTCGAAAAAAGGGGCCAGTTCACTGCTCTTCAAACTTTATGGGGGCTGGACTTTGGTAAGTGGAAGTAGAAAATGCCCTGGAATAAGTGGAAGTAAATAATATCTTAGAACAAGGAAGGTGATATTGTGCTTATGGATATAACCAATAATTTCAAATAACCTTTTGCAGCAGTCCTAATTGTGAACTTTTACACACAACCTTATAAGAAAATACCATATGGACCGCGCATAAAATAGTGCAAAATAAATATATCAATAACTGAAAATCAATATTAATAAAAAAAACATTATTATTATTCAGTCCCAATGAGTAAAAATAGTGTGCAAGCAGGGGCAGACTGACCATTTGGAAACTCGGGCGCTGCCCAAGGACCCAGGGTCAGTAGGGGGCCCCATCAGATGCCCCTGGTACCTTTTTCGAGTTTGGGCAAGGACACAGAGGCCCCATGATCCCCTATTGCCCGGGGGCCCCATGAGTTGTCAGTCCGCCCCTGGGTGCAAGGTGCCAAAAATCTTGATAGTGAACTCCTTGTACAATACCACAAATGCTCCACTATGCTCAGAATAGTGCCCCACATGGACTGACACTCACCGTCATCCCGTGACCACCTATCTCTAGGATGCTCGTTTGTGTTTTTGGGACTATCCCAGTAAAACAGTGTTGCTAATGGTAACCGCTTGTTCCTCCAAAAGTGCTGTTTCAAAACCAAATCTCTCCTCTCCTCCATAGGCAAATAGTCTTCAGAGCTCTTTCTTGCCACACCTGTGAAAAAATGTACCATCCATGCCATGTCACATGACTGCAAATGTGACCTGTCATTCTCAGTCATGTGATATGGCATGGATGGTACATTTTTTCACAGGTGTGGCAAGAAAGAGCTCTGAAGACTATTTGCCTATGGAGGAGAGGAGAGATTTGGTTTTGAAACAGCACTTTTGGAGGAACAAGCGGTTACCATTAGCAACACTGTTTTACTGGGATAGTCCCAAAAGCGCAAATGACCATCCTAGAGATAGGTGGTCACGGGATGACAGTGAGTGTCAATCCATGTGGGGCACTATTCTGAGCACAGTTGAGCACTTCTTGATTGTGAACTCCTTGCACAATACAACATTTTTGGCACCTTGCACCCTATTTTCACTCATTGGGACTGAATGATTAATATTGTTTTTTATTAATATTTTTCATTCACTTATTGATATATTTATTTTGCAATATTTATGCGCAAACAATATCTTAGGTTTGGTGATCAGTGGGAGTAAAAAAATTACATAATTGGTATAAGTGGGAGGAATAACGCCCCATCATTGGTGTCAGTGGGAGAATTAGTTCCCCATCTCTGAGGTCAGTGGGAAGAATAGTACTCCATTGTTGGTATCAGTGGAAAGAATATCACTCCATATCTGGTGTCAGGGGAAGGAACTATGCCTTATATCAGTGGAAGAAATAGTGCCCCAAGGGCCGGAAAAAGGTAAACAAAGGGCCACATCTGGCCCGTGGGCCATAGCTTGGAGACCCTTTGGTTAGATACCTCTCTCATGGAAAGTTCAACTCACAAATGTAATATGCACCAAATTCAAAAATAAATACCAACATATCTGAAAGAGGTGTTATTTCGCTGAGCCATTAAATTAAAACTGGGGGGAAAAAAATTTAGCTTTCATCTGTCCTGATTCCACCCAAATTCTTCTTGTTGCACCATAGTTGTCCACTTTCCCATGTGATAGAAAACAAATGTAAACAGTCAAGTGTTGATCACCTGTCATGTGATTGAAACCCACATTAAAGACCTCTGAAGCAGCTCTTTTCTGATGCTCCTAAAATGATTCCAGTAAGTTGAATGAGTATATGAAGTAAGACTGCAGAGACTGTTGCTGTTGGCTATCAATCCCCCAATTACAATTTTTACTTTGTTTCCCAGTGTAAAACTCCTTTGACTTTCCAAAGGTACTTTCAGAGCCACATCCCTTGGCTATATAAAAGAGTAAATCGGCAACTTTGTGAGGCTGAAATACTTAAGACACTTAAACCTCAAGGATAAAGCTAAAAGACCACCTTGTAGTTTAGAACTGGCCAGCCTATAGCGCCCACTGCCATAGTATATATTCCCAAGGAAACGGGATGTAGATGGAATACAATACCTGGACAATACCAACTACAAGCCAGAACAACTTGGTATATGGCTTTTGTAAATAACAGAAGTGAGACCCTACAGGCCAACAAAAAATAAATAAATTGACTCCAGAAAATTTGACTTCTGAAAGATTTGGAAAGATACTTATGCTGCTACGGATGTAGATAGAGATAGGCAGTAAATGCTTTGGTCATAAATGCAGGTCTTACTATACATCAGATTTGTCTGTTATTATTCCTTATATAATGGAGAAGTTCCATATACAGTCAGGTCCATAAATATTGGGACATGGACACAATTCTAACATTTTTGGGCTCTATACACCACCACAATGGATTTGAAATGAAATGAACAAGATGTGCTTTAACTGCAGACTGTCAGCTTTAATTTGAGGATATTTACATCCAAATCAGGTGAACAGTGTAGGAATTACAACAGTT
Organism: Staurois parvus; assembly: GCF_062004578.1. NCBI lineage: Eukaryota > Metazoa > Chordata > Amphibia > Anura > Ranidae > Staurois > Staurois parvus. The sequence continues at coordinate 1,419,813 of NW_028317839.1, forward strand.
TGCATATGTGCCTCCCACTTGTTAAGGGACCAAAAGTAATGGGACAGAATAATAATCATAAATCAAACTTTTACTTTTTAATACTTGGTTGCAAATCCTTTGCAGTCAATTACAGCCTGAAGTCTGGAATGCATAGACATCACCAGACGCTGGGCTTCATCCCTGGTGATGCTCTGCCAGGTCTCTACTGCAACTGTCTTCAGTTCCTGCTTGTTCTTGGGGCATTTTCGTTTCAGTTTTGTCTTCAGCAAGTGAAATGCATGCTCAATCGGATTCAGGTCAGGTGATTCACTTGGCCATTGCATAACATTCCACTTCTTTCCCTTAAAAAACTCTTTGGTTGCTTTTGCAGTATGCTTTGGGTCATTGTCCATCTGCACTGTGAAGCGGCGTCCAATGAGTTCTAAAGTATTTGGCTAAATATGAGTAGATAATATTGCCCGAAACACTTCAGAATTCATCCTGCTGCTTTTGTAAGCAGTCACATCATCAATAAATAAAAGAGAACCAGTTCCATTAGCAGCCATACATGCCCACGCCATGACACTACCACCACCATGCTTCACTGATGAGGTGGTATGCTTAGGATCATGAGCAGTTCCTTTCCTTCTCCATACTCTTCTCTTCCCATCACTCTGGTACAAGTTGATCTTGGTCTCATCTGTCCATAGGATGTTGTTCCAGAACTATGAAGGCTTTTTTAGATGTCGTTTGGCAAACTCTAATCTGGCCTTCCTGTTTTTGAGACTCACCAATGGTTTACATCTTGTGGTGAACCCTCTGTATTCACTCTGGTGAAGTCTTCTCTTGATTGTTGATTTTGACACACATACACCTACCTCCTGGAGAGTGTTCTTGATCTGGCCAACTGTTGTGAAGGGTGTTTTCTTCACCAGGGAAAGAATTCTTCAGTCATCCACCACAGTTGTTTTCCGTGGTCTTTCAGTCTTTTGGTGTTGCTGAGTTCACCGGTGCATTCCTTCTTTTTAAGAATGTTCCAAACAGTTGTTTTGGCCACGCCTAATGTTTTTGCTATCTCTCTGATGGGTTTGTTTTGTTTTTTCAGCCTAATGATGGCTTGCTTCACTGGTAGTGACAGCTCTTTGGATCTCCTCTTGAGAGTTGACAGCAACAGATTCCAAATGCAAATAGCACACTTGAAATGAACTCTGGACCTTTTATCTGCTCATTGTAATTGGGATAATGAGGGAATAACACACACCTGGCCATGAGACAGCTGAGAAGCCAATTGTCCCATAACTTTTGGTCCCTTAACAAGTGGGAGGCACATATGCAAACTGTTGTAATTCCTACACCGTTTACCTGATTTGGATGTAAATACCCTCAAATTAAGGCTGACAGTCTGCAGTTAAAGCACATCTTGTTCGTTTCATTTCAAATCCATTGTGGTGGTGTATAGAGCCAAAAATGTTAGAATTGTGTTGATGTCCCAATATTTATGGACCTGACTGTAAGTTCCATATTCAGGGTGTTACATGTTCCGATCTTTGACAGCTAGTGGGGGATCTTCACCCCCTCATAGGAGCAAGCATGGCACCGGTAATCAGCTGATCGGCTAGTGCAATGCTTTCCAGGCTCCTGCAGACAAAAATAATAAATGCACATTTTTTACCTGCAAAAAATGTGCATTTACAATTTTTTTTATACAAAAAAGGTGAACTTATCCTTTAACAAAAAGAAAAAAAAACAGAAAAAAAAAAAAACACACCACCTTCTAGTCTTTCCTCTAAGGCCGTTAACAGATCGTAGCATAAAACAAAAAGCAAACAGTCTTCTGCAGCCAGGACTTTGTGGCTGTGATCTGCAGTGTGTTGGTGGGAACATATGTTGGTAAAACCTCAAACTGAAGCAATGTAGACAACAGTACGCCCTCATTAGCAGCTGTTACATCAAGCCAACCCGTTCTGTCAGCAAACTTCAGCACTAAAAGCAAATATCATCGCAATGCATAAAAGGAATTGTAAGCTTAATACTGAGACTAGTATTTTTTTTTTTTAATAAAAATGCTCAAAATAATTTTACCATTTGCAATGGCGAAAACTGGTTTTACCAGCTGGGAATAGACCAGATGTTCCAGAATTCAGCCTTGGTAGCCAGGTCAAATTTTGCATATGGCACATGCCTGGATTTGGCAATTATGTCAGGATGAGCATTTAAAATGACACATTCACTTTAAAACCATCTTCAAAAAAAAAAAATACAGAAAGCAAAGACTCGGGGGGGGGGGGGGGGGGAGACTACTCTACTACAAATATCAGTTAGCAAGTCTTATAGCATAGCTACATTTATTTTGAATAGACTTTGGAATTTGAGGTTTGAGCTGCAAAGCTGTGAAATGGTTAACTATTGATGACTATGCAGCAAACAATCAAGTTTTATCTGACATTAGGCCTTAAAATCAAATTTATAGAGCCTGGAGCCCAGGAAAATACACTTGCTTTGCCAAGTTACAAATTGAATTTGATTTGACCCCACGCAAGGTAGCAATTTTATTACTAAACCACTTCTGGCCATTAAAAGGCGTCTGCTCAAAGCTCCTGACAATGTTCACAGGCTCACGAGCCAAGAGCAGGTAAGTGGTCATGCTCAATTTAAAATCTGTATGTCTGAGATGACAAGTTTCAGTACACAAAGTTCATGACACGTGACATTTTCAAACATAAGCATCCAAGAAAATCAAAGAAAGCCAAGTGCTTCTTCTATTCCGTGCATAAGGGTGTACTAAAGTCAATATCCAGACTCTGAAATGTTGATACACGTATGAAGAGAGTTAGATCAGGTCCCAGTTACTAAATATCTTTCCCTAAGGCCTATATTATGTGGGAATTTTTCAAGCGATTTGTAGTTCGCTAAGTCTTACAATCAAACTTGCATATGGTAAATCACTCACAAAAAGGTACTACAACAATCTCACAGTGATTGCTACATAAAAAGGAACCACTGCAACACATCTAGCCATCAATAAGGAGGTCTATAACAGCAATGAACCAACTTATTTTTTTTTTCTTATAAAAAGAAAATCACTTAATAAAAGTATCTTAACAATATGTTTGGTTAAGCCAGCAGTAGACGGCCAAGATTCAAACCATGTATGGGCAGGCTGAAGGTACCAAAGTTGATCAACTTGGGTACAACCAGCCTGCCAGAATTTACATGCAATTATCACTAGCGGCTGTTACAGCCACTAGTAATAATCACTGTCTTCCAGCAGGGCGAGCTTCCCCTGCCTGGAGGACCCAATGGCTCGGCGAGAGGGATTCCCCCAACACTGACCTGTGGTTGCAAGAAAGAAAATTTGCACCGTCTATGGCCTGCATTAGTCAATTTTGTTCATTACATACATAGACTCTGATTTGTACTGCTACATTATGGTTTTGCACTCTCTAATAATGCAGGTCTATGAGACAGACTTCTTAACATGAACGCCTTATATTTTCCCTCAAACAGATAAGCTACCAGCAGCCAATGAGAGCTGCGAATGTCAAGTCTTCAATAAATACAAAATAAACAATACGCAATAGCAAGCTTACACATGTGGGCCACACCAAATTTAGACCCCTTCCACACATGGCGTACTCTGCCTGTGATCCACTTGCTCAGTGGGGGATCTGTCTGCTAACACCGAGTAGGCAGATGACAGGTCCTTGTCTACTCCGCTTATGCAGAGCGGACACAGACTCAGCCTATATGGGCGGTCAGATGTAAATTGACTGCCTATCCATTTATACCTGACTGCCATTGGATTCAATCTGATCCGCCCAGACGAAAGGGAACAGATCCCCATCCGTTTGTTTTAGAGGATCAGATTACATGTAGGCGTGTGTCTACAGACACATGTCCATTTACACTGGCTACTACATAAAGGAGAATGGAGGGTCCAATCAGATCCGCCTGAAAAACAGAGTGGCTCGATCTGACCGCCCGTGTGAAAGGGGTCTTACCATATGGTATACACTGCAATCGTGACTAATTCCCACTGAAAATACACTATACTTACCTGGATGTCTTTTACTGGCCCGCCTAGACATTCCAAAGGCTGTCTACTGATAGACACAATTCACCTAGAATGGCCACAGGTGGGAAATCTGTCTTTCACAAGATCCACAATGAACCAAACAATGCTAAGGTTCAGGCAAAGAAATTTTAAAATATGTTGGAAAATGTATGCGAGTAAAAACACCCACGTTAAGTTCTTCTGCATGCTTGTTTCTAACTCTTTAATGCACCCGAACACTGCAATTATTAAAATCAACAAATCTGGTCTTATTCAGATAGTAATCCTAATAATGATCCAATGATACATTCTCTGTGGTGATACATAACTATGAACATCTGTAAATATGGATAGGATCAGAAATTATTGAAATGCCAAGACCAATCCAATGACTGGAAGACAAACTACCACCTATAAAATGTCAGTTTTAATTTACATACAACCCTTATTCATTAATACTCATTTAAAAAGGGAAAAAGGTCACTCCTAAAATGCCAAGAAAAAAAAAAACAAAAAAAGTAAAAAATAGAACAGCCTCTCCTTGAGATATTTTAAACTAAAAGATATTCCTTGAGATGCTGCTGTGAATTTACAACCAAAACAGCTGATGTAAAACATTCTGGTCTCAAGTTCACTCTCGCATTTCCACCGAAATATAAAAAATCCAGTTTAGTTATCACTTGTCATCCAACTCATTTGTAATGTGTAACAGAGCCAACCGGAGAGCATACTGCATTGCAGGTTACTGTAACTGCAAGCACGTACTCCGAGAGTGAGCCTCTTATCTCAATATAAACCATCGCTAGACCAAAACGGAATACCCAACATCCACGGATATGCAGACACCATGGACCAAATGTGTGCTTCAGCTGCACATGCCCCAGCATTTCTGCAACAGTTTAACTACAACAACAAAGTAAGGCAGAATGTGTCAAGGAACAATTTGTGACATAAAATAAAAACAAAAAAAATTTCAAAATTACATTTAGAGAGAAAAAAAAAAGCTGCACTGTACAGACAAGTATTTTACCAAAGACAAATTGGCATCTTTACAAAACATGACAATAAAACAAGGAAAGAAACAGACAAGATATAAAGCAAAATGATTAGCTGATTAGCACCAAAAGAGTGATCTGCAACAGGGAACAGAGTATACAGATGATACAACATCCCAACCAGTTGTGATATCTCAGTCCCAGTATGAGCAAAATGGAACAAATCTAAGTTAATGTGCAGAAGTAAACAAGTGTCAGGCCGTAAAAATATATACATTATCTCACAGAAGTGAGTGCACCCCTCACATTTTGACAACACTGAAGAAATGACACTTTGCTACAATGTAAAGTAGTGAGTGTACAGCTTGTATAACAGTGTAAATTTGCTGTCCCCTCAAAATAACTCAACACACAGCCATTAATGTATAAACTGCTGGCAACAAAAAGTAAGTACACCCCTAAGTGAAAATGTCCACATTGGGCTCAAAGTGTCAATATTTTGTGTGGCCACCATTATTTTCCAGCACTGCCTCCAACCCTCTTGGGCATGGGGTTCACCAGAGCTTCACAGGTTACCACTGGAGTCCTCTTTCACTCCTCCATGACGACATCACGGAGCTGGTGGATGTTAGAGACCTTGTGCTCCTTCCCCTCCCGTTTGAGGATGCCTCACAGATGCTCAATAGGGTTTAGGTCTGGAGACATGCTTGGCCAGTCCATCACCTTTACCCTCAGCTTCTTTAGCAAGGCAGTGTTATACAAGCTGTACACTCACTACTTTACATTGTAGCAAAGTGTCATTTCTTCAGTCTTGTCACATTAAAAAGATCTAATAAAATACTTACAAAAATGTGAGGGGTGTACTCACTTCTCTGAGATACTGTATATATTAAATTCACATCTTTTTGCATGAAAAAGAAATCTGCATTTTTTTTTTTACAGTGCTGTCGTTAAAGCACTGCACCCACAATCAGCAGATTGCAAGTGCAATGCCAGAAACATGCAGACTCTCAGTAAGCCATCTTCCCATATGGGCAGGAAGTGACTGAATAGCAAAAAGAATCAATGAACTATCAGAGTACTCACCAGCAACCTTGCAGTTAACTGGGAATGACAAGTTGTCCGCCACAATGGCTGATAATACTTGTTTTCTAATTCATTCACAGGAATGAAGGTCATGGCTGCGTGGGAGGAGTCTCACACCTGCTTTTTCAAAATCGTGACAGTGGGTGTGGAGAGAAGATCCCCTGTCCACTCTCACCAAGTGGAGATCGCTGGCGGCAGGAGGTGGCTTCATAGGAGCATGTTACACCCTCAATATGGGTACAACATAAAGGTGAACTTAGCCTTTACGACGTCTGCTAACAACCAGAGGCGTGATATGGGACTTTTTTTCCCCCAATAAACTGAAATGCAGTCTTACAGTTTTAGTATGAGTTCCATTTACTGTATTTAATTTATATTTTGGAGTCTATAAATTTCTTAGACAAGACATATTCCAGCCTGCCTTTTCATTTTAGTTTCTTCAAAATGCTAATAATGCATTTTCTGTTGGATCAAACTAAATAAAAATGTAGCAGAGATATTCGGATATTTTAATACCCCCACAAAAGCACAAGTCTGGAAATTTGAGTCCAAAAATGTCAACACTGGAGAAGTAACGAGGTATAATGTTATGAGACTTTATTCTCCAGTATCTACTTTAACGGTAATATTAGGGCAGACCCTTTAATTAAAGCTGACCTAAACCGAGATGTTTTTCCTCTGTCTTTTCCAGATTACAAGCAGAAGGACCTCTACCTGACCTGCAAAGCCATGTAATATTGGGTAAACTGATCTTAATCTGATTGTTTTGCATGTCATTGTCTTTCATCTTCATTGTATTGAGCCACAGAACCTGTTAGTACATAAATAAATGATGATTATAAAACTATATTCTTGTTAAAATTTGGGCAAGCCATCTTGGCACAAAATGCAATAGGTTTCAAATTAGAAAAAAAAAAAAAAAGTACAACCTTAGAAAATAATTTATATGTTCATCAGAAAACCTGCATATAAAGTATAAAAAAAAAATTTAAAGTGAACATGTACCTGAAGTGAAGTGTACAGAGCAAGCTTTGCAAGATGCCTGAACATATCTGTTATATGTATACAACTGTTAGCCCTCACCTAGAGGCTCTCTGTGCAAATGATGGCTCCTAGGTTCCACTATGAAGGTGTGGATGAAGTTCTAGTTATTAAAAAGCAAAGTAATAATTTTCAAACTCACTCATCTAAAATATCCAAACTGCAAATATATTACAATCAGCTATGAAATGGCATTTCCATTACAGGTGGAGGCTAATGGGCTGAGTCACCAAAAGTTCAGTTACATTTGCTGGGGACTCCAAGGTCAGAGGTTTCGGTTTTATGCTCACCATGCCATGTTTCCATTGAACCGGTTACAATCTCTTTAAAAAAAAAGAACAGAAAAATGAGAATTGCTATTGCCAACTTATTATTTAAGGTGCAACCTTTGGCGCTATCATCATTCCTTCACTACTTGGTTACTTGCTGGCCTTAAATGTCATCACCTAGTATACACATGCTTGCTTCAGGTCAAGAACACACAAAGCAAAGTGTCTCTTTCACACTGGCGGCTTGATCGGGTCTGCCTGTCGGTTTTTCAGGCGAACGCGATCAGACAATCCATAGCTTTCTATAGAGCGGTGGGTGTCAGCAGACATGTGTGCGCTGACACCCGCCGGCATCTGAACCACTCCTGTACACTACAAACACACAGATGGGGATCCGTTCCCTATCTGTCCGGTGAATCGGATCAGATGACAGTTGGATGGAAACAAACAAGCAGTCCGTTTCCATCCAACGGCCCAATAGAAAACAGTCGGGGGTATCTGTGTCTGCTCTGCATAGTGGAGCGGACACTGACCAGTCATCCACCTACTCAGCAGGGATCAGCGCAGAGATCCCCTGCTGAGCAGATAGATCCACTTGGCAGAGTATGTTCCATCTGAAAGGGGCTATAGACTGCCCTGGAGCTTTTAAATTCAAATATAAATCAGCAATGGCAGCTCCCATATTTCTATCCAGACAAATTCCATTTAAAATAAAATAAGACCATGGCAGCTTGCAACAGCAGTAAGAACAAGCTACCCAAGTCCTTGATACATACAAGAAGAGTGCATTGACCAAAAACTGAAATATCAATTTTCTGGGTACTAACTTTAATAATAAATGACAATAAATCAACTTAATTGATTCAAATGTTAACAGACATATTACCAGTTATTGACAAGGGCTGTTCATTGATAGTTCTCTCAACATACAAGCTGTCTTGTTGCAACTGCTGTTGTATTGTGGATACTTGCTGCCTGTCTTGTCAATACAGCTCAGACCACATTATGCAATCTCCCAGCATGCTATACAACCTTTCTCAAGCATTAGTTTTATTTTTTAGTAAATTACGATGCAGTTTTCTAGTCAAGTAAAAAAAAAAAGAAACAAGCATTACATCCTTTCAGTTGTTCTAAATTGTCATTTAATTAAACACCAACTCCAACAAAAAATGTGCATTAGAGTGGGGAACGGTTAGATCTCCTTTTAGATTGTTATTGGGGTCTGTGTACTGGTTGGGGTATATACCTCACTGCCTGTCCCCTTTAAGGGATTCACTGTAAGTTATTACAACTCACTCTTATGCTGTAGGTATAGTTTTGATACAATTTGGGATGTAATAATAAGATTGTTCACTTAAAGTGTTACTAAACCCAGGACGCTGCATTCACTGTAACTGGTCTCCCACAGTACACAGTGCAATTATTTTAGTAAAGATAAACTGCTAAATACCTTTTCTCATCAGCAATATATTGCAGTCTTGTGACTTCTATCAGTGTCTGGCCGAGCACTGGGTAAAGTTTGTAGGAGGAGTTTTCATTCTGCTCTAGGAAGATGCAGAACTCTTGACCTCTGTCTGGACTGTGCTGATCACTCTCACAAGAACAAAAAAAGCTCCCTAGCAATACACAACAAACTGAGCATGTGCAGAGTGACTCCACACAATATGTCTTATCAGGAGATAAGAGGGGGACACTGGAAGAAGGGATCAGAGAAGACAGGATCAAACAGCCTTTTTACACAATGCAGAGGATTAACCCCCCCTTAGGTTCCACGGTGCGGATAACAAGCATGCTTTACTGCATAAACAGACTGATTTAACTGTTGTGGCATAGTTACACTTTAATGTTCAATTAATTAAATGACCCAAGATAAATGGTTTATTGGTTTCTTATGCTAACAGCTAAAAGGTGTGTACAGTACGTTCCCTACATACAAACGTTCCAAGATGCGAACATGTGTTCGCATGTGTAAACATGTAAAGCTGGGTATACAAATTCAAGTTTTTTTCTTCATTCAACCCAACAGGCTGAATGAAAAAAAAAAAAACCTGACAGATTGCAACAAGCAATATTGGTGCAGTAATCTCCCCCGCTGTGCCTTTGTGTTCCAACAGGGGGATTCCTCCCACCAGAACGCATTGATCAGCACTCACAGCCATTGTCTACAAGCGCGATCTTTGTTGGACTTGCAAACATAGACTTACGAACACACTCCTGGAATGGAACTTGTTTACAAGTAGGGGACTTACTGTATTACATATTTAAAAAAAATCTACAACCCTAATTAGAAAAAAAAAATGACATGGGGGTGCATTAATGCATATGAAATGGACAGTTTGCACATATGGAAGGGCACCATCAGTGCTAAATTATATACCCAGGAAAATGCTCAGGCAAGATTAGGAAAACGTTCCTGTCCAAAACTCCAGCAACTGGTCTCAGCTTTCAGACGTTTAAAATGTGTTGTCAAAAGGATAAGTACACCTTTCGTAAAATGTTACACTCATATTCAGGGTGTAACATGTCATCACTGTAGGATAGGCTCCACAATTACAACCCCCCCGATCCCCCTGTGTGACAGCTAGCGAGGGATCCCGTTATCTGTCACAATTTCTGTGACTAGCTAGCTATCGCAGAGTTCTGTGAATGGGAAACTACAAGTCCCAACAGCCTTTGCAGCTGTCAGCTTGTAGTTCTCAATTAACTAGTATGATGCTGTTATAGTGCATTGATTCTTCCTGTCAGTAAAGAACCGCCTGCTCGTACAATGTACAGGCAGAAAGATCACAATGACAAGTCTGCAGAAGACCTGCATGGCACCAGCAATTTGCTGATCATTGGTAAAATGCTTTCCAGGCCCTGTCCAAACATTTTTGGAGTTGTACTTTACCAGCTTCTTGTTTTATGAGACATGCAAATCATTGCATTCTGGTTTTATGTAGATTTTACAGTGTCTTAACTTTTTTGGAGTTGGGGTTGTAAAGTGACTAATGCAAAAATCTAAATCAAAGTCTATTTAATACTTTTCTAAAATCCAGAACAGTAACCATAAGGCAGAAGTTAACAGCAGCAGATATCGGACTCCCAAGAACAATGCATATTCTAGGGTGGCAACCATTGTACAGCATTTCATTTATACACTTAGTCCTGGCATATACCACAAACTACAGGTGTCAAGAATAACAGGAGAAGATCCCAAAGAGAATAATTAATTTCTGACCCCTAGCAAGTGCTGAGTAGACCTGTACATCTCTTGTAGGAAACACCTGTCACTATACCCCAGGGAGATTCAGGTAGAGCAAGAGCCAATAGGATCACTTCTAGTACTACTTCATAACAATCCATATTTACTTTTATTCAAGTAGGTGCTTGTTAGAATATAATAAATAGTAAACATTTGCATAGAGACCTGTAGAGAAATATTTCCACTAGCAATTTAACTGGAGGAAAAACATGATCACTACTACTGGGAGAAGAAGAGAAAAAAAAAACACAACTACTAACCAGCCACTGACCACTAAAGCAGCCCACACACCAATCAAAATTCAGCCAGTTCAGCCGGGACCAGCCAAATTTCGATCCTCGTATAGGGCTAGCTGCTTATAGCTGGCTGGCAACACTGATCAATGTATTCTGCCAGCAGGGTAGGCTTCCCACTGGCAGAATGCAATAGCTCAGCGGGAGTGACTCCCCCATCCAAATATAATGTGCGGATGGGGGGTTGGAATCAGATAATTTTTTTTTTGTTCAATACGGTGGTTGAATGAAGATAAAAACTCACATATGGCCTCCCTAAGGCTAGGTTCACACTGCTGCAATCCAATTATGATCCATCTTTCAGTGTGATTACATGATGCAACTTTGAGGTTTGTATATTCCATGGGGTCAAAACTGCACTGGAATCGCACCAAAGCAGTACTGGAATCTTTTCCAGAAATCTCGCTGTAATGAATTACATTGATGTGAATGGTCACCACTGAAAAACAATGGAATATCCCTTGTCATATGATTCTGTGAGACTCAAGCCACAACTGAAATTTCACTAGTGTGAACTAGGCCTAAAAGTAAAACAAACAATGATAGAGAATGCATGGAGCAAGCAACGTAGTAAAACACAGTTGTCATTACTGACCACATACCCCACTCCAAGTAGCTGCCTTAAAAAAGCCTACAGTATTCTGTTCATGTCTTCTCAAAGAAGAGTTGATAAGAGATCACCCAGCACAGGGTGGTACTGAATCCTAAGGTTTAGCCTTAAATTTCAACAGCCACATTATTGCATTTGAAAACTAGAGACAGAATAATGGGTTCTTCTTTGATAGATTTGCGGTGGGCTTTTGAGGTTCTCAACCGCATGCTCAGTCCTGGTGTCAAGAACCACTTTTTCATCATACCTCTATTACACCAGAGTCAATGACTGGCAGCTCTGGTGGAGTCAGCCATCCAGTGCTGATATCGCACACACAGCCATAGTGAAAGAGTGGAAGTGGAAAAGGGGAGCAGTAGGGAGCCGATATCGGCTGGCAAGAAATTAAGTGCTCTGACTTTTTGTAAGAGGCAGTAGCTTAGAGCAGTGTTTCTCAACCTTTTGTCAGTCAAGGCACCCTTTGAAATTATGGACAGTCCCGAGGCACCCCATTCTAAAATAGGGTGCCTCAAGACTGCCCATAATTTTAAAAGGGCACCCTATTCTAAAATGTGAAAAACTATTTTGATAGGTTTATATAATGCAGCAACATCCACATATGTAGGACACCCAGCATAAGAGGTGATTTATTCTTCCAAAGCAAATACACTTTTGCACACTGGTACTGACTAGTACGCCAATGTTTCTCCTCTCCCCTAGTTTTTCTCTATTACTGAGCTAATGTGACCCCAGCACTGATGGAGGGCAGGCAAGGGTCAAACTAGAATGCTGTGCAGGCAGCGGACATCCTCCTGATCAACTGATCATTGGTTGTCAGGACACCAGCAGCTAAAAGGTCGTAATGGTGCACAATGAAAATGTGCGACTTTGTGTAACTAAAAGGCAGGCTTGTTCCACCTGTTAGCTTGTTTACATGTTTTGGGCAATTTTTTATACATTTTGCAAAGGCACCCCCGAAGAAACCTCAAGGCACCCCAGGGTGCCTGGTCACCCTTGTTGAGAACGGCTGGCTTAGAGTGGCAGACCTAAAGTCATACTGGACTTCAGGTTTGCATTAACTTTACATTAAACCTAATGTATTTGGTAGAAAACTCTAATAATGTAGCTGTTGGGAGTGGAGGCTAAACTTTACACTCCAATACTACCTTGAGATGAGTTATCTTTACTCAACTATTTTTTTTTTTTGAGTCGAACACATTTCAAAACATTTCTGATCACCAAATCCCTTGCCCTCTTATTTTCATTTAAACACTCTAGTGCAGCGGTTCTCAACCTGGGGGTCGCGACCCCTTTGGGGGTCGAACAACCATTTCCCAGGGGTCGCCTAAGACCATCGGAAAACACATATTTCCGATGGTCTTAGGAACCGAGACACCGCTGCTGTCTCCGGCGATGTGTGGGCGGGATGATACGCTGCTCCTGTCACCTGGCCACACCTCCGGGATCGCTCAGCAGCTCCGCCTCCTCGCCGCTGATTGGCCACCGGAACTGTAGCTCAGGAGAGGCACACAGGCGGCCAATCACCGGAGAGGAGGTGGAGCTTGGAGAGGAGGAGCCGAGCGGCAGCGCGCGTACATCAAAGAAGACCGAGGGAGCTGCCGGAGCAAGTGAAGAGGAGAGCGGCCAGAGAAGGAAGACAGCTGACAGGTAAGTGAGAGAGCGAGCCCAGGCTGGAGCAGGGGTCAGCAAAGTAAGTATCATTGGTGTCAGTGGGAGGAATAGTGCCCCATCATTTGTGTCACTAATACCAACGATGGGGCACTATTCCTCCCCCCACTGACACCAACGATGGGGCACTATTCCTCCCCCCACTGACACCAACGATGGGGCACTATTCCTCCCCCCACTGACACCAACGATGGGGCACTATTCCTCCCCCCACTGACACCAACGATGGGGCACTATTCCTCCCCCCACTGACACCAACGATGGGGCACTATTCCTCCCCCCACTGACACCAACGATGGGGCACTATTTCCCCCCCCCTGACCCCAATGATGGGGCACTACTCTCCCCTCCACCACACTGACACCAACGATGGGGCACTATTCCTCCCCCCACTGACACCAACGATGGGGCACTATTTCCCCCCCCCTCTGACACCAACGATGGGGCACTATTTCCCCCCCCCCTGACCCCAATGATGGGGCACTACTCTCCCCTCCACCACACTGACATCAACGATGGGGCACTATTCCTCCCACTGACACCAATGATGGGGCACTATTCCTCCCCCCACTGACACCAACGATGGGACACTATTCCCCCCCCCCCCCTGACCCCAACGATGGGACACTATTCCCCCCCCCCCCCTGACCCCAACGATGGGACACTATTCCCCCCCCCCCCCTGACCCCAACGATGGGACACTATTCCCCCCCCCCCTGACCCCAACGATGGGGCACTATTCTCCCCTCCACCACACTGACATCAATGATGGGGCACTATTCCTCCCACTGACACCAATGATGGGGCACTATTCCTCCCACTGACACCAATGATGTGGCACTATTCCTCCCACTGACACCAGTGATGGGGCACTACTCCCACTGACACCAGTGATGGGGCACTACTCCCACTGACACCAGTGATGGGGCACTACTCCCCCCACTGACACCAGTGATGGGGCACTACTCCCCCCACTGACACCAGTGATGGGGCACTACTCCCCCCACTGACACCAGTGATGGGGCACTACTCCCCCCACTGACACCAGTGATGGGGCACTACTCCCCCCACTGACACCAGTGATGGGGCACTACTCCTCCCACTGACACCAATGATGGGGCACTACTCCCCCCACTGACACCAATGATGGGGCACTACTCCCCCCACTGACACCAATGATGGGGCACTACTCCCCCCACTGACACCAATGATGGGGCACTACTCCCCCCACTGACACCAATGATGGGGCACTACTCCCCCCACTGACACCAATGATGGGGCACTACTCCCCCCACTGACACCAATGATGTGGCACTATTCCTCCCACTGACACCAGTGATGGAGCACTACTCCTCCCACTGACACCAGTGATGGGGCACTACTCGCCCCACTGACACCAACGATGGGGCACTACTCCCCCCACTGACACCAACGATGGGGCACTACTCCCCCCACTGACACCAACGATGGGGCACTACTCCCCCCACTGACACCAACGATGGGGCACTATTCCTCCCACTGACACCAACGATGGGGCACTATTCCTCCCACTGACACCAACGATGGGGCACTATCCCTCCCACTGACACCAACGATGGGGCACTATTCCTCCCACTGACACCAACGATGGGGCACTATCCCTCCCACTGACACCAACGATGGGGCACTATTCCTCCCACTGACACCAACGATGGGGCACTATTCCTCCCACTGACACCAACGATGGGGCACTATTCCTCCCACTGACACCAACGATGGGGCACTATTCCTCCCACTGACACCAACGATGGGGCACTATTCCTCCCACTGACACCAACGATGGGGCACTATTCCTCCCACTGACACCAACGATGGGGCACTATTCCTCCCACTGACACCAACGATGGGGCACTATTCCTCCCACTGACACCAACGATGGGGCACTATTCCTCCCACTGACACCAGTGATGGGGCACTATTCATCCCACTGACATCAGTGATGGGGCACTACTCCTTCCACTGACACCAATGACATGGCACTACTCCTCCCACTGCAAAATTACAGTTATGAAGTAGCAATGAAAATAATTTTATGGTTGGGGGTCACCACAACATGAGGAACTGTATTAAGGGGTCGCGGCATTAGAAAGGTTGAGAACCACTGCTCTAGTGGATGAGACTGTAGAACGACTATGACAAGAAAAAAAAATAGTTAAACTGTGGAATTATATAGGGAAAACTATCAGATGGCTGTGACATAAATATTCATATTGTACAACAGTATTGTTTTGAGCACGGCCACAATATTTCTCCAACATCACAAAATATTTTGTACTTTAGAGAAAGACTGTCCATCCGGCTAAAGATTCTGATGCCAAACATTCCAAACAGCCACATAATTTAAGTGAGGAAATGCCAGGTTGTTACCAAGACCACCAGAGCTGGTGTCCTTGCTGGAAATTTCCCTTCTATTCCTGTTCCAATGCCCACTCAAAATTTGTGATTTTCTTTGAGTTTCACTTTCGGTGATAACAGTCACCAGGACAAATCGTGATGGTGAATCTCCCTAACGGGAACACAGACCACAATAACCTGCCAAGTGTTCTAACCCTTCTCCACTCGATCCACAAACTAAAAAGAAAAAAAGTTTTGCCTTTAGTTCAACCAACATAAGCTCCAAAAATGTTCTCCTACTGCAGCATCCAAGATAGGGAAAATACTGTCGTGAAATAAGGAGCAACTAAAACGACAGCACAGCCACCTTTTTCTATAACCAAATTCAAGAATAAAAAACTAAGTACAATGCAACTGAACATACATCAAGGTTGCTATCAAAGACAAGTAAGAAGAGCGAAACACAGATGCCATATTTAAAGAAGATGAGAAAGAATGAACTAAACTCTCACTCAACATCACCTATTTTTAATATTAAGCTACTAGAATTAGTAAATAGGAAGGCAAGTTATATTTATTTACTTTCAACTTTTTTTTTTCTTCAGTTGCTTCCTGGTTTCTGGCATAGGCAAAAATGATGTCATACATCCTAGGAGTGTTCATTTGCATTTTTTTTTCTTTCATCTGGAAAAGGGACTCTCTCAGCTAAGCACACCGTTCTGCCTGAGCTAAGGGCAGATGGATTCCAGGAAAAAAGTAACACAAGAACATCTGCCCTTACTCAAGATGGCCATGACTATAAAAGCTAGAGGGGTGTTTTTCACAGTGATTTTTTTTTTTTTAATAAACCATAGTTTTCTTTGAATATTAAAAAATGGATTCAATAGCAGTATCAATTTGTGGTGTTGTTTGTGGTTACGTTTCACTTATAAGTACCACTAGTAGACAGCATACCTTTTATATTTCTTGAATGGACAAAAGGTCAGGTTAATGTAAGTATTCTTATAAATGTGTTCTATGTTAAAAAAAATTGAAAAGTTATTGCCAATTGAAAGGGAAAGCTTCTGGAAACAAGTTAAATTGCTATATTAGATACGAATTAAGGAAAACATGACTTACAATAAAAAAACTAAATGGAGTCCCAACCTTGCATTCTTCGTCCGAGGTTTACAGACAGACGTGTTAGAATGATACTCTCGAACTTGTCCTGACGAGATCGGGTGTGAGGAACAGGAGCATTAAATATTCAGAGGAAATGACAAATTACATAATAGGCAGTATTTTTCCTCCTGGGCATGCCATTGGCATTTTCTAGCCTTTATCTCTGTTCAATCAATGAGAAAAATAGCATGTTCCTTTACTGGATGCATTAATATTGCAAACACTGTGACTGAGCTAAAGTGGAAAAGGCTTTGTGAGAGACCCCATCAACAAGCTGCAATAAACGATTTAAAAAAAAAGTGAAACATTTTATGAATCAATCCTAGTATTTTCTGCTTTACTAATTACTGATGAACATCAACAAAAGGCCAAAAAGTAGCTACAACTCACCTGGATGATCATGTGCACCATTAGTCAACCAAACACAGAATTAAACAAATTACCAGAAAACAATGTAATCAACCTTAAGAGACCTCAGATTTAAGAGTAACCAAAACACTACTATATTATCAAATTCATTTATTGCTGTACAGTAACAGATATGAATACATGCATTGACAATATATAGTATCACAATGGTGTGGAACACCTGAGGCTGACCATATGCTGTCCAAAGCCGATAAGTCTTCCAGGATCATCTGGACACATGCCAATTGCATATAACCCCAGTAAACTGAGGCAAGGGGGAAGTGGGGGTTCTGCTGGCCAAATTGCCAAATCCCCCCAACCTCCCTGTGAATAAAGACCTAACCATGCAAGTCTGTATTAGCGCCACTTAGCCAGACCCATCGGTTTTCCATCAATACATCCAAATATATGAAAGATGCTCATTCCAACTCAACCCCATCGTTATGGATTATGACCTGCTTTAACCATCACACCAAGACCTACCAAAGCCCCGATTCAACAAACAAGGAACGTTCTTTAGCAGACATGGTAGGCCACTTCCAATTTAACACAAACAAAACCTCACTGAACTAAAAGAACAACCTCTCCAGCGCTTCAAAGTGGTGAATGCCGGGAGACAGAGCAGGGAATCAAACATGCTTTAGGCTTCAGAACCAGGTCTCTGGCGCAGCCCTTCTCTCACTGGGGGATCAACCAAAAAACTGCAAAAAGAAGCACACAGGGAGCACAACCGCCTAGCGCATTATCCAAGGTTAATTAGAAAATTAAAAATAAAAAACACTCACAAAAAGAGATGGCCCAACGTAATTGGCGTAGTACCCGTCTGGAGGTGAGGTTGGCCTTCTAACGCGTTTTGGGGACGTGTCCCCTTCCTCAGAGATCAAACAAAACCTCAGTATGCTAATATGTAACAAAAATTTAATATCCACTGTCTTTAGATTTCATTGTTAGGACTACAGGATTCCTAATTAACTATACAGCATTCGGCTATGTAAACCACATTTCTAATAAATCTGCCTGGACATAGTTCACAAACAGGTAGCAAATTAAAATAGAACTTCACTCTCTCAATCAGCACTGAATATTTTTAACCTGGGTCCACATATATGCAGGCTGGGAGGCCATGCAATTGTGATGCCGGTGCAGTTGCGATTCCGATACAAATTGTTAAAGTATATAAGGCTGCAAACCGCAACAGCACCGCACACGACCTTTTTCAAAGTTGTACTGCGGCTGATCCACATGTATATGAACAAGCTCCACAGAAAAGTATTTTATTTCACCTGTCACATGAATCTGTTGGGTTCACATTGCATCAGAATGTGCATATATGTGAACCAAGGCTCAATCCTTATGCTGATAGCATAACTAAATAGATAGTTAGGCATATCATATTTACTAGTTTTAAACATTTTTTTTTTACATTTCCTTAGTAACTTCCTTTTTTCCAGACCTGGGCAAATGAGGTTATACATCCCAGGAGTCTTCAGGAGAGGTTTTCTCAGCTAAACAAACCTTCCTGTTTGTATGCCTGAGCTATGGGAAGATGGATGTCAGCAAAAAAAAAATTCTAGAGGACGGATATGCCCTTACTCTCAGATGGCCATGGCCAGAAACACCAGTGTTTTTCAAATGAATTTAAATGAATGAATTAAACAACAGTTTTGGTTTGTGTGCACAGATGCAGTGTAGTTCCACTTCAAAGTCAACAGGAAGAAAACACTAAAAAAAACTGAAAAAATAGAATGCATCTATTTAGAGGTTTTTGGGTTCTAGTGATAAACACAGAACAAGGCTCATATGTAATTCAAAGAAAATTGAAGACGTATCCCAGCCCAAAGCATCCAGCCGGATGTTGTTTGATCTTTGATACCTCCTTATGGTTCTTAAAGGGCCGACACAAGGACCAATTTTATGACTGGTTAGAGCGGGGGACCCTTGTAAAGCAATAAGCAGCTATGAGCATCAAGACTGCAGATCAAAAGGACAAGTCCCTCATATAGCTTTGTTATTGAGAACATATCTGACCAGTAGACAGGAAATGAACTGCCCCTGCCTCTCCTAGTCTGAGCTCTGCTGTACCATGGATTGCAAGAGGTTTAGACCAAATCAAATTCAGGTACTTACAATGCCTATGTACTAAAAATATACATTTATTAATGGATTTAAGAATGCAGAACTGCATTAATCTGTTTGTTTTGTAAACCTGCCTGGAGCCCAGCTTTAAAGAACTATGTAAAATACAGCTACCAGTTTTTCCAGTTCTGTGTACATTTAAATTCTATATTGATCGTTCCTACACAGCATTATGGAAAATAGGAAGAAGCTATAAAAGCATGCTGATGAGACATGAAGGAAAAAGAGAGCGAGAGACACAAAATAACTGGACAGAGAAGCAGCAGCTGAGACGGAAGGCTTGTGGAGATTAACATGTTGATCTCTTTTTTAAGTCTCTTACTGGCTAATGGTTACAAACATGGCAGTAGAAGGGGACTAAAAATGAGAGTATAGCACAGGGAATCACTCAGCGGACGACTAGGTATTAACAGCCAGCATACGTGTGAGGATTTGACATTAATTATGTTGTTGGGTCTGCCTTTCAACAAGGAATAGGTAATTGGATGTCATATCAGCCTCCTATCACCACAATCTGTTTACTAGATGACATCCGAACAGAACACCTCCTTCATCAATTTCTGAAAGCTAGAGCAAAACAAGAAATGCCCATGATAACCAATCAACATTTGTCTTTTAACAAACCCTCCCCCACCAAATCTACGCAGGGTAAATGAAACATGCAATCTGATCATATTCCTATATAGCAGACATCGATTTATAGACAACGGTCTAACATGCACTGAAGCACACCTGAAACGCTGCTCCTCCTTCTCCCAGTCTGAGCGAGGCTGTGCAAATGACTATAGGTCATCAGTAACAAGTCAAATTCAGGTGTTTAAATTAGGTGCATCAAAAAAAAAAAAAAAAGCCACACACACCTCAAAAAAAATAAAAGAAACGTTTTTTTAAATCAGAGTATAGCATCAAGTCAATTAAACTCCTGGGATATTGATCTGGTCAATTAAGTAGCAGAGGGGGTTGTTAATCAGTTTCAGCTGCTTTGGTGTTAATGAAATTAACAACAGGTGCACTAGATGGGCAATAATGAGACAACCGCCAAAACAGGAATGGTTTTACAGGTTGAGGAAACTGACATTTTTTCCCTACTCATCTTTTCTGTTTTTCACTAGTTTTGCATTTGGCTAAGGTCAGTGTGACTACTGGTAGCATGAGGCAATACCTGGACCCAACAGAGGTTGCACAGGCAGTCCAACTCCTCCAGGATGGCACATCAATACGTGCCACTGCCAGAACGTTTGCTGTGTCCCCCAGCACAGTCTCAAGAGCATGGAGGAGATTCCAGGAGACAGGCAGTTACTCTAGGAGAGCTGGACAGGGCCGTAGAAGGTCCTTAACCCATCAGCAGGACCGGTATCTGCTCCTTTGTGCAAAGAGGAACAGGATGAGCACTGGTAGAGCCCTACAAAATGACCTCCAGCAAGTCACTGGTGTGAATGTCTCTGACCAAACAAACCAAAACAGACTTCATGAGGGAGGCCTGTGGGCCTGATGTTCACTAGTGGGCCCTGTGCTCACTGCCCGGCACCATAGAGCTCGATTGGCATTTTCCACTGAACATAAGAATTGGCAGGTCCACCACTGGCACCCTATGCTCTTCACAGATGAGGGCAGGTTCACCCTGGGGAGGCATATCCATGGAGGGATGCTCAGACCTCTACAGGCTAGACAATGGCACCCTGACTACCATTAGGTAACCATTGTCAGACCCTACGCTGGTGCAGTGGGTCCTGGGTTTCTCCTTCTGCACAACAATTCCCGGCCTCATGTGGTTAGAGTATGCAGGCAGTTCCTGAAGGATGAAGGAACTGATACCATTGAATGGGCCCCCACGCTTGCCTGACCTAAATACAATAGAACACCTTTGGGATATCATGTTTTGGTCCATCCAACACTGCCAGGATACACCTCAGACTGTCCAGGAGCTCATTGATGCCCTGGTCCAGATTTGGGAGAGTCTTCTCTCACATTACTAACCTACTAAGTGACATATCAGCATGGATGTCACTCCACTTTCTCAAACTAAATCTTTCCAAAATGTAGCTCATTCTATTCCCTCCAGCTTGTGCCCTCTCCCCTGACTTCTCCATCAAGATCAATAATACAACCATCAGTCCCTCCCTTCATGCCAGGGTACTAGGTGTAATCCTAGACTCCCATCTGTCCTTTCAGCCCCAAATCTAATCACGGTCCAAATCTTGTAGATTTCACCTCCGCAGCATCTCCAAGATACGCCCGTTCTTAACCTCTGAAACCACTAAGCAACTTATTCACTCCCTTGTTATCTCTCGCCTTGACTATTGTAACTCCCTCCTCATTGGCCTACCTAATCGCAGGCTATCCCCTCTTCAGTCTATCATGAATGCTGCTGCCAAACTCATCCACCTTACTAACCGTTCCATATCTGCCATCCCTCTCTGCCAATCCCTCCACTGGCTTCCAATTGCCCAACAAATAAAATTGAAAACATTAATAACATAAAGCCATTTATAACTCTGCCCCAAATTACATCACCGCTCTTGTCTCCAAATATCACCCAAAACATCCTCTCTGCTCCTCCCACGACCTCCTGCTCTCTAGCTCCCTATTTGTATCTCCCTCCCATGCTCATCTCCAGGACTTCTCCAGAGCCTCCCCCATCCTCTCTAGAACTCTCTACCCCAATCTAGACTATTGCCTACTCTGCCCACTTTTAGACGATCTCTGAAATCCTCTCTCTCTTTATGGAAGCCTATCCTGCTTTCAGCTAATAATGTAATCTTTTATTCCTCCTATCAGTTCATCACCCACAGTTCACCCCTTTTGTACCACCAGCCCATCCCTCTTAGATTGTAAGCTCCAAGGAGCAGGGCCTTCCTAACCCTCTTGTATTGAACTGTATTGTTGCTGTATTGTCTTCTTTTATATTGTAAAGCGTTGAGAAAACTGTTGGCACTATATAAATCCTTTATAATAATAATAAAATATCCCAGGACACCATTTGTTGTCTTATTAGGAGCATGCCCCGACATTGTCAGGAATGAATATAAGCACATAGGGGGCCATACAAACTACTGAGCAGCATTCTGAGTCGCTGCAATGAAATTTCAGCAAAATGGACTAGCCTGCTGCATAATTTTTTCACTTTGATTTTCGGGGTGTCTTTGAATTCAGTCCTCTGCAGGTTGATAGCTTTAATTTCCATCAAACGATGGGGCATCCTTACGTTCCTAACACATCACCCAATCCATATAGATATCCAGCATATTTTTCCCCATTGAGATCTGATGTGTTTTCAAAGTGTTACTTGAATTTTTTTCAACAGTGCATGTGTGTAGTTCTAAAATTATATATATATATATATATATATATATATATATATATATATATATATATATATACACACACACACACACATACATACATACATACACACACACACATCTCCTAGATTGTAAGCTCGAAAGACCAGGGCCCTCGATCCCCTCATGTTTTGCATTGTATTGTTCTGTCCCCCTTTGTAATGTACAGCGCTGAGCGAACTATTGGCGCTTTATAAATACTGTAAATATATATATATATATATATATATATATATATATATATATATATATATATATATAATTTATTTATTTTTACAGTATGAATTGTAATTTTTAGATCTAACTGGTGTTTAATTTGAGCAGTGCAGACAAGCCTTTTCAACCACGGTGCCCTGTGGTGCCTTTAGGTTTTTTCAGGGGTGCTTTGGCAAAATGTCTCAAAATTGCCCAAAACTTGTATACAGACCAGCGGGTGGAAGAAGCCTGCCTTTTAGTTACACAAAGCAAGAGGTTTGGATAGTGCACCATTACAACCTTCTAGCCGCCAGCGTTCTACAACCAGTGACATCATCAGTTGATGAGGATGTTGATTGCCTGCACAGCAATCTTGTTTGACCCTCCACTGCCCCTCTCCATCAGTTCTTGGGTCATATTAACTTAGTGATGGAGAAAAACTGAGGGAGAAGAGAAACACTGGAATACTAGCCAGTACCAGTGTGCAAAAGTGTATTTGCTTTGGAAGACTAAATCCCCTCTAATTTTGGGTATCCTATTTGTGTGGATGTTGCTGCGTTATATAAAATTAGAATAGTTTTTTACATTTTAGAATGGGGTGCCTCAGGACTGTCCATAATTTTAAAGGGTGCCTTGACGAAAAAAGGTTGAGAAATACTATACAGGTTTGTGATATGTGATCTATGCTAGCTGCTGCTAATGCTCTTGTCCAATGTTTATTCCACAAACTTGATGCACATAACTTCAACTAATTGCTATGCAAACTGCATGCACGTACAGTCAGGTCCATAAATATTGGGACATTGACACAATTCTAACATTTTTGGCTCTATACATCACCACAATGGATTTGAAATGAAATGAACAAGATGTGCTTTAACTGTAGACTGTAAGCTTTAATTTGAGGGTATTTACATCCAAATCAGGTGAACGGTGTACGAATTACAACAGTTTGTATATGTGCCTCCCACTTGTTAAGGGACCAAAAGTAATGGGACAATTGGCTTCTCAGCTGTTCCATGGCCAGGTGTGTGTTATTCCCTCATTATCCCAATTACAATGAGCAGATAAAAGGTCCAGAGTTCATTTCAAGTGTGCTATTTGCATTTGGAATCTGTTGCTGTCAACTCTCAAGATGAGATCCAAAGAGCTGTCACTATCAGTGAAGCAAGCCATCATTAGGCTGAAAAAAACAAAACAAACCCATCAGAGAGATAGCAAAAACATTAGGCGTGGCCAAAACAACTGTTTGGAACATTCTTAAAAAGAAGGAATGCACCGGTGAGCTCAGCAACACCAAAAGACCCGGAAGACCACGGAAAACAACTGTGGTGGATGACTGAAGAATTCTTTCCCTGGTGAAGAAAACACCCTTCACAACAGTTCGCCAGATCAAGAACACTCTCCAGGACGTAGGTGTATGTGTGTCAAAGTCGACAATCAAGAGAAGGCTTCACCAGAGTGAATACAGAGGGTTCACCACAAGATGTAAACCATTGGTGAGCCTCAAAAACAGGAAGGCCAGATTAAAGTTTGCCAAACGACATCTAAAAGAGCCTTCACAGTTCTGGAACAACATCCTATGGACAGATGAGACCAAGATCAACTTGTACCAGAGTGAGGGGAAGAGAAGAGTATGGAGAAGGAAAGGAACTGCTCATGATCCTAAGCATACCACCTCATCAGTGAAGCATGGTGGTGGTAGTGTCATGGCGTGGGCATGTATGGCTGCCAATGGAACTGGTTCTCTTGTATTTATTGATGATGTGACTGCTGACAAAAGCAGCAGGATGAATTCTGAAGTGTTTCGGGCAATATTATCTGCTCATATTCAGCCAAATGCTTCAGAACTCATTGGACGCCGCTTCACAGTGCAGATGGACAATGACCCAAAGCATACTGCAAAAGCAACCAAAGAGTTTTTTAAGGGAAAGAAGTGGAATGTTATGCAATGGCCAAGTCAATCACCTGACCTGAATCCGACTGAGCATGCATTTTACTTGCTGAAGACAAAACTGAAGGGAAAATGCCCCAAGAACAAGCAGGAACTGAAGACAGTTGCAGTAGAGGCCTGGCAGAGCATCACCAGGGATGAAACCCAGCGTCTGGTGATGTCTATGTGTTCCAGACTTCAGGCTGTAATTTACTGCAAAGGATTTGTAACCAAGTATTAAAAAGTGAAAGTTTCATTTATGATTATTATTTTGTCCCATTAACTTTTGGTCCCTTAACAAGTGGGAGGCACATATGCAAACCGTTGTAATTCCTACACCGTTCACCTGATTTAAATACCCTCAAATTAAAGCTGACAGTCTGCAGTTAACGCACATCTTGTTCATTTCATTTCAAATCCACTGTAGTGGTGTATAGAGCCAAAAATGTTAGAATTGTGTCGATGTCCCAATATTTATGGACCTGACTGTATGCACCACAATTGTGAATATATAATTTTAATTCATTTTCTTGTCCCCTGGATCTAGTCCTCATGCACAACCAAATAGTTTTTGACAATGCCAGAGAGGTGTGCTAACAGTGGTAAAGGAGCAATGCAATAATGGAACTAGTATTATTGTGACAAAAGTGGAAAAAAAACACAGCTAGGGGTGTTTAAGGATTAGTAAATGATTTGCTACATAGTGTTATTTTTTACTTCAAAATAGTAACAGTCAAACAAGGCCTTGAATCCTTATGAAAGCACATTTAAAGCTACTGATAATAAACCTACAAGCAAAATAAATGAAGGTAAATAAAAGAAATTGATAATTTAAAGCTTAACTGCCAAACAGGTATATGCCACTTCCCCAACATATACAATATATAGTAACGGCTTTTCCCAAAAGGTTCCACATGTCTATTAAAGCAGCGTTCTGCCAAGTTCAGCCAATTGACAGCAGGAGGCCTAATCTGATCATTCCTAACCCTTGATTTCAGGGAAAAAAATGTCTATAAGGAAGGATATTACCTGATTAGACAACTACTTTCATAAAAGACAGCCATTGATAAAAGAACCCATAAAAAACTAAATGGATGGAGCAGAAAAAATACTTAAATACTTAAAATAATGAAGGCACCAACCTTGATTCTTCCTGAAGAGAGAGTAGGGTGATCAACAAAAGGGGCCGAGGATAAACTGTAACTCAGAATGATTTACAAGAACATAAGCATCAGAAATATGCTTAGGCCTACTTCCATTCAACACCCATAGGTGTATTTTGGGTGAGATCGCCACACTGCAGAATTGTCAAACCAGTTACCAAATAGATGATTCTAGGAATTATCCAAGCTATCTCTATAAAGAGCAGAATCCATCACTGAGGAGTGAGGGATAGGAATATATGTGTACTAATACTAGAAATACTGACCTGACAAGGAATAGAAAAAAAAAAAGGAAAGGAGTCCTCAGAACACTGCAGCTCCTAGTGATCAGATCCCACAAAAACCTCCGAATACTACCCCCTTAGGGGGGGATTTGCTGCAAGGTGATAGTATGTGCTGCCCGCTGAATGCCATAGAACCTTCTAACAATGAATATTTCCTTCCAAGGAAGAAAGAAGGGGCAATCACACACTGAACACTCATTTTACAATATGGGGATCATCAGTTAAGAAGACTCTGATAGCAATACCTTAACTCTATACAAGTAAGAACAGTCATGAATGACACACTCAACACTGTCCAAAGGAGACAATCATCTGGTTCATCACAAGGGAATTTTTAAAACATTTCCAAAAGGTAAAGGTCCTGCAGCATTCCGATTATGCCCAGCAAAGGTTAGATCAGAAGACCATTGTTGAACTCCGGGTGGATTTTGGTACACTATGATGCGGAAGATGGGTCTTAAAAGGATGTGTTCAGTGGGATTATATATTTTGTATATCATGTATATCTTTCTGATTTGGTTTTAATGATAAGGCTAACATTGCCATTTTAACAACAGCCACGGTTTGTTTAACTGCCAAGTGTGACTAAAGGATTAGATTTTAGCAGGTGTTTGTGTAATGTAATTTCTTTGAGAGATTATTCACCTTAAAAGTCCCATCAATATTTGTTGTTCTCCTCAAGTAAGCTAGGGATGTGGCGCCGTAGTAGATGCTAGGAAAACACACGATGGAAGACATAAGGGACAGTGCTATTAAGTTCTAGAGCAGTTGGAGGACAAAAGGAAAGTCAGGTTCTTGCTGGGGAAGGGATGCCTTGTAGGATATCTGTCAGAAAAATTATAAAAAAGGTGATATCACCAACCAATGAAGTTGGTTTAAAAACAGCTTCTCCAGGAATAGACTATTTCTGAATCAGAGACGGTAAGAGGAGTCTTATCTACAGAGGGATCCATGGCTGTCCCCCTGTAGTCCCTATCTGTCCTGATATGGACTACAAACATGTCCATATGGCTTAATCTCAATTACATGGGGGGTGGGGGAAATGAGTATTTTAAAAAGATAGCTAGGTAGCAAGATATTCTTCTGTGAAGCTCACATGAAGTGACAAGGACACTGCATTTTGGGCAAAATCAACAGGTAGTTTCTGTATTTAATGAAGATGTTCTTATCTTGAAAAAAGATACACTACAGGCAAGGATGCTATGCTACAATTATACATACTATATATATATATATATATATATATATATATATATATATATATATATATATATATATTACTTGGGATTAGTGAGACTTTAAACCCAACAGGCCTTGTTCAGTACGCGAGTGTGCAAAGACTGGGTGATACCAGGGGTTGGCCATGGCTCTAGACCTGGAATGGGCTCTGCGGCTAACCAACACGGTACACTCAGATATGAAACGCACCACAAAGCAGAGCCCAGTGTCAGAAGGTCACATTCTAATCTAGCAGCACAATCTTTGGTCCAACAAGATTTGAGTATGGCCTCCAGACAGCTGCATTTAGTCACAAAAAAAATTTGTAATGCACTGAATATCTTAAAGATAAAAATAAAGTGAAAAAAGGAAGACTACCAAGATCCAGACTATTTTTAATAACGCTTTACAGGCAAAAACAAAAAACACCAACTATATCCACAATTTTAAATTTTTAGATCAGATGTTTTAACTCTTCTATGGAGATATGGAATTTCCAGATTCCCTTTCCAAAACTGCCAGCTTAGTGGGAAGGTCTAACAACTATGGTTACATGATCAGCCTCAGAAAAGTGTACAGCAAAATGGTAACAGAAAGACCGAAATTGGTTGAGAAACTGCTCAGTCATGAAGTAGCAGATAAGACCCCCCACCCCACCCCTACTTCTACCACAGCAAGTAGGTACACTGTCCTCAGGGTAGGCTATAGAAAAGCATTATCATATCGCACATAATCCTGAGCAGTGGTGAATGGAGCCAACACCTGCAAAGCTCACATGCTGTTCTAGCTCTTTATTTCACCAATGACTTGTTCACTGACCAGGCAAACCAACATGTAGACTTCCCTTGTAATCTGTAAAGACTGGGACATCCCCAAATGTCTGACGTACATAGGACATACATCTTCTCACATCCACGCCTCAGGATGGTCGGAAGATTTCCCTATCTTCTTGGACATGGAAATGTAACGTCACAAAGCTGATAATTCCCTAATTAGATGTGACGTTTAAAAGGAACCAGGTCATTATTTTCATTATCCTACAGCTACCGCCAAGCTCTTCTGCTTTTATTCTCGCAGTCCTGGCAATTCCACTGTCAGCCTGCAAGTTACCTTTGTGACTGAAGTTGCCGATTTGCCTTGTCACGAGGTACAGTATCAAAAGGTTATAATGGCATATACAGTTTCTGGGAAAACATCGTCTGATAAGCAAAAGCACAGTCCACACGGTCAACTGACCGAAAGAGACAAAAGGACATTGTGCAGGATTGTGGCCCGGAATAAGAGAACTGCTGCAAAAGTGACTGCAGAGCTCAATCTCAGTCCTGCGCTTATGCTTATCTGACAACGTTTTCCCGGAAACTATATATGCTGTCATAACCTTTGATACTGTACCTTGTGACATAGCAAATAAATTAGCAACTTCACTCACAGAAGTACCAGCTAAGTGGCACCAACAATTGGCCCTCTTTCAAGCTCATTAAGTTCTGACATGACTCTATATTACTAGCAGGGCACGCAGTGAATGATGAAAGTGAGGCTTCCCACCTGTTAGCTAGGTGTCTCATCACACAGCGGAAGCAAAAGAACGTTATGTCACTTACGCTTTCAATGCGAAACGTCATTACTTTCCCACTTGTAAATCATGTAACATTTCCATATTTCTGTCCAATATATATATATATGGTTCAATTAGGGTGTTTTTCTTTTACTGGGAAAGCACAGGATACCTATGTGTAAATGCTATATGTGAAGATGCATTCTGCCTTTAGGATTTTTTTGTATTTTTTTTTTTTCTTTAGAGCCGGCTTCACTCCAGCAATATTATTTAAAAAAAAAAAAAAGAGAGAGAGAGTAAAGAAAGAGCTTTGTCAGCTGCCTGTGAATTCACTGCAGTGCGAGAAGTCTGCAGTGCAGATCTGAGGAATCCCCTGTGTTACTCTCAGATGTGCAGTAACACTCGGATTCTCTGTGCTGTAATCACACACGAGGTTCTGCAGACACTGCTGGTCACTTTCCCCATATCTGCAGCATGGAATCCATGGCTTTCCAGCTCAGTGTAATCATTTATGCATTCATATATCATACCAAGCAGTAAACACACAGCATGACATGCAATTGCGCACAATAAACAGGAGGAATAAGTCTGTATTGATGGCTTCTGGGAAGCCGTTCCTTATTACTCTGCAATGTCCGTGGGCAGCTACTGTCATACACTCGCTTTCTGTCACCCGTTTATTAAACCCTTTTAGCTTTACATATAGAGAATGACAGTGATACAAGAACACTGATTTTCACACGAAACAATAGGCTTGATTTAGGAGAAAAATCTGTTTTTTTCCTCAGTAATCTGTATTTAGAGCTAGGTAAGCAGAGCTGTTGGTGATGGTATTAATGGGAAAAGCAGATGCAGCTTGCACATGTCTGTAGCATCCACAAGTCACGTGTGCTGCTAATCTGGCAGGTGCTGCTCCCAGGACCGCTGCCACACACAGCAAAGAGCTGGATTGGCCACTCCATCCTTTCTCTACGGGTGTGATGCCACCGCAAGCCCTGGCAATGCCCTCCTCTCTCCTGTGATCCTGTGTGCAATCTGAGTGTACTTGTGTAGCTACTCAAATACCATGGAAATAATGCTTCTATAAATGGAAGAGGGGTCTACTTCTCAAATGCACTTTGTACGTGATCAGATAAACAAGAGCATTTCCTACATATGAATTACGGTGCCAGCACAAAACACGGCTCTGCATCATTAAACTATGTACGCCTTATTGTCACCGAGATGCTGTTACCTTGTGTGCATTAGCATGTTGCAGGGCCATTCACTTTGACTGGCTCCCCAATAAAGGAGGACAACACGGCTCTGAAGCCCATGTGCCCCACTCTACGAAATGCTGCATGTTCACTTTGTCTCCTCTTCTGCACCAAGAACACATTCAGAATGAACGAGGTGCCTTACCGAAACCTAAGTTAACACATGACACAATTCGAGGAATTAAAGCTTCTAGTGCCATTATAATGGTCAGATCAATCTGAGTCATCTACACCAATTTCTCTATCAAAGTGAAATAGAAAATAGCAATAGCCTCTATCAAATGGAATGGGGCAGTTTTCCATATAGAAAACTGCCGTAGCTTCCCACCAGATGTGAGCTTGTCATAGGAGAATATAAGGTGACAGCCCGCATCTCTGTTGTGCAGTCATTACATTACAGGACCGGCGATTGCACAGGGTTAACATCCTCCTCCCTTCGCTCTTACCGGAGCGGTGTGATTGGAGCTTGCAGTTCCAGCTCCCGCTCTGCCCTGTGTGCTGTGCCTGTCACACCCACAGAACAGGGAACGGATTGCTCCTAATTTATAAAGGGGATGGCACCCCTTTTGTTAATCTGCTCCATGTTATAAAATAGGAAGACTTGTCCAAGAGTGTATGCAAAAGAACAGCAAAGTGTGAAAGGACCCTGAATCAGTACACAAGTTACAGCAACAGAGTAAAGTGCGTTAATCTAGTTTTACTCCACGTTGCCATTTATTCCGCCACCCAAGCTCACCTTCTCGGCACACTTGTTTTGTAGTGTGCTGCATTACAAAAATATTACATACACCTTTCCGATGAGTTCAGTAGTCCATTCACATAAATGCAGAACAGGTTAACAAATGGCATAATGTGCTATACCACGAGTGCACTAATGCAGCACTACAGTGTGAACGGGCCCTTTAGAAAACTTGTCATGTAAGAACCATGGCAATTGCCATTCTTATACTGTACTTATGAAATTCTAGCTTCCCAGCTCATTAGCAGACTTAAAGCAGGACATGTGACATTTCTCCTGCATTCCTCTAAGTCAGGGGTGTCCAAACTTTTTTCAAAGAGGGCCAGATTGGATGAAGTGAACATGGTGAAGGGCCGAACATTTTTCCAAACATTCTTTGAACCATTACAATTAAATGCAAATAAATTATTTTATGCCAAGTTACCGTATTTTTTGCCGTATAAGACGCACCTGACCATAAGACGCACCTAGGTTTTAGAGGCAGAAAACAGGAAAAAAAAAATTCTGAACTAATGGACTGCAGACACAGTACAGGAGATGACCAGAGACTGCAGACACAGTACAGGAGATGACCAGAGACTGCAGACACAGTACAGGAGATGACCAGAGACTGCAGACACAGTACAGGAGATGACCAGAGACTGCGGACAGCACAGGGATGACCAGAGACTGCGGACAGCACAGGGATGACCAGAGACTGCGGACAGCACAGGGATGACCAGAGACTGCGGACAGCACAGGGATGACCAGAGACTGCGGACAGCACAGGGATGACCAGAGACTGCGGACAGCACAGGGATGACCAGAGACTGCGGACAGCACAGGGATGACCAGAGACTGCGGACAGCACAGGGATGACCAGAGACTGCGGACAGCACAGGGATGACCAGAGACTGCGGACAGCACAGGGATGACCAGAGACTGCGGACAGCACAGGGATGACCAGAGACTGCGGACAGCACAGGGATGACCAGAGACTGCGGACAGCACAGGGATGACCAGAGACTGCGGACAGCACAGGGATGACCAGAGACTGCGGACAGCACAGGGATGACCAGAGACTGCGGACAGCACAGGGATGACCAGAGACTGCGGACAGCACAGGGATGACCAGAGACTGCGGACAGCACAGGGATGACCAGAGACTGCGGACAGCACAGGGATGACCAGAGACTGCGGACAGCACAGGGATGACCAGAGACTGCGGACAGCACAGGGATGACCAGAGACTGCGGACAGCACAGGGATGACCAGAGACTGCGGACAGCACAGGGATGACCAGAGACTGCGGACAGTACAGATGACTGCTGACCTTTGGGGAGGTGGGGAGCGGGTACCTGAATTTGACAGGTACCCGCTCTTACTTCCGCAGTTGTTCTTTGATCTTACCTGTTCCTCGATCCAGCTGCGCGCTGTCTTCCCGGCTTCTGTAATGGCGCTCGGCATGACAGCCGGGTGCCCAGTGCGCATGAGCAAGAAGCACTTGCGCTTTGTGATTGGTCCGGCGGCTTCTGGGATCTGTCATGTGTCCCAGGTACCACCTTACCATTCACAAAAAGCACCGCTTCTTGCGCATGCGCACTTGGCACCCGGCTGTCATGCCCAGCGCCCACACTACAGAAGCCGGGAAGACAGCGCGCCGCTGGATAGAGGAACAGGTAAGGTCCCGCTGCAGAGCTGAGCGGCCGGCCCGGTATTCTGACACGGCCGCGATGGAAATACCGGACCGGCCGCTCCATAAGACACACTGACACGGAGGGCCGTATTAAACCGACCCTCGGGCCGTAAATGACCCGCGGGCCGGACTTTGGACATGCCTGCTCTAAGTGGTTGTAAAGCCTAAATATTTTTGCCTTAATGCATTCTTTGTATTAGAATGAAAAATGTTTAGGCTGTGGCATCGGTTTTGACTCCTCACCCCCGTTACCTACCTGAGCCCTCAATCGATCCAGCACTGTGCACGTCTGCAGCTCTTATCTCCCCTCGCTTCAATGTCTCACTGGCTTTACTGGGGCATCAGGAGCCATTGGCTCCTGCAGCTGCCAATCAAAGCCAGTGATGAGGGAGTGGGAGTCCCGCTGTCTGTTAATGGACGCTGCAGTGAGGCTCAGGAGTAAGCACACATAAGTGCCCCCACGGGAAGTGGCTTCCCATGGGGCACTGAACAGAGAAGAGGAGTCAGGAATGTTGGCAGGGAACCTGAGAAGGGGAGGCTCAGGGCTGCTTTGTGCAATGGAATTGCACAGAGCAGACAAGAATAAAGACGTTTCTAAATAAAAAAAAAAAAATCACTTGAAAGAAAAATCCTCCTTAGCATGCGAAGGCTTTAGATCAGTAGTCTCCAAACTGCAACCCTTTGCTTGTCTTTATCTGGCTCTTGAGGCACTATTCCTCTAACTGACATTAACAGTAGGACACTATAACTCCCAATGATACCAATAATTGGAGATTATTTGTCCTACTGACACCAACAATGGGGCACTATTCCTGCCACTGACACCAATGAGGGGGCACTATTCCTCCCCTGACACCAACGATGGGGCACTATTCCTGCCACTGACACCAACGATGGGGCACTATTCCTCCCACTGACACCAACGATGGGGCACTATTCCTGCCACTGACACCAACGATGGGGCACTATTCCTGCCACTGACACCAACGATGGGGCACTATTCCTGCCACTGACACCAACGATGGGGCACTATTCCTGCCACTGACACCAACGATGGGGCACTATTCCTGCCACTGACACCAACGATGGGGCACTATTCCTGCCACTGACACCAACGATGGGGCACTATTCCTGCCACTGACACCAACGATGGGGCACTATTCCTGCCACTGACACCAACAATGGGGCACTATTCCTCCCACTGACACCAACGATGGGGCACTATTCCTGCCACTGACACCAACAATGGGGCACTATTCCTCCCACTGACACCAACGATGGGGCACTATTCCTCCCACTGACACCAATGATGGAGCACTGTTCCTAACACTGACACCAATGATGGGGCACTAATCCTACCACTGACACCAATGATTGGGGATTATTCCTTCCACGGACACCAACAATGGGGCACTATTCCTCCCACTGACACCAATGGTGGGGCATGATTACTGACATTTTCTACTCCCATTGGCCACAGTCTGGAACTTCTAAAGTCTGAAGGACAGTAAATTGGCCCTTTGTTAAAGTTTGGAGACTGCTGCTTTAAATGATGGGGGTGGACACAAGAACAGAATGTCTCCTATGCTCTTACATTGATCGTAAACTACATGGATGCAACAATTTATTCTGGGAGTCGTACTCATAACATTGGAGAAGCCAAGCTGATTTGTCCCCCATTACTGAGAATCTGGGTAAACCCTTCTAAATAGCCATGGATGAGTGATCTGACAGCAGCCCATACCCTGGACTCCCGGGGCAGCACCTACGGAAGCAGGTTTTGGGGCTGTAATAATTCTGAGTCAGAGATTTTAGTAGAGATCTGTCCAACTAAACTTCCCCCCATTGACGGGAACTAGAACAGACCATACAAGTTCATACTTCTCCACAGTCTGATTTTCATGTTAAACATCCAACTCCACAATGTGCATGTTTTACCAAGTTATAAAGTACAGCCTTTATGCCTATGGAGAAAAATTAAACCATTCCAATGTGTCTCTCACAAATGAAAATGTAGGGGAGCAAAGTCACAGTGGCTTGATAAGATATCAGTTTTCTTTCACATTACCTTTTACAATGGACATAAAAACTACAAAGAATGTAGAAGGGCCAGGCATACCTCCACCCACGCAGCACACCTGCACACAATCCGGGGACACAGGTGACTGGCTCCTCATACTGACAGGTGGGAGGAAAGGAGTGGAGCCGCTGATAAGATAACCCCCACCACCCCGACTGTCAGCAGTGATTGACATTTACTGTACTATAAGTAGTAACAGAAATCTGCAGCAAGTCAATACGGGAAGGGACACAGTCTCATTGTACAAAATAGATTTCTACAACACATGACTAACATATCTGATGAGAAGCACTCATGTGACTCAGTCATCTTGTCTGTAAAATGGTTTTGATGTTTGAACACTTGAAAAATAATGGCACACTTGCATATCAACCAACGTCTAAACTGGAACAAAATTATCAGTTTAATACTTCCGTACTTTAAAACGGAACAACCCAACAATCAGTGAGGACATGCATGGGGCAGGCATCACCAGGCTTTAGGCTTGTGTCGATGGGATCAGTTTGAGACGCTTCTGAGATCATTCACAATTCATGCAAAAGGTCCATCTGACCTGCAGCTAAACGTATTCTGACCCGATTAACCACTTCATGTCCGGACACTTTCACCCCCTTCCTGTCCAGGCTAATTTTCAGCTTTCAGTGCTATCACACTTTGAATGACAATTGCGCGGTCATGCAACACTGTACCCATATGAATTTTTTTGAGACAGGTAAAACATTATTTTGGTGGTATTTATTCACCACTGGGATTTTTTTTTGCTATGTAAATGAAAAAGTCCAAAAATTTTGAAAAAAAGTGTTTCTTATAAAATTTTGCAAATAAATATTTCATCATAAATCTTGGCCAAAATGTATTCCATTATCTTTTTAGTAAAAAAAAAACCCAAATTAGTTTAGAACCAAAAATTATAATTTTTAAACATTTTTATTTTTTTATATTTTTTATTTTATTTTTTTTAACATACTGTCACCGTAGCAGTACAGTGTCACCATGGTGATACTGTACTACTTGTGGTGGGTGATGATTTTTTTTTTTACATTGATTGCTTTTACACCCATAAAGGCTGTAAAAGCAATCATTTCTCCTTCTCTCTGGCTGCATTCTTGCAGCCATTGAGAACTACTGTGTGAGCTGTGATTGGTCACAGCTTGTCACATGGCACAAGGCTGTTGTGATTAGCCTTGTACCATGTGACCTCTGTGATCATTCACAGATTTCACACGTAGTAAGCAATGTCAGAAGTGACATCTTGCTTACTACTCTGCATGTGATCACTGATTGGCCAATCAGTGATCACATGATCGAGACCTCGCAGAGAGGTCCCGTCCGACGATTGGTGTTCCACTGTGTCCGGAGGACAGCGGGCACCGGGTCGCGATGCTGCGCGCTCCCTGGGACGTTTATAAATGGCCACCCGACCCTGCACTGCCACCGTCTGGCCGTTTATATATAACGGCCGGACGGGAGGTGGTTAAAGCAGATGTATAGCAAATCCCACTTGTAGAAAACAAAAGCCCGCTGACACAGATCCTTAAAGGGATTTAAGGATAGCACAATTGTGCTCCACTTTCATGGGGGAAAAAATGGCAAATTAAAAAAAATAATATAGCATATACAATTGTAATTGAATGTTAAACAATTACCTTTCTTTTTTTAATCTGCAACTTTGTAATTTTCTGTAAAATGCAATGCAATGTGCATACCTGGTGGCATTCTGCACACAAATTGTGTACAGAACGCCCCTTGAAAATGTAATTTCCTGCTTGTTTGATTGGCTGATTGTCCCAGAAGTATGCACCAAGATAAAAAAAAAAAAAAAAAAAAAAAAAAAAGATTTTTGGCATCCCCTGCAATAAAAATTTCATTTTTGGCGAGATACTCCCAAAGGGAAATCACGTATAAAGAGATGCAGTCCCTGCCAATTTCCTCAGGGTCCTGTAAGTGCAGCAGCTAATTGATAATTATAAAGTCATTCCCATTCATTTTGCACATGG
This sequence comes from Staurois parvus, assembly GCF_062004578.1. Taxonomy (NCBI): domain Eukaryota; kingdom Metazoa; phylum Chordata; class Amphibia; order Anura; family Ranidae; genus Staurois; species Staurois parvus. The sequence goes on from NW_028317839.1 coordinate 1,456,548, forward strand.
ACACAAAAAAACAAACCGCTATTTCTTCAGAACAACAAAAAGTAGGAATATGCAACAAAGTTTGTTGAAATCCTTCCAATATACATAGATCACCTGAGGGGAATGTTTTCTTCTCAACAAAAATGGAGTTACTCTTCAAGCCTAGTACACACTATGAAAAAACACGAAGGAGAATGCTTGAATGACAACGGCAAACTTTGCTATGTACTAACGTAACATGTTTATTGCCACAGAACAAAAAATATGCTACTGTTTGTAGCTATTTATTGATCCAGAATACGAAAGTTCTTCTTATGTACCATTTTTATTTATTTTCATTGCACTTTTCTTCCGGGTCATTCTTTGTTTCCGAGCATGCGTTGTTTTTTCTATTCACATATTTCCATACCATTACTCTATACACTGAACGAAAATCGGACGTTGTTAATGAAGCAGAAACATTTTCTAGCTTGAACCTTCGGGGTTTTTTTTCATTTGAACAATGAGAGTTGGCTGTTGAAAGCACTATATTAACAAATTATCGACCAATCGTTTCTCCTGCAAACGGTTTCATCTGATTTTCTTATGTGTATGGGCCTTTAGGGAGGTCTTGTAGTGGTTGTATTGTGTTGCCTTCTTATCTATATTAGGATCAGGTAACTTAAATTATTAGAGGGTCTGTACACCAAAAACAACTTTCAGTTTTCAGAAAATGCTGGACAATGAAAACTACCAACAGCTACCAACTGCTTTCTATGACCAAAAAACAGCAAACTCTGTACTCCTGCTCTTCAGGATGGACTCGGCTAAGGTTATGGTAACACCACAGATATCCTGGAATGTGCACTCCTTGCTGCCCTCAAGGGACCGGGGTAGTCCAATGTCACTGGATACAGAGCAAAACAGAGGGTGCACCAGCCTAGTGCATTATCGGAATTGTGCTTTTGACCTGTTATCGTACTCACAATAAGCAAACAGGTCAAAGGCACAGCACACTAAACACCGGTGTCCAATCCACATTACATACAAGTCCAGAAAAATGGAACCCTGGACTCCCAACAGGCTAACGTGTTTTGAGGTCTCAACCTCTTCCTCAGAGCCACCAAGCCTGTTGGAAGTCCAGGGTTCCATTCTTTTGGACTTATATGCAATGTGGATTGGACACCGCTGTTTAATGTGATGTGCCTTTGACCTGTTTGCCTATTGTGAGCACGATACTTACTTTTTATCTTTCCAATAAATTGTTTACGATAATGCACTAGGCCGGAGCACCCTCTGTTTGTTTTTCTTTGCTTTCTATGACCATCAGGGACTTCAGTGAAGAGATCTCTGTGCTAGACTTTCCAGGCCCAAACAGCTGCCATGACCATTACAAAGCCAAAATAGGTAGAAACAGACAGGACAGTGGCAGGGAGTGTTCACTACTGAAGCTTGGCAGCCATTGGTAACCAAGCACAGCAAACACCACCTATACCTGAGAAAACGACTAGACTCCTAGAAATATCTATAAAAATCTCTGGAAAACCCAAAGGGTGGAAGCAAACATAGTCAGCCTTCATTTTAGTCAGACGACATCTGTATCCAAGGTTCTTTCTTACTTTATGGGCATTAGCAATTACATTTGATGTATTTAATACTGATTTATATTAAAACTAAGTTTTTTTATGAATGTAATAAATTGGAATACTATAACTTGCCCCCATAGAGTTTAGCAATATGAGGACAAGAAGGAGGAGGAGGGAGGGAGGGGAGTGTAATTTACCAGTGTATACGCCCACATGTGTGACTTTATAGTTACCTGGGCTGCACAGAGAAGTAAAAGGAGGAAATGAAAAGCTTAGAAAGGAAATTAAACTGGACCATGCTCAGTAGAGAACAACTGTCAGGGATCGCGGCTCCGTCCCTCGCGCATGCGCGGTGGCGGCAGATCGCGCCGGGACACAGGCACCAGGGCCCGGCGAGCCGCGGCTGACAGGACGCCGCGCATGCGCAGTAGGAGCCGCGGGCGCGCCTCAGGCGTCCAATGACAGCCGGGGGCGCGTCCTAGCCGGCCAATGACAGTGCAGGGCGCACTATTTAAAGATGCCCTGCACTGTCACAAGTTGCCGCAAGGTCTTCCTGTGATCCTGAAGTTCCTGTACCTGCCTGAGACCCTGATTGACCCTGACTACGCTGCCTGCCCCTGTGATTGACCCGGATTGACCCTGACTATTCTGCCTGTCCCTGCGTTTTGACCTGGATTGACCCTGACTATTCTGCCTGCTCCTGCGTTTGACCCGGATTGCCCTGACCATTCTACGGATTGATACCCCCTGCTGACCCTGCGTGTGACCCGACTACTCTTGGCCTACTGATTCTGTACCCCGCTTACCCTCACGGGCTCACGATCAGTTGTTACCCTGCTAGGGCCGTTAGCCACTTCACATCTGGCTCTCCCGGTACCTGTCCCCAAAGGTCTCCTCGGCCACTGGGGGGCCTGCTCGGAGGTCGTGACCTGGCCCGGGACTGTTTTAAGTCCATCCCCACCATCAGGGGCCCTGGTGAAAGCACAGCCCGGGCTTAGACCCCACGCTCTGAGTAGGTCCGCCAGCTGGCAGCCTGAGGCACCACCGGCGGATCATAACAACAACAGTTGGTCTACACAATCTCGGGTTACAATGGGGATACAGAGAAGGTGGGAGGGGCAGCAGAAGGAAGGATCATCCAAGTACATGTCACTCTACACAAAACATATGCTTTAGAGGCAGAAAAAAAAAACCCTTCCTGTTTTGCTTTAAGAAAAAAAAAAACACTAAAAAGGCCACTAAATGATAGTACAAGAAACACCAAAAATTATCATTGGCAATTTTTTAAGCTAGTGTACATGAAGCCTAAAACTTAACTGTGCACCCTTCCGAGGGCAGTCAGTGACTGGGAGCTCGGTTACCTCTCGGAGCAATTGTAAAAGGATATGGAACCCCCCAATATGTGGCTCTACCAGTACCCAACAGCTCAAAATCACAAGGCTAGGGAAGGAAACTGGAGTGGCAGACTTTTTTGTACATACAGTATTTTAGGCCACTCTCTAATGATAATATAATTGAATTAAATTGCCTACAAGGTTTTCACTGATGTGGTTTGGAAACAGTTATATTTGACAGTGGGATCCCTTTAATAAAAATGAATATGTGGATAATAAAGAATAGAGGAAACAAATACATCACGCAGTAGACAAATTTAAGGACCAGAAAAACCAGGCTGGTCACCAGTATTGGTTTTTAGCCCACCGGCTACCTAGCCCTTGTTAAGGCTCCATGCACACTGGCTTTTTTTAAGTTCCTAGAAGCTAAATAGTGTTATCCTATGTGTCCATGCACAGTACTTTAGGCTACTAGCATTTTTCAAGCTTCAGCATTTAGGAGCAGAAATTTTTTTTGTAGAGTTTTTGGAAACATTTTTCTGGCAGAAAAAAAAACTCGATGAACGCTCCTAAAAGCTTCTTTCTAGATACATGTACTGTAAAAACACTAATAAAACACTAGAGCGCCTAAATGCTTCTAAACGCTATCAAAATGCTACAAAAAAAAACGCTATTGCCAGCTTTTTTTTTTTATCCAGTGTTTTTTGCATCACTTTTGTAGCTGATAAAAAATGCTAGTGTGCATGCAGCCTAATTGTCCAACTCTGTAAAATATTGATATGCTTAAATCATTGCAACCAAATCATTCCTATGCTTGACTGAACTTCAGCTTTAGTACCTTCCACTAAGACCTAAGCATTTAGTTTGTCCTTTACATCCTCCCAATAAATAATCATGTTGCTTTATTAATATATACATTTGTGGTTTAACTATCACTGAAAAGGTTGACCATTTTCAGGTTAATATTTTCCTGGCTAGCAATAAAATCCTGATCACTTCATTTACAGCAACATAATAAAGAGCATGGCATGCCAAATGTGTTTATGAGCGAAGAGATTCTGGCATTTATTCAAGAATAGAAGGCAAGCAACCTACTACCAATGTTTCAAGAGAGCCATTCCCCCTTTGTCAGGATATCCTGTTGGCTACCGTGAATTACTGTTACATATTTATACTGTGCTTCTAACACATCTTGTGAGACACGGTCTTCATTATCATGCAGACTGGACTTAATACAGATGAGTGATTGAGTTTTTAAGTATCCAGGGACTTACTAAATCAACGCAGATTCTTTTACTTGCATCATGCCATATTTAACTGCAACTGCATGCATAACTCAACTGGCCATCAATTCAAAGTAAAACACTGGTGTCACAAGAGCATTTAATATCTATAAAAAATATATATGTAAATAATACCAATGACAAACATAGGATATGTGAGAAATATATGTTCTAATTAAGTGGGTCTAAAGCCAGAAAGAAACTTTTGGATGTTAAAAAAAAAAAAAACCCTGAATGCTGTTTGTCTGATCCTGCTAGAGAGATTCCCCCTCTCTATTTATCCTGAAGAATGGAGAAAGAAAGTGATAGGAAATCCACAATTTCACAGTTGTCAATGGAACAGCAATGGAAGGGAAATCACCCTTCAATTCTGGTGACAACTGCCTTAAAGTGGTAGGAACGTTAAAAAGTTAAGAAAAAAAAAAAAAGACCTGCTGACAGGTAGGGATTTATAACAGAAGAGACCCCCTCACCTGTCTATCAGTGGTAATGCAATCTTAACCGTGCATGCGCATCTCAGACCACATTTACAGTCCACTCTGTGCAATCTTAACCGTCCATGCGCATCTCACACCACATTTACAGTCCGCTCTGTGCAATCTTAACCGTGCATGCGCATCTCAGAGCACATGTACAGTCCGCTCTGTGCAATCTTAACCATGCATGCGCATCTCAGAGCACATTTACAGTCCGCTCTGTGTGCTGAAGTGATGCGACTCACACGCCCATGCACAAGAATGATGTCACCTGTGGCCCGGGCCATTCAAGCGATCGAAGATAAAGAACCCAAAAGGAAGACCAGGCAAAGACAGAAGCCACCAGGGACTAGGGGGAGCCATGACAGAACAGCGCTGAAGCGATCCATTTGTGTGTAAGTCTGTCATGATGTGCTAGCATGCTGTGCATATTTGTACATTATGATTTAAAGTGGTTGAAAACTCTCACATATAGCCAGCAAAGTGACTGGCCTAAGGCGATACACGGAGATGAAACAAATCCTCCTACATAAGTTGTGCCTGTTTATCTACATCCATCTTTCTCCTACATCCAAAGTGCAAAATTTACACAGGATCTCTCAGCTCTGAACAGCAGGGGGCGAACAGCTGACGTTAGATCAGTGAGAACTCTGAGAGCTGATTGGAGGGAAGGGACACATCCCACTTCACACAACAACAGAACTGAAGGTGTATATCACAGGCTGTGGCCTCCCCTGTCACCATTTTCCTCCTGGTGTCAGGAAACCTTGTCAGAAGTCCTATGCTGATATCAGAGGAACTAGGAAGCAGACAGAAATGACACTTAATGCTCTAGCACTGAGACAAGTACACAGTATAGAGGGACATATGTTGTCCATATTTCATGTCTGAGGTTTACAACCACTTTAAACTTGCCAAAAGTCCATTTTTTAAACTCTGTTCAGGTGATTACTGCAGCTTTAACTGAGGACTTCCCCCACCCTTTGGAAAGATTTCCTTTCACTTCCTGTTGTGTCCCTGTGACAGGAAATAAAGAACTCATCCTGAAGGGATACCGACAGCAAAGAAAGATCTCAGCAAAGCTTTTAACCATTCCATATTCTACCCCACAAAAAAAAAAAAAAAAAAAAAAAGCTTTGGCTGTAGAAACAATGTAATGGTATGGGAGATGGAAACTATACAATGCTTATAGATCTCAAATCTGTGAGTCATGGCAAACAACCTAAAAGGCTCGCTTTTATATACAAGGTTTCATAACAAATTTCAACAATCATTGCCTTTATAAAAAGGTGCCACATTTCCCAGCTACATTTTTGAAGCTTGGCAGGTATTACAAATTTAAAAAAGGCAAGCAAACACATTGCAAGTTTGTTGCAGATCCCTGGAGATTTGTCATTAATTCACATAGTTATTCAAATGGAAAGAAATGGAATTGGGAAGGCGACGTGGCTAATGGCATCTAATTTAACAAATTAGCAAGCACAAGACCGTGTATATTTCTCCACTGCCGTACAAGTTAGGTAATCTAAAACAAACCTAATAATACCGGGGCACTAAAGAGTTTGCCGATTTTACACCGGAACCCTCCAATTTACACACAGTAGGGAGGAGACAATAGCTTATCTGTTGCCCCTTTCCAGCCCAGCAGTAAAAGTCACACTACTTTTCACTGTTCGGCTCAATTAACATTTATCATGAGAAACTAGAACACACCAGACTACTGCTACAGCCACTATGCATTGGCTGAAAAGAAAACCATCACAGTGAAAAGAATGGTCAGCCGAGCCTAATTTCCAAGCGAAGCAATCCCAGGAGTTCAGGATTCACCCCCTACACAACACATTCCTTCATTAAACTCTATCACCAATCTGGATTTTAAGGTCATTTAAAATAAAGTCTGGGACATGAAATGCAAAAAATGGAATTAGATATCAACTTTGCAAACATGCCATGATTAGAAATGTAACATGGTTTTCCATGACAGAACTGTGCTTCACAGGCCTGGACATACCACCCTGGATGGAATATGTGGAGTAAACGCTTTCAAAATGATAACCTACGTTTTCTACAATGTCTCGATTGTGCAAAGCATTAACGTGCATCCAAGTTACCTTTATAAGAAAAGATTTGGACCTGGTCAATAAAATGCTATGCCTACCAACCCTACCTGATCAAAAATGGACATATGGTAATTATCCAAATATTTTCTGCTATAGATAGATCGACAGATACCGATAGACAGATATACAGATACCGGTAGACACCAGTAGGCAGATACCGGTAGATAGATAGGCAGATATACAGATACCGATAGATATACAGATACCGGCAGATATACAGATACCGATAGATATACAGATACCGATAGATATACAGATACCGATAGATATACAGATACCGATAGATATACAGATACCGATAGATATACAGATACCGATAGATATACAGATACCGATAGATAATTTTTTTTTTTTTGGTATGGTTTTGTGAGAATTAAGCACACAAAATGCAAGGCACTGAGCCTTTGTATACAAGTTAGTTTTCCAGAATTTCAGAAATGTGTTTTTGCTTTAGAAAATAAAAGAAACACATATGCAGACTTACATTCTATACTTTATGTTCCTTTATGATCAAATGAAAGGCAGGGTGTGTGTACACACATGAATGAAATATAAGAAAACCTTCAAATGCATTATATACTTTTAAAAACAAATTAATGAGCATTAGGCTATGAGTGGCCATTTCCACCAGTAAGATCATCATGTCTCCTGAAGCTCTGTTCTCCTCTGGCGATATTTCCCACAATGCACGAGGTCTTGAACTGGAGATGTAAATTCAATGTAAGGGTTATAGGCATATATAGGGTAAGTGAGGTCGCTTTTTTTCAGCAGAACTTTCTCAGGGAAATTATGTGAAGGTAACTAATGATTTGAATGAAATGAATTTGGACTACTCAAATAGTTTCGTTATCAAAGTGATTTGCAGTTTGCCAAAAGAGGTCCACTTTAAATATGGAAAAAAACTAAGCTCAGATAGAAACAGGATGGAAGAGCAGAGAGCACCAGATGAAGTGCAGTGGTATGAGCACAGTTTTTATTAAAAGAAGATTGGCAACTCTTAGCTGTAAGAACAAAGCATGTCTCCATTATTTAAAATTACTGCTCTCCATGGGTCTGCAAGCTGGTTGGTTAGGATGCTGCTGTGGCCACTATCAGGATCAGATGCTGCTGCTGTAGGATGACCCAGGTAATAAGAACCAGGCTAGAGCACTCGGGGGCACTGGACTGGAAGTGATGTCACTGAGGGCGAAACAGGTAGATATGTAACCACACCCCTACTGCACTTAGTCTGGTGCTCTCTGCTGTTCCATTTTCTCAGAGGTCACTTCATTCTCCTGAAGAGCAACCACTGCTGTTGTCTGGAGCAAGAAACAGGCTTTATGGATTCATTTACATGGACATTCTGGGGTTAACAAGGAATCTATAGATTTATTTACAGCTTGTTCATTGTCTCTGCCTTCCCCCCTTTTTTTCTTGTTCACTGGTTGATGAGTGGGAAGCTCCTGTTTTGCACCATTTGCTTGATTTTGGTTCAGACAAAAACGGGAAAGCTTTTCTCCAGGTTGCGGGCTATATCAAATGACACATTCATGTGGCTGCCTAATAGACACCTTGTTGTTTACAGCGCTAAACAAATCCGTGTCAATATGCGATATTGGTGACCTGCCACCAAGGGACAGAACATGGAAACTGAATTCCGCAGAATGTTTGCTTTAGATTGCATACTTTTCTTTTACTGACATATATCAGCCTCTCACAAAACAACCTTATAAATGCAAAATTCTAAAAATGGTTATTTAGTGAAGAGAGAATATAACTCACAGAAGCAAATTCCTGAAGATGGAGAATGAACTGACTGCAATTGAAAGCAATCCCAACAGCAAGCAGAATAACACTAAGCAAGCGCAAAAAAAAAAAAAAAAAGGAAGAAACAGAAAAGGAAAAAAAAAAAAAATCACCCTGAACAGTGGCAAAGAAGGAAAGAAAACAAAAAACTAATGACAAAAACAAAAGAAAGATTGCCTCTAAATAGCGCACAGAATGGGTAATGCTATTACAGCATAGCTGCACATCTATTACAATTGTATCACACAAATAAACAAAGAAAGATCCAATATATAGGCCTTGTTCACACCATACTTGCATAAAACCGTATGAAAAAAAACACGCGGGTTAGACTTGCATAAAATATTTTGGGCTTGTGCAGAAAAAACGCATACAGTGAGGAAAATAATTATTTGATCCCCTACAGATTTTGTAAGTTTGCCCACTTACAAAGTAATGAAGGGTCTATAAGTTTTATCATAGGTGTATTTTAAATGATATAGACAGAATATCAACCAAAAATCCGGAAAAAACACGCTACAAAATGTTATAAATTGAGTTGCAGTTCATGAGTAAAATAAGTATTTGATCCCCAAGCAAAAGTACTTGGTGGGAAAATCCTTGTTGGCAAGCACAGAGGTCAGACACTTCTTGTAGTTGGTTACCAGGATTGCACACATCTCAGGAGGGATTTTGGTCCACTCTTCTTTACGAATCTTCTCTAAATCCTTAATGTTTCTTGGCTGTGGCTTGGTAAATTAAAGTTTCAGCTCCCTCCATAAAATTTTCTACAGGATTAAGGTCTGCAGACTGACTAGGCCACTCTCTGACCTTAATGTGCTTCTTCTTGAGTCACTCCTTTGTTGCTTTGGCGGTACGCTTTGGGTCATTGTCATGCTGAAAGACCCATCCACAATCAATCTACAGTGTTCTGGCTGAGGAAAGAAGGTTCTCATCTAGGATTTTACAATACATTGGTTCATTTGCAGCAAATTCGGCCTGTAGCTTTAGCAGAGAAACAGCCCAAAGCATAATGTTTACACCTCTGTGCTTGACTCTAGGGATGGTGATCTTAGGGTCACAGTCAACATTTTTCTTCCTCCCAACACGGTGAGTCAAGTTAATGCCAAAGAGCTCTACCAATCCTTCTCTGAGTCATTTAGATGTTCATTGGCAAACTTCAGATAGGCCTTCTTGTGAAGGTGACCTTGCGGGTGCTGCAGGATTTCAATCCATGGCGGCGTACTGTGTTGCCAATGGTTTGTTTGGTGACTGTGGTCCCAACTGCCTTGAGATCATTCACAAGCTCCTTCCAAGTAGTTCTGGACTGATCCCTCACTTTTCTCATGATCATCCTTACTCCATGAGCTGAAATCTTGCATGGAGCTCCAGACCGAGGGCGATTGATGGTTATTTTGCACTTTTTTTCCCATTTGCGAATATTCCCTCCAAGAGTTGTCTCCTCACCAAGCTTCTTCCTGATGGTCTTGTAGCCCATACCAGCCTTGTGCAGGTCTACAATCTTGTCCCTGACATCGTTTGACAGCTCTTTGGTCTTTGGCCCATGGTGGTGAGGTTTGACATGGAAGAAAGAATTTGTGGACAGGTGTCTTTTATACACATGATGAGTTGTTAGGAGCACCTTCTTAAATTGACAGGACTAATCTGTGTACCACATGAGCATATAGCCACTTTGTGGGAAGCAGAATTATTGTTGGTTGGTAGAGAATCAAATATTTTACTCACTGAACTGCAACTCAATTTATAACATTTGTATCATGTGGTTTGTTTATTTTTTTGATTTGGTTGATATTCTGTCTATTATTTAAAATACACCTATCATTAAAAATTATAGACCCTTCATTTCTTTGTGAGTGGGCAAGCTTACAAAATCTGCAGGGGATCAAATAATTTTCTCCACTGTACATCTTGCATTTATCAGCACAGAAAAGCACTGTGGTGTGAACAGGACACATAGAAAACAATTGTTTTCTCTGCGCCCATGCAGAGACAGGTGCAAAAAAAAAAAAAAAAGTGAAGTTCTTTGCACAGGGTCTCTATTACAACACAATATACCCCAGTATAAAAACCAGAAATGGTCATTTGCGTAATGTATGTGGAACTAGGTTGACTGGTATCCAAATCAGCCCAACATGGTGTCACTGTGTCAAAACATACCTCTTTACCCAGGTAGCATTAAAATGGCTTACTACTGAAATGCTAGCCACAGATGACTTGTTTTATTTTGCGATCTGGCTGATCAAAAAGAAAACGAAAGGATTCCCACATCCAAACAAGCGAAGTGGATGAAGGAATCCTCCCTGCTGTACCATTGTAATCTCGGCTCTCAGAATACACGGATCAGCAGCAGCGGCAGCCACTGATTGAGAAAATGTTTCCAACAAGCCTGTTCAACAGAAGTTGATCATTAGAGTGGGAGTGGCCAGAGATAGATCAAAATTTGGCCGATCCCTGCTAAACCAACCAATTTTCGATCTACCTATGTCCAGCTTAAGCAAAAGACAGAGTACAGTTTCCATCACGCTGTTCCTCTAAACACCTTTGTATGAATGTCATGCTGCATATTACTGGTAAAAATAGAAAAAAATCCCATGACTATGTCCACCCAACATGGTGTCACTGTCAGAACATACTTCTTACCCAGGTGGCCCTTTAACACCAATCATAATTTAGTAGTGCATACTGAGAAATGTTATACTGCCGATTATATATTCTTAAAGGAGCAAGAGTACGTCAGAACAAGGGTCATATATAGCCTCAAATACACCGTGTTAAAATCCCAATACCTGAATTTGATTTCTAATATGCGTGTCACATTCAGCAACTGAATTTCGCCACAGCAACACAGCTTGGTCAAGAATTCAAGGTCACACATGCCCAGTCTACGGGTTGGATCATGAAGGAGAAGCAATTATGATGATGAGATCATCCTTCTGCTCACCCTGCACTCTCCTCTGGACTCTCCCAGTCTTTTTGCTCCTATGCAGGTCATTACAGGAGGAGGATATCAAGACAAAATCATGTACCTACACTAGTTGATTTACTATAAATATGAAGATTTTTTTAATAAATAACTTTTTAATTGCCACTTACAGTTCACCTTTTATTCCTTTGTAGACTGGTGAATCACTCAAAGTGGGATGCAAATCACAAAGCAGGAAGAGAAAAAAGAAAACTTCCCTAGTACATAACTATGGTCCACTAGTACTGGAAATGAGGGTGACATTTGCACGGTTGTCGCCAGTGTCTGGCAGTCTATCCCTGAACTCCTAAATATAGCCCCACGGCCAGTTTCCACAGCGAGGAGTGGAGGCTGGTTTATATATGGTCAAGGAAAAATAATTCAATCAAGAGAGGAGGGAGAGGGAGAAAGGAGGGGGAAGGGAGAGGAGCGGAGGAAAGAGAAAGAACAGGTGTTCATAGTTAACTGGCATATCATTTCTAACCTTACTGTAAAATTTGTCAAATATTAACATCACAGTGGGCACAACTGGAAACAAGCTGCCGAGGGGGCAAACGAGACATAATAAAAAACATTAAAAGGCATCAATCACACCGCAAAAAAGTGAACTTCTTGAACACCCTTGAAACTATCCGTGGCATGCCAACTATGTGTTCCAGCAGTTATGACTTTTTATTGGACAATCAATAGCACACCTGTCACCATAAATGTATGAAAACACCAGAATGTCTGTAAGAACGCCCCCCCCCCAGCCTCAGCAGGGCTCATTCTCAATTACGGAACTGTTGTTCATTTTGCTGCCTTTTTCCACTATGTTAAATATTGCTGTTACTTTTCATTTGTATTAATCTGCATTCTCAACCCCGTCAAATCAAAGTACCCCAACATTTCCCAATGTGATACAGTTTGTGACACCATGTTACTGTATTAATATCTATTCTGTATTGTCACAATTCATAATAACAATTCACAGCAGACTGCAACAAAGTTCAATGCCACAAATGTCACAAACACGGTAGGAGAGGAGAATGAAGGCAACAGATGCTCCATCCAAACTTCTGTCACTGAACTGCACACATCAACAGGTACTAAGCTCAGCCTAATGACTGCTTCATGTCTTTCTGATTTCTCTACAGCACAGTGACTGACCAAACAAACGTGTCAAACCATGGTGAAGGCTGAAGGGTGAAAGGTCTTCAACAACACTAAACAAATAAAGATGAAAGAAATCAAACTACTACTACCTATGCCACGACCCGCTTAGAGGAAAACCTTCATAGGCATGCTGTTAGGTTGGGCTTCTATGGAGACAGATACCAATCTCTGCAGCAAAAACTCCAAACGGCGCTTGCATTTTGCGTTCAGAGTCTGCATTGTCCTTTGAAGAGTTCTGTAAAGAGAACACCCCAGGAAGAGAGCTCTGTTGTCGGATTTCGCAGTGATGGTTCTTTCAAGCAAGATTAAACCCCAAAACAAACATTTAATATATTGCAGCCTACCAATATTTAAAACAGTATTCCACCCAAAAGCAAACATTATATTGCAACTTATCAATTCTAAGATGGGAGTGGCTGCATTCGTTTTTTTTTTTTTTAGGCTTGCTTTCTTCTATCTTCATCTTGTGACCTGGCCAGTAAGTGTTTCTCAAAAGCTCAAGCTCTCCAGCAGAGTGCATCAGCTTATGGATGAGCCATTTACCACTATCAGGGGTGCGGACATTGATCAGCTTTAAATTTATTTATTATGCAAAACCTTCATCCCAAAAGGGAAAAAAACAGTTTGTTGTAACCGATTTGAAAGTTTGGACTGGAGCTTGGCTTCAATTAGTTACGGTTTTTAAATCTAATACCTTTAACGCTCCCCTCCCCCCACACTGAATGCTGCTTTCTGCTGTGCCTCCTATGCCGATTCATACAGCATAGGATACCGGGGGGTGTTACTGGCCAGATAACCAGGTGAAACCACAGGAAAAAAGCCAAAAGAACAGAAAACCAATGCAGCCACTACATCTGATTGGTAAACTGCAATATATTAAGTTTTTGGCTTAAGATCACTTTAAATGTGATGGCTGCATTTGTTTTTATTTTTTAGGCTTTTTTTCACCCTGTGATCTGGCCTGTCTTAGGGTGTTCCCATTCCTGGAGGAGCAAGAGAGACACCTTTGGATAGTAGCCTTATCAGTCTGGGGAGAGGGTAATGTTAGACAAACTAGAAAATGTTAAAGCCAGACTCTAGTTTTCATTTTACAAGCAGTTACAGTAAGAGGATTTTTTTTTCGTTCCTTTTGGGATACAAAGTTTAGCTGACCATTGTAACCACGCCTATCAGTGGTATATGGTTTGTCTGCTTTCTTCTGGACATCTTAGTCTATTAAAGGAAATGGAAACTAACAGACTTTCTGGCCAGATCACCAACTGAACATTAAGGGGAGAAAAAAAAAAAAGACAAAAATAACTAATGCAACTTTGCAACTTGCTAAGATAATCCGTTTCTACTACAGTAAAGCAGAAGAACTCGGTTACTCACCTTGCCTTAGTCTGTGAATGGGCAATGAAGGAACATAACTACACTGATGAAGTCATTACTTTGCTCACTCTGTCTTCTCTTCCTGTCCACAGGATTTTTTTTAATTGAAGGTACAAGTGGATTACATACTGGTTTTTATACTTGCATGCAGTTCTGCAATAAAATTATTCTTATACAGGATTTATATTGTGCCAACAGTTTGCGCAGCGCTTTACAAAATGAAGGTACACATTACAGTTACAATACAATTTAGTACAAGAGGAAACAGAGGGCTCTGCTTGTTACAGCTTACAATCTAGGAGGAAGGGTTGAGTGATACAAAAGGTAATAGCTGTGGGGGGATGAGCTGATGGAGGAAATAAAAGGCAGTTTACTAGTTAGAAGCAGGATAGGCTTCTTTAAAGAGAACGGTTTTCAAGGATCGTCTAAAGGTGGAAAGATTAAGATATAGTTGGACAGATTGGGGTAGGGCATTCCATAGGATGGGAGAAGCTCGGGAGAAGTCCTGGAGGCCGGCAAGTGAGGAGGTGACATGGGAACTAGAGAGCAGGTGGTCTTGGGAGGATCAAAGAGAGCGGTTTAGTAGATATTCTGAGACCAGGTTAGTGATGTAGCTGGTGGGAAGAGTTGTGGATGGCTTTGTAAGTTGTTGTTAGTATTTTGAATTTTATTCGTTGGGCCAGTGGAAGCCAGTGGAGGGATTGGCAGAGAGGGGTAGCAGACACTGAACAGTAAGGTGGATGAGCCTGGCAACAGTATACATGATGGACTGGAGGGGGGTTAGCCTATGTAAAGGTAGGTAAGCCAATGAGGAGGGATTTGCAATAGTCGAGACAAGAGATAACCAGGGAGTTAATTAGAAGCTTTGTGGTATCATTGGTTAAAAAGGGCCGTATTCTGGAGATCTCGCGGAGGTCAACGCAGCAAAATTTGTAAAGGGATTGAATGTGGACCTGTAAAGATAGTTCAGAATCCAGGGTTACCCCTAGCACTCTGGCATGCGGGGATGGATGGATAGTGGTGCTATTGATCCTGACCAAGAAATCAAGGGAAGAAGCACATGGGGGAGGAAATATGAGCTCAGTTTTGGATAGATTGAGTTTTAGGAAGTGGTGTGAAATCCAGTCTGATAGGTCTGTTAGTAAATCGGTGATACGTGGGGAAACTGATGGGGTGAGTTGCGGGGCAGAGAGATAGATTTGTGTGTCATCAGCATAGAAATGGTATTGGAAACCATGGGAGGCTATCAGCTGACCCAAGGAAGAGGTGTAGATCGAGAATAGGAGAGATCCAAAGGACAGAACCTTGGGGGTCC
Source organism: Staurois parvus (assembly GCF_062004578.1). NCBI lineage: Eukaryota > Metazoa > Chordata > Amphibia > Anura > Ranidae > Staurois > Staurois parvus. The sequence continues at coordinate 1,471,893 of NW_028317839.1, forward strand.
TGACAGAAAGAGAAGGAGAGGAGGAGGTAGAGTGTTAAGTGACACTGAAGGTGCAGTGAGATAGGGAAGATTCAAACTAAAGGAGAGTACAGTCAGAGACCAAGCAAATAGAGTTTCTTGAGGAGGAGGGGGTGATCAACTGTGTCAAAGGTGTCAGAGAGGTCCAAGAGTAAGAGTACGGAATAGTAACCGTTAGTTTTAGCCATTAGCAAGTCATTCGTGAGTTTTAGGAAACCAGTTTCTGTGGAGTGTTGTGGGCGAAATCCAGACTGAAGGGGTCAAGGTGGTTATTCTCAATAAGGTGGCAGCTCAGCCGGTTGTAGACTAGAAGTTCAAGGAGTTTGGAGGCAAAAGGGAGTATGGAGATGGGTCTTAGGTTGCTAACACTGGAGGGGTTCAGTGAGGCCTTTTTAAGTATGGGGGTGACCAGCGCATGCTTTAGAGAGGTGGGGAAGATGCCAGTAGAAAGGGAGAGATTGAAGATATGAGTTAAAGAATGAAGGATAGAGCCAGAGGGTGACCATAGTATTTGCAAGGGAACAGGGTCTAGGGGACAGGTGGTTAGGTGGGTTTTAAGAAAAAGTTTACCAACCTCCTCTATAGTAGCTGGGTTAAACAAGTAAGTACAGATTGTGCAGGTGGACAAGGAGTGTAGGGTGAGGGAGATATCTGTACAGTGGAGATCTCATCATGAATTGTATAAATCTTATTTTTTAAGTGATTAGCGATCTACTGGGCAGTGAGTGAGTTAGTGGGTGGAGGTAAAGAAGGACAAAGTAGAGAGTTAAGGTAGAAAAGAATTGACGGGGATTGCGTGAGAGGGTGTTAATGAGAGTGATAAAATAGGTCTGTTTGGCAGTGTGGAGAGAGGAGTTGTATTTTTGAAGGGCAGATTTATATTGGTCAAATTCTTGCTGGGTCTTAGTATTACACCATAAATGCTCCAGAGCACGGCTAAGTTTTTTGAGGCATCTGGTACTGTCTGTTGGCCAGGGCTGTAGCGATCAGGGCCTAACTCTGTGTATAGTGAGGGGGCCAATGTATCCACATTGGATGACAGTGAACTCTTGTAGACAGAAGTGGCCAGACTGGGGCAGGACAGGGCTGAGATTTTGTCAGAGACAATCTGTTGCCGAAAAAAGAAGAGAGGGGTTAAGATAGCGAAGGTTTTTATGGGTATCTGTTTGGTAGTTGGAAGACAAGGGTGAGGAAGCCAAGGAGACAGTGAAGCCAATAAGGGAGTGATCAGAGAGAGGAAATAAAGTTGGTGACGTTGCAAGGAGTGCATAGGTAGGAGAATACAAGGTCCAGGCAGTTACCATTGGAGTGAGTAGAAGCGTTTGTCCATTGTTTTAGGTCAAAAGAAGTGGTTAGGCTTAGGAGTTTAGAAGTAGCAGGAGTGTCAAAATTAACAGGGATTTTGAAGTCACCAAGAATGATTGTGGGAATTTCAGAAGAGAGAAAGTAAGGCAGCCAGGCAGAGAAGTCATCAAGGAAGCTTGATACTGGTCCAGGAGGCCGATAGATCACAGCAATTCTTAAAGAAATTGGAGAGATTAGACGAATACAGTGAACTTCAAATGAGGAGAGGGACAGAGAGGGAGGTGAATAAAGGACCTGAAAAGTGCTTTGTGGTGTTAGGAGGATTCCAACTCCACTCCTTTCCGTCCACTAGGCCGAGTTATATTATAAAAGGAGTTATATACAAAACAATGCAGCTTGGTATATTAGACGAAGTCTTTTAAGGAATCTGGCAATCCTTTGTTACATGATTCTATGTAATGCAATGTTCCTTTCACACTCCAATGTGCACAGGCAAACTTGTCCAGGGGGCAGAGATAGGACAGCACATGAACCTACTGACACAATGGCCTGCATTTGCACAAACTCAAAATCAGTGCTAAGTAGGGTTCGATGCAGAAATATGGAAGCTGCCATTTTGGCTCCAGAACTGCCATCCTTGCTTTACTACGAGTAATCACTGACCAAAAACAAATAAGCAGGTTGGAGCTCCAACATTTGGTCAGCAGTGATGGTTTCCATATTGTTATCGTCAGCCACTAAGCCAGCTATAGTAAAAAATTACAACACCTGATTCTATTTCAGTATCGACAATAAAAGTTTTTAAAAGACTTGGCTAAATATGATATTTAACTTCTGAATTGAACTTCAGATTATGTAAGCATCAATCGTATGATCATTGCATACACTCTCTGCACGGACTCTGGGTGACTGTCAACGCGGGACAGAGGGGCTACTGTAGTTGTCAGTAATAGAAGCTGACAGATCATTGACAAGACTCACTAAAGTTAGCCAAAGTACATGAGTAAGAGCCAGGTCATTGGCTGTCCACCAGTCGTCACATAGGAGGCAATAAATTAGGAACTCTTGTCTCTCATTTCAGTGTATAGAAGACTAACTGGCAGCTGTGTTATCTTCCCAAGAAGGGATTTTACAAGAACATATCTAAGTGGCTTGTTCACGACCCATTTAGTTCTGATGAAAAGTATCTAGGAAAGACATTATTATTACAATACATTAAAATTTTAAATGAAACAGGGTTGCCATTTAAATGTATACCTATACAAAAAAATGTTTTTTTATATAGGGAACTAGAAAAAGTAGAACTAAAATCAAAACTTTGTTTTTATTTTGAATAGAGTAAGGGAGCATTCTAATGCCATCAGCATTTTGTTCCCATGTGTGTCCCATGGGGAGATTTCTTTCACCTCCTGCCCCACAATAGGAAATTCCCGGTTTTCACCAGGGTCCCCAGATCTTCCTTCAGAGGAAGGAGGATGAATCTTTACTATGACTCTTATCTAAGGAGGTGGAAGTTGGTGTCAACAGATTACTGCACTGAGGAAGGGGGCCAGTCTCCCGAAACGCATCAGCTGGTTCCACCATTTGGGCAATCCCTTGAGATTCAAGGGCAGACTTCTGGATCTATCTTTTGATATGCTATCATTCCATGTTTGGTTTGTGAGTACATTTTGGATCTTTTATCTTTTAATAAAGTGCTTGAAGTGATGCACTAGGCATTTGCACCCTTCTGTTCTTTGTTGTTTCTGTAGTACAAGATTCCCCAGTCTAAGTAGGGTGGAACCACTACAATCAACCAGCTGTGTTGCACAGTGGTTATGATCTTTGCACATTACAAGGTAAGCTTTGCTGTGAATTATGAGTGATGACGTGTCAAGTCTTACTGGTTTTGGTACATTTTTCCCCAAATTTAAGGTCCACACTTAGAAAGATTTGCCCTCTATTTTTTTTCTGGTGGAAATCCAGAATTTGGGCTTTACTTTTCATTCTCAGGGATAGTGGTAAACAGGGCAAATAGAGAGGTCAATCTTCCTAAAGTGCTAAAGTGGACACAACCAAAAAAAAAGGTTTTGCTTTTAGTTATAGTTTAATTGTTAAAAGGGCAAACAAAAATCATAAATTTCCCCAGTGAGCAAACAAACATCAATAAAAACCTCACATTCTAATTTTCCATCCCCCAAAAAATATTTTTGCCTATAGATACACTTTAATGCTTGTGGATGTGCAGACAAGAACATTAACACAGCTTGACAGTATAAGGTTTTGAAACAATTCAAATCTAAAAATAAGTACTGTCTTTCCCAGGCACACAAAACGTGATACAAACTAAATGACAGGGATCAAAGATCCTGTTATTGACAACAGGATCTAATCATAGAATCAGAGCTGAGAGTGATAGAATTGGGCTTTGGACCAAAAATCGCTATCTAGCTCCCTGTAAAGGAAGATGGGATTTTGAAGTGCTGGTGAGAATGTCTCCTATAAGTGGATTCATCATAATCTATGACTAAGCTATGGTTTGATTACCTAAAGAAAGAAATAAAAACTCCAATCTGAGGCACCTTGCAAATGAATTTAAGCAATACATACTCATCTGTATGATTAAGCGTTTAACTCTTAAATAATTTTACAAGGTCTTGCAGACTGGACTATTTAATTTTACATGCAGTGGAGATTGGGTGTTCATCATCTGCTTTGCACCAAGTGAATCGTTTTGCGTGGGGCACGTACTGTCCGGCTTGGTGTTCTACATCTCTAATATTCACCCCTTTTTAACTACTGAAACCACCAAGCTACTCATTCATACCCTTGTTATGTATCGCCTAGACCGGGTGTCGGTAACCCGCGGCTCCAGAGCCGCATGCGGCTCTTTTTCATCTTTGCTGCGGCTCCGGAGCACACTGCCCACCAGGTGGTCGGCAAGCCGCAGATCGCGAGCCACATGCGGCTCTTCTGTGTGCCGGGCGCCCGCTCCCCTCCCTCCTCAAAAATCCGGCCCGCGGAGCGTGGAACATTGGCTGTCAGGATGTAGGTGGGGCAGCCAGGATGTAGGCGGGGCAGAGTGACGAACTCCTCTCTCAGTCCGCCCTGAAGACCAGAACGGCGCGGGAACACAGCGAGAGGAACGCGCGGAGCAAAGGTAAGTGAATTGAGACAATATGGGGGATGAATTACTATGTGGAGGATGAATTACTGTGTGGGGGATGAATTACTATGTGGGGGATGAATTACTATGGGGAATGAATTACTATGTGGGGGATGAATTACTATGGGGGAAGAATTACTATGGGGGATGAATTACTATATGGGGGATGAATTACTATATGGGGGATGAATTACTATATGGGGGATGAATTACTATATGGGGGATGAATTACTATATGGGGGATGAATTACTATATGGGGGATGAATTACTATATGGGGGATGAATTACTATATGGGGGATGAATTACTATATGGGGGATGAATTACTATATGGGGGGTGAATTACTATATGGGGGATGAATTACTATATGGGGGATGAATTACTATATGGGGGATGAATTACTATGTGGGGGATGAATTACTATGTGGGGGATGAATTACTATATGGGGGATGAATTACTATATGGGGGATGTATTTTCAGTTTTAAAAATGTGGCTGTCAAAATAAATTTCAATCGTGGTTTTGGCGAGATTTGGCTCAGTTGAAAAAAAAGGTTGCCCACCACTGACCTAAGGCTATGATTGTGATTATGAAGATACACTGTGGCCCTGATTAACCCTTTGCTTACTGGGCCCTTAAACCCCCTTCATGACCAGAGTGCTTTTTGCAATATATGCAGTGTCGGATTTGTTATAAATGTTGCAATGGTTTTGCGGCTCCCAGTCTTTTTTTTCCCTTCGGAAACGGGTCCAAGTGGCTCTTTATGTCTTAAAGGTTGCAGACCCCTGGCCTAGACTATTGCAACTCTCTTCTCCTAGACCTAGCTCTACATAGGCTATCCCGTCTCTTCAGTCTATTATGAATGCTGCTCCCAGACTCATCTACCTCACCAACCGCTCAGCCCTTTCTGCCAATTCCTCCACTGGTTTCTGATTGCCCAGTGAATGAAATTCAAAATAATAATATACAAAGCCATTCACAAGCCATTCTGTCCCCAGCTACATCACCAATCTTGTCTCCACATACCACCTAAAACATGCTCTCTGCTCCTCCAAAGACCTCCTGCTCTCAAACTCTGTCTCCTCCTCCCATACTCATCTCCAGGACCTCCCCAATCCTCTGGAACTTTCTACTTCAATTTGCCTGGCTATCTACTACTCTAGCTGCCATTAAGCAATCCCTGAAAACTCAACTCTTCAGGGAAGCTTATCACGCCTCCAACTAACTGAACTTTTATCACTTCCACCTGCTCATCTTCCACAATTCAGACTGTAAGCTCTTACAAGCAGGTCTCTTAACTCACTTGAATTTTATTGTATTTAACTGTACTGTCTCCCATTATATATTGTAGAGCACTGTGCAAACTGTTGACGCTATGTGAATTCTGGATAATAATAACAAAAATAATAATAATATCCACACTGTTGTTTCTTTGCAGAAAGCCGATTCTCCATGGAATAGACACCCATGTTCAAGAAAAACACAAACCAGTATGTGAGTAATTGAATCTTGAGTTCTCCTTGATAAATACAAAGGAAAGTGCAGCTAAAAGACGCCAGAGATGGAAGAGTGTGAATTATGGAGAGAAGAAAGTCGAACAAAGGGTGGAAAAGGAAGGGGGAGCTCAGAGAATTGCCACAGAGGAGATAAAAGGGTGTGTGATTGCAAAAAAAAAAAAAAAAACACCAGAACTGATGTCAACCTAGAGCTGAAGGAAAGCATGTCAGGTCTACAGTGAGAGATGAGTTTCTGCAATAACCATCAGTTATTGGGAGTACAAAGTGACTAAGATTGGAAGAAAAAAAAAAGCTGGTCAGGAAAGAAGAAGTTGGGGAACAATGTAATACAGAATGGGGTAGCAAATGAACAAAAGGTTGTGCAGCTATGCAGGAGATAAGCATAGAGAAGAATCCACACAAGAGTGGTTGGTTGGGGGAGAAGAAAGTGGTCTAGGAGCAGGGGCGGACTAACCATTTGGAAACTCGGGCACTGCCCGAGGGCCCGGGGTCAGTAGGGGGCCCCATGAGATGCCCCTGGTATCTTTTTCATAGGCTTTTTTGAGTTTGGGTAAGGACACAGGGGCCCCATGATCCCCTATTGCCTGGGGGCCCCATGAGTTGTCAGTCCGCCCCTGTCTAGGAGTGTATGTACAGGTGCATGGAGTGAGCAGAGAGAGGAATGCAAGTTCTCAGGGATAGATTCTGCATAAAGAGAAATGTGTGTGATGATGGATGGTTAATGGAATGAAAGCTGAGCAAAATTTCCTGCAGGTTCATGCTACCCTGAATACCCCATCAGTAAACTGGAACTTACAATCACGTTTACACTACATGATTACAGGATTAGCCTCTCTAAATGTACACCAAAGCAGACCACAAGCTAAAGAAAGTCAACCTTGAATAAACAAGAGACTATCTTGTTGCTTTATATAAAGAAAAAAATTGTTGATCTCATTAATCTAGCCTCTTGTTAAAGCGTTTCTTGGTTGGTCCCAGTACCTAGGGACTGTCAGTTTGGCTAATCACTCAGTCCAGTAGTGCCAGTGGCAGTCTGTGCAAAGCTCAAATTTGACATGTGGAGAGAAGGAGTTCTACTGGCTTATAAAACAGCTCTGACCCATTGCTATACTTGTCGAGAAAACTTTATAAGCATCACGAGTATTATTTAAGATGACAAGTGTGAATTCAGCTGAAATTTTCCTTTTCCAGCTAACAAACAAGGAAAGAAAACATCAGAGACAATATTTCCAGGGGAGACAGATTCAAAGGAACACACACGACATTTCTACAGAAAAGCAAGATCGGTGAAGAGTCTAACCTATAAGGTTCAGAATTTCTTTAAAAAAAAAATGTATCTTTTAAACATATGCTTTAAATTTTACCCAGTGGATGGCACCACCTTCAATGGTTCTCATTATAAACATTTTTGCTTCTCAGAACAGAAGGATAAAAAGAATACAATACAAGAAGTCAAAACAAATACACAAAAAAAGATGAATACAAAACTTTTATTTTTTTTCTTAACAGAGGCAGACTCCAGGCGCGTAAATTTGTGCGAATGTGATCTTTTTCACTCACATTTTAATTTTTCCCTACCATCATAAAGTCTTCCAGCAACAGGTGCAGGAAGGAAATGCCAATATATATACAAGAGAGATCGGACTAAAGTCCCCATTTACAGAGTATCAAATGTGTGCAGTAACAATTGAGTGGGACTGAGTGGCAAACTTTTGGGGGAAAAAAACAATAGATCACTAAAAGCAGAAAAATGCTTAGCAACTGGATGCAAGCCTGCGATTAAAACCTGGACTATTTATATTCTGATAGTATCATCTATGTTAAATAAATAGGGGCCTGATCATCTGACATGACATCAAAGGGCTTATTCCTCCAAACACCTGATTGGTTGAGATCTAAAAACAGAAAAACACACTATTAAATGTTAAGTATTTTCTTGCTCTTCAGGCCAATAAACATAGCCAGACACACTTGAACTGAGCATCATAGATTGTTATGTTGAATGATCCCAACGACAGATGGCTACCAGTCACACTGCTGTTTTACAGACAGTAAATTAGGAAATACTGCATGATGTATTAAATGAAAAAGAAAATGCACGTGAACACATCCTTCTCTTTTATTTATTAGCCTGACATTCAGCCAAATCTATAAAAATGTCTGGAAATTCCTTCCCAAATCTGGATACAACAGATAGACATCACACACATAACAGAACACTGCAGGGAAAAAAAAAATCCCAAGTTTGTATCATCCAACAAGCCCGGCACTAAGGCAACAAGAGCTCTTTCTGGAAATATGACAGCAAGTTTATTTTTCAAGCTAAATAAAAGTACTGAATGCCACAGCATGTTCTGCAGAGAAGCACACACACTCTGTGCCCCACAGGACTGAAGACTGATGATGACAAGAGTGGAAGGTGGAGATCTACTAGGCTGTACACAAACCGTACGGAAAGAACACTTTCCAATGGTTCTACGGTGAAATATGGATCTTTCCTTTTCTTTTATCTTAAAACAGACACCCCTGTTTTCCCTTCAAAGCAGACTTTGCATTTCCAATACCATCTGTATGGTTTTTACTGTTCTATAATGCAACTGTAAAGCCCTGGAGATAGGCTGTGTTCCCAAATGACAAGGCTAGCCAGTCTTCTGTTCCAAAACCACACCCCAAGCAGTAAGTACTGCATACCCTGCTCATAGAACCTTATGGTATATAACCATCATAACTGAATCTGGCCACACACAAACATTTTAGTCTACAATTTTCATAATATCTCCCCTAGATTGCCATAATTGCATTCCCTACGCATTCAGATTTGTAGCTAATAAATGGAATCTATGCAATGGGTTCACTTCAAAGGGAGTCTGGCAAGAAAGAATAATCATTTTACACATGCTTGTTCTAGGTCTGTATATCAAAGTTCTGAAGACTGGTATCTAGTTGTTGTGAGAAGGTCAGCAATGGTAGCCCCTTACTTCTTGCATGGCACGTCAGCAATGGTAGCCCCATACTTCTTGCATGGCACGTCAGCAATGGTAGCCCCATACTTCTTGCATGGCACGTCAGCAATGGTAGCCCCATACTTCTTGCATGGCACGTCAGCAATGGTAGCCCCATACTTCTTGCATGGCACGTCAGCAATGGTAGCCCCATACTTCTTGCATGGCACGTCAGCAATGGTAGCCCCATACTTCTTGCATGGCACGTCAGCAATGGTAGCCCCATACTTCTTGCATGGCACGTCAGCAATGGTAGCCCCATACTTCTTGCATGGCACGTCAGCAATGGTAGCCCCATACTTCTTGCATGGCACGTCAGCAATGGTAGCCCCATACTTCTTGCATGGCACGTCAGCAATGGTAGCCCCATACTTCTTGCATGGCACGTCAGCAATGGTAGCCCCATACTTCTTGCATGGCACGTCAGCAATGGTAGCCCCATACTTCTTGCATGGCACGTCAGCAATGGTAGCCCCATACTTCTTGCATGGCCCTAGCCCCAGCGCTACATGCTCAGATGTAAAACCATGTAACTAATATCTGACCAAGATCAACTTCTTGTATTCTGTAATCCTATAAAAGTTCAAAATTATTTTGCAATATGCCCTTCTAACTGGTCCAAGGCAGCATATTTGGGAGGAGGGGGATGCTTGTTAACCACTTGCCCTCTGGAAGTTTTACCCCCTTTCCTGACCAGGCCTTTTTTTTTGCGATACGCTGCCGCGTTACTTTGACAATTGCACGGTCATGCAACGCTGTACATAAATAAAAATTTATGTCATTTTTTCCCACAAACAGAGCTTTCTTTCGGTGGTATCTAATCACCTCTGCGTTTTTTAACTTTTGCACTAAACAAAAAAAGGCTGAATATTTTTAAATAAAAAAAATACATATTTGTGACTTTTTGCTATAAAACAAATCCAATAAAAAAAATAAATAACATTTCTTCATAAATTTAGGCCAAAAGGTATTCTGCCATGTTTTTGCTAAAAAAATCTCAATAAGTGTATAATAATTGGTTACGTGAAAGTTACAGTGTCTATAAAATGGTGGTATATATACTTTTTTTTTTTCTTTCATACTAGTAATGGAGACAATCAGTGACTTATAGCAGAACTGCAGTGGGCATTCTGACATTGGGTGAGAACTGCCGCTGACGTCTCCAGTGACAGCAATACATTGATCAGTGCTAATAAAAATCACCAACACTGTATTAACAACACTGTGCAGGAAGGGGTTAACTGGGGCAATCAAAGGGTTAAATGAGTGCCAAGGAGTGTTTTTACTGTGTACTATGTGCTGTTTTACCAAGGAGACCTGGTGCTCTCTGCTGTGCAGACAGAAATTTAAAGAAAAAATTTTTTTAAAAAGTTATCAGCTGCAAACACTGTAGCTGCTGACTTTTATTATAAGGACACTTACCTGTCCAAGGAGCCAGCATTGTCCTCCTCACCTGGACTGGTTTTTGACTGGTCTTCAGGTCCCCAGAACCGACATCTTAACTAACGGAAACCAGTAGTGAAACTTTGCGTCTTCACGGCCGACTTCCCGCTTCGCTTCTCTTTGTGAATGGTCCCATAGTCTTCTGGAACCTATCACATTTCTCAGAAGGTGGCCGGGGAAAGGGGGGGGTGAACTCGGATCAACTAGACCAGGGGTAGGCAACCTGCGGCTCTCTAGCTGTTGTGGAACTACATTTCCCATGAGGCATTGCAACATTACAAAACTGACAGTTACAGCTATGACTTGCAGGAGGCATGATGGAACTTTTAGACCTGCAACAGCTGGAGAGCCGCAAGTTGCCTACCCCTGACCTAGACGACCCGAGCAAAAGTGGGAGTGTGTAACGGTCAGAACCAGGTACTTACTCCACCCCCAAAAATGTAAGTGTCCAAAAGGTGGAGGTGGGGGAGGAATCAGAAAAAGGAAACTTCCCCCTTTTGGGTGAATTTCTGCTTCAACTTAGGTTTTCCCTTGAGGTCTTCAATAAGGTTTGCATTATAAAAAGTAGTATAGCCACCAGTTATAGAAGACCTTTTTTTTTTCTTCTTCATTAAAAGCAGCCCTTTAACTCCTGGACCAGACATTCTACAAAGGCTGAGATGACAAAATCAGTCTGCTGCAGTCAGGAAGAAGCATTTCCTCTAGCAATCAGACTGCAGCAGGGTTAGGGTTCATTTACAGTTGCGGTCAGAGGGTACGTTTTGACCATCCCCATGTAAAGAGTAACTTCACTTTTGTTGAGAAAAAAAAAAAAAAAACCACAAAAAAAAATTCCCCTCTGGGTGATCTATGTAGATTGCAAGGAATTTAAGAAACTTTGTTGCAGATTCCTACCTTTTGTTATTTTGAAGAAATAGCTGTTTATCTGTGTCCAAGTATTATTATATAGTATTTATATAGCGCTAAAGGGTTTGCTCAGCGCTGTACAATAGCAGGGAGACAGAACATGAGACAAGACAGTAACAATACAATACACGAGGGGTTCGAGGGCCCTGCTCTTTCGAGCTTACAATCCAGGAGCACAGAGTGAACCTGGTATGGGAGTGTGTTTATAATCAATCAGCTGCTGAGCTTGCAGAATTCTAATGAGGAAAGTGGCAAGGTTTGCATCCCTTTATACAAGATTTCCCTTGGGAGTGTCTCACCAAAATTAAAATTTTTTGTTGCAGGGGATGCTCAAAATCTGACCTGTAGCTTTGTGCAGACTTCTGGGAAAATTATTAAGCCAAGCACATGAGGAGGAAACGACATTTGGGGGGGGGGGGGGGGGTTAGTACGCTGTGTACAGAAAGTATACGTGTACAGAAGTATGTATGTGTAATGCCATGCTGCATTACACTTTACAGAAAATTACAGCACTGCAGATTGCAAAGGAAAGGCAATTTGTAACATCTTCAAACTACGATATGACTTGTGCAGCAATTACATATACTACATTTTTTTTTTTATTTGACATTTTTATTCCAATAAAGTGGCGTTATCCTTTAAGCTTCAAAAGCAGACAGACAGGGTTGTACACATTCTGTGGCAAAAGTTATACCCCATGTCACGTTAGGCGGGCAGCACTCTCACAAACGCTACTAATTTGTTGGTTCAAATCCCAACCATGGCACTACCTGCCTGGAATTTGTATGTTCTTCCTGGGTGGGTTTCTTCCCACCAGGGGCGGAGTGACAACTCATGGGGCCCCTGAGCAATAGGGGATCATGGGGCCCCTGAGTCCTCGCCAAAACTCAAACCACACCCAAAAGAGCCTACGAAAGGTACCAGGGGCATCTCATGGGGCCCCCTACTGACCTCGGGCCCTCGAGCAGTGCCCGAGTTTCCAAATGGTCAGTCCGCCCCTGCTTCCCACACTCCAAAGACATGCTGGTAGGGTTCAGTGGTTAGTGACCTTAGCTTGTAAGCTCCCTGCAGGACAGATGTGAATGTATAATATATATGTAATTTGCGAAAGTTGATGAGGCTAGACAAGTACCTGTAATAAATAAATTCAAGTGGAGATGTGCCGCAAGCACCCTGAAACTGTGTGCAATGCAAGCAGTTGTAGCGTGAGCTTTACAGGGTTAAACCAGATGGTGAAGAAGTGACATATCACCTCCTCACCGCCTGTCAAAAGCATCTGAAGAGCAAGGGACTGATTTGCGTCTGCCTTTTGTAAACACAGCCAAGAACTGCACAAGCACAGAGATGATTGTGTCATTACAGAGCCAGAACCTCAGTCCAGCAGCTGAGCCGGCATGAACAAAGATGGAACGGTCTTCCTGAATTGAAATGCAAACTTTGTCAAGGGGAGCACTGCAACCTGTTTAAGAGGCAAAAAAAATTATCCCCGAGTATTACAGTTTCATAATACTTAACATGCATGTCTTCACCCTGAAAAAATATATCTGATGCAGAGTCCACTTTAAAGGATTCTAAAATTGGGGCAGTGTACACTTGCCAACAAAAATATTCAAGTCACAAAATGCTTTAAAAGCAACATGGAACATTGACATTCACAGCAATAATGTAATCATAGTACAGATACACATGGAATGAACGGATCACAGAGTCTGCAAGGAGGAAACTTCCGATACCATCACATAGTTATCTAAGAGTTCAATGCAGTCAGTTATTCAGAGCAGAATGCACACACTAGCTGCAGAATGAAGGGGGGCTTAATTTAGACTTGTCCAGTAACAGGTTACATCCGAAAAGGAATAGCAAAGCTTCTTTCTGAGACCTAGATATATTACATTATAGAGCACCTTAGAACGTGCCCAGGACTGCACTCGTTGGATTTTCCATCTCTCCCACGTGCTCTCCCTTGATTTACAGAACCTCTGCGGTAACAGCTGCATTGCAGATGAATCTTCTTAAAGCGGTCACGCTGTAACTGAGCCCTCGGGGCAAAGAGCACAGCCAGGAAGAGTATAGTAGGTAAAGCGTGCCTGGTTTAAACACTCCCTACATGTTTCATGGGCCCTTTAATTACTGGAAACAGAATGTGTGTACAGGCCACATTTAATACATTCATAGTATCAGATATTGCTGAAATATTTGACTCAATGATTGACATTAAAAAAAAATAATAAAAAAGGACACACATGGTCAGTTCACAAGCCTTGAATATAGAAAGACAGTCATTTCATTGACAAAGTTGTACAACTACCACCCAACTGGGCCGATAACATGCTACTAGTGGAGGCCAACATAATGTACATATAACTGCGCAAAGGGAGCTCAGAAATCTGAATAATAAGAGCAAGGAGGTGTAACAGAACCGGACCCAGACCGCACTTGGGTATTTAAGTTAGACTCCAGTTTCCCTGTCCGAACACAAATCCACGGACACCACCGCTGATCATGCAGGAAATAGACAGCACCAGACTCTTCTTAAGACAGGAAGTCAACTGCTTTATTTTAACACAAACACAAGATATATACACAGGGCGGGGAAATACAACCAGGGACAGGAAACACATCACCAGGCCCTCCCATCAGGGGGAAGGGCTGCAGGAAACACCCCCCCCCCCACCGCCAAGACGCAATAGAACAATGGGATACACCACATGGCAGTAGACAATAGGGGAACACATGCATCCCATAATAGTTTGCTGGCAAGCAAGACACAATAGAACAATGGGGCAACCACATGGTAGTGAACAATGGAAAACCCCCACACCCAACCTATACATGTCTACACAATGTCCGGACAGAGCACCCTGCGCCCCTAACAGGCACAGGGTGGGCTACACATAAGAGGAACAACAGAGGTCCCCCCACCCCCAAAAGTCACTCCCATCACAGGAGGCAAGAAGAAGGAAAAGCCTAAATGACAGGTAAAGTAGAAAGAAAGGCAAAGAGATGAAGAGAATCAGATTAAACATGAGATTAATAGTGGACACTCAGAAGTGTAAAGATGGTCATACAAGGCCAACATTTTGTCCAACTCCTGGGAACATGGCAAAATTCAAGCAGTGGGTGGCCCTGCCAACACTAACCAGCAGAGCAAACTTCAACGTCGGCCGAACAATAAAAGCAGGTAATCAGCTTGCAGTCACTGTTTAGGGGCAGCACTGGCTCCCGGTGTCGTAATAAAATAGCCGGTAGTTGAGATTCATCTATCCACGCTATTTCCCTGAGCATGAAAAAAAACCTTGTATGTGCATGCGTTGGTGGAAGGTGATGTACAGGGGCATCAGAGTTCACTCAAGTACAACTGCAATCATTTGTATGGCTGGTTGTATGAGTCACCTGCGGCTCCCCAGGCCCAGAAAAGAACCAGCAATTTTACACTTGAGGACTTTTGCATTACTAAAAGCCTGTGTGCATAAGGCTTGCTGTAAACCAAGCAGTCTTCTGGGGAGGGAGAGCTGAGCTGCTGAGAAAATGACCTGAACAACCTTAATGCTTTCACTGTCAACGCTTGACTTATGAACTGCTAAATGCCCCCAAAAGTAGGAAAGATGCAAAGCGGAGGTTTTGTGGGGGGGAGGGGGGGTATGTGGTTTAGTGGAGGGGGGGATGGTTGGGGGAAAATATTAAGACTAAGGTTAATAATTAGATATTATGACAAGAAAATTAGAGATTGTTATTGGTGTTTATCTTTTTAAACGGTTTGTTTGTATAAATTTGTAATTTGAAATGTAATAATAAAATATTTAAATAATAAAAAATGCCCTCAATTACATCACCAATCATCTCCAAATATCACCCAAACCAAACTCTCCGCATGACATCCTGCTCTATAGCTCCATTGTCTCCTCCTCCCATGCTCGTCACCAGAGCCTCCCCCATCCTCTGGAACTCTCTACCCCAATCTATCAAACTATCGCCTGCTCTGCCCACTTTTAGGCGATCTCTGAAAACCTCTCTTTTCAGGGAAGCCTATCCTGCCTTCAGCTGATAATGGAATCTGCTATTCCTATTACCAGTCCATCCCCCACAGTTATTACCTATTGTACCATCAGCCCCTCCCTCTTAGATTGTAAACTCCAAGGAGCAGAGCCCTCCTAACACTCTTGTATTGAACTGTATTGTTGCGGTTTTGTCTCCCTTTATATTGTAAAGCATTAAGCAAACTGTTGGCGCTATATAAATCCTGTATAATAGAATAAAAATGTCCATGTGCATTAGGCTCCATGCATACGGGGCGTATTAAATAACCCTGGTCATGTTAGCTGTCACATTTAAAACGTGAGGTTTTTCAACGTTTTTTGCATTAGCATTTAGACACTTTTTTTGCATTTTTTTTTTTTTACCAAAACAAAAAAAAAATTTATCTCCAAAAAACACCGGTTTCCCTGCATTTTACAGCGTTTTTCAGAATTAGAGCATTTTTACAGCTAAAAAACTCCTCTATAAACCCACTAGTTCTGGGTTTTTTTCCAACCAAAAACCACCCCTGCCACAAAATGCTGATTACAGTCTACGTGTGCATGGATACATAGGATAACATACTGGGGAGTTACTAGCTGTAGAAAAAAAAAGCCAAAAACCAAAACGCAGCAGCTGTAAAACCATCTGGTGTTTCATGAGGACTTAGTGATAAGAGATCTGGAATACTGTCAATTCACTGCTGAAGGGGCAGGTGAGCTAAGCGAAGGAGAGAGTGACTACATGAACAACTTTTAGGGTGAAACGAGCTGCGGGGGGACACACTACAGGACCAAGAGACAGGTAAGTGGCTGTTTGTTTAAAGTCAGCAGTTTAAAGTCAGCAGCTTCAGTTTTTGTAGCGGTTTATTTTTTGATAGGTCGCGTGGAACTCCACTGACCTCTGTACTGGCTGGTATGTTGGAGCAATAATCCTTAAAGCGAAGACTTGTTTTAAGGCTCATTTACTGCTTTTAAGAATGTGCAAAATGCTTGAATTTTAATAGCCCGGGCATAGCTTTACTTAAAGCAGAACAAATCTTTAGGCTGTTAGCAGATCAGCCTCTACATTTGGCAATGCTGCAAAATAGAAAACAACTGAGAACTGAGCATGTGCAGAGCAGAGTGAGACAATGTACTGCTGGATTTTAAACAGTATAGACATGTATTTTTACTGTTTTACATCGCTATACCTGCAAAAGGGGCCAGCCTGAAGTGATCTAACAGGACATCAACTTCTGACTAAAGTGCCACTTTAAAGTGGCTGCAAACGTTGTACATTTTTTTTTTTCATCTTAATGGATTTCCTGTATCACTGTGGACATCTATTGGTGTCCAAACCATAACACAACCTGCATAAAGTTTGCATGTTCTCCCTGTGATTGCATGGGTACTCCGGTTTCCTCCCACACTCCAGAGACATGCTGGTAGTTTAATTGGCTCCTGTCTAGAAAAGCCTTAATAGGTGTATGTAGGCATGTGAGATAGAGACCTTAGATTGTAAGTTCCTTGAGGGCAAGGACTAATGAGAATGTACCATATACAGTTTGTAAAGGGATGAGTAATTGGCAGTGATATAAATACCTAACTTTCCCCCAAGAAAGCATTTTGAACCTTTCAAAGCAAGTCTGCAACATTCAAAACACTGCAGGAATTTCCAGGGAAAAAAAAAAAAAAAAAAAGATAACTAGGAATACTGCGGAGGATAAAAGAGTATACATCGAAACTAGAAAGGCTGATAAGAGTGCATAGTATGCAGGAATTCGAAGAAAAAGAGAAAAAAAAAAGTAGATAAGAATTCTGCTGATTAAAAAATAAAAAAAAAAAAAAAAAAAAAAAGGAAGGAAGGAAGGAGTACCTAGGTATGAAAAAGAAGAAAGCATGATGAGGGTGCACATGAAACAGTGAAAGGGTACAAATGTGTCAGATGGACTTGGAGAAGGCTTGTGCCTGCAACACAACTAAACCTATTAAGGACTTTCTTGGATAACAGCAACGCAGAAAAAAAAAAAAGTTGGTGCTGTTTGCTCTGGTTTCTCCTGCAGGTAATGTGCAAATAAATATACAGCACTTTGGTTTGATTCTCTGAAGAGCACTTGTTAGCAATGCATTACACTGACTCCCTGCCTAGGAAATATGCCTATGGAGTGGCCATGTGGGAAGCCAGGTTAGTGAACAAACTGCTCCCAGGGGGTGCTTCATCAGTAATGGAACTGTAGAAATAAGGTATCCTAGAGAAGATTTCTTTTTTTTTTCAGGATCAAAAAACAGTTTCAGGAACCCTTGTTTTACATTATCCTACTTTTCGCAGTCCATTTGGAAATGCTGCGTTTTAGAATGGAAAGGAAACAAACATCTCCATCACTAGCTACAATGCATTTATTGATTTTGGAAAGTTATTGAGGGTCTACAAAAGCAAAACACGTTGTTGGTATTGCAAAATACTTTAATCAAAATAAATACTATGGCAATGATAAAGTAATTTAGCAGTCTACAGTGTTAAGAATCTGAAATAGCAGACAAACATTACTGTTAACTACCAGATGTTTGCATACCCCTGGAGGGGTCTTCAGGGTCTGTAAAAAATAGGAATGGACCACCGTCTTTTACTTGTAGCTAATTTCATGCACTGTATTAAGTACCAAGGTGATTGTCTAAGCAAGATCCAGTGCCCAAAGCAACATTACAGGCCCCAGGTCCACAAGGTGTTACCAAAGTTGCACAGATCTGAATGTACTCCTATATTTGTAGTAGAAGGCAGTGAAGAGGTTGATCGAAGAGGTTGATCGAAGAGGTTGATCAAAGAGTTGACTGCAGAAATTCAAATTAAACTAGTAAAGCATAGAAGCTTCTCCATAAGGGAGGAGAGGTTCATCACCTAAAAGACACTAGCAAAAAATTGAGGTTTAACATAGTGGGCTAGTGTTCTAAAGGTGCACCCAACGGAGGAGAGTCACTCACTTGAAGGTAGAAGCCTATAACTCAAGGTCTATGACTATTCAAGCCTGTGTCCTGTGCTGTACAATTAAGATACAGACATTTCAAGCACGGATGCATGAAATACCACCGATCATAATCACTGCACAATCATGGCCAATGCTGGGGAAAAGAAGTATCTAGATATGCCAAAAGACCTGTTCCAAACAATACTGTTGTCCCCTTGTTAAGCCAGAACCTGTTATAAAAGGAGAACCTAAAAACTTTAAGAGCAAATCCTTCACACATGAAAAGCAAAATTCACATCCTACACCAACACATGTAACATTGACAGACAAGCCAAATAACTAAGTAACTTTAAGTAAATCCAACCCACCAACCTAGAGTGTAACCAGCATGGTTAATACTAACATTAATCTCTGCTCACAAGTTCCTTACTGCTGGGCCTTGTCTGATACCACAACGTCTTTGCATCTAATGGTAATGTCACGAGCATGGACCATCCATAGGAATGAATGGGATCACGTGCATGAAACCGAGACCCTGTCCAGAATGTATTGGATGCAGAGGCTGTGTTATATATCACACATTTATGACAAAGGATTCCCAGAGCTATGAATCATCTTAACATACAGTACAAAACATTAGATGCATGCCTTGCAAACGCTTTGTCAGACTAAAGCTTATGAAGCTCATGAGCCAAATGAATGTAAGAGTCACTGTAGTTCCAAATGTAAACTGCAGCTTTAGCTAAGTAGCCCTGTAAACAATTTACTTTCCATAACAGAATAATGAACATTCTCTGAATGACATGTTAAAAAGGAATCTTATAATTCTGCAGATTTGTCTATGAAAGCTTTATATCAGCCTTTTTAAACCAAGGTGCCTTGTGGTTCTTCAGGGGTACATTGACAAAATGCCTTAAAATTGCATCAAACTGCCCAAATAATGTGTACAAGCCGGTGGGTGAATCATGCCCGTCTTTCGTTACACAAAGCCACAGGTTTTCATTGTACAACATTACAAACCTGAACACTGAGAGCCAGTCGTCAGCATCCTAACACCCACTGCTGTCAATTGTAAATAACGAGGATGTCGGGGACCTGTACAATATCTTTGTTTGACAATCCCACTCCTTCAGCACAGGGGTCACAATAGCAGTGTGGGGGAGAGAAAATGAGGGAGAAGAAATGCTGGAATACTAGTCAGTACCAGTGTGCAAAGGGGTACTTGCTTTCTAAGAAAGAATCACTTACCTTGGGTGGCCTACGTGGGTGGAGTCTGTAAAGCTATTAATTTAGTTCTTTTTACATTTTAGAATGGGGTGACGCAGGATTGTGAAGAATTTCAAAGGGTGCCTTGACTGAAAAAAGGATGAGAAACACAGCTTTATATAACCATTTTTTAGAAAGACTTTATTTTCCTGATATGCCACTGGATCGGCTCTACAAAACCACCACTCTGTAGGATTGACCACTACAGTGTCTCTCTCCATCAGCCCAGCAGCTATTGCACCAACCACCGGTGGCGCCTGCAGGACGTTTTAAGGAACGGTCATTTCTCATATACTCAGATGAGCTTGTTTTATTACTTCTTTTGTGAGTGTTTTTAATACTTTGCTATTGAATACAGTGTTATTACTACACTCAGACAGGCGCCTCCTGTCTCTTTTCTGCTGTCATTTTCCTAATATGACTATTAGAGCCCAGAGTCAGAGATAACTTGGCTGCTGCCCTGTCAACTGTCTCAACACATTCTAATACTTAGGAGCTAGAAGACAACATGAATAAACCATAAAGATATTAAACACAGAGCCTTTTAGTGTCTTATATATCCTCTGAACTAAATGGGTCTTTTATATGATGTTATGCAAAGAAGACAGTGGGGTTGATAAATAAGCAAAAATGTTCACTTTACTAGAAAATGTTTCCTTGGTTTAGGGAATATGAGGAAACTTCTCTACAAAAAATAGCCCAATCAGGTGCAAGAAGAATTAAGAAAAAAAATCCCACACCTTTTTGCTTGCACATGATTGGACAACAGAAGTCAACAGAGCTTCACCTCATTCACCATGCTAAGTGAAAATCTCCTTGCAAAGTGCACAGCCTATTTTTTTTTAGTAAATCAGCCCCCACAGTGTATGTTATCAGATTGAGGTCAGACAGTTGGTAGAAACAGCAGCTGCCAGACTTCAGGTGACTTCACTCCTCTGACCCTATAAATCCCAGAACTTTACAAAGTAACATAACCAACAATGGTATTAACTTGTACGTAAATTCTTGAACGATAAAGGCAAACGTTCTTTCTTGTTTACGATTTCTATGTTTGTTGCCACCATCTTTTGGGTCTCTCTGCTTCTGATCATTCGTGTTTTTTTCTTTTCGATTATTTCTGTACGATTACTGTACACATTGAACGAAAATTGGACATTATGTTCACATACGATAAAAATTTTCTAGTTTGCGCCTTTTTTTTCATCCAGTCAGAATCGGCTGTCAAAAGCACTATACTAACGATCAGATAATCAACCAAGCATTCCTTGTATGGAATTTTTCTTCCAATTTTCTTATAGCATATACCCAGCTTAAGTATGGCTGAATAGGATGAATATTAAACAAGCCTGAATATTGAGGTTCTTGCATTGCCCAACTGTTGTTCTCATTAAACGAAGATGATCATCAGCCAGACTGGACAGCAGTTATTTTTATAGTCAAAAACCATATAAAACACTGCAGGCAGTTAAGCAGTACATTTATAACTACACATAAGACCTAGAAGAGAAGCAGTGGCAGAAAAATGAATGATATTGACCTGGTATCCACAAATGGACTATAAAAACGATTCATATAATAGTAAAAATATTCATGAATACTTTAAAAATAATGGGTCTTCCACAACAATCATTCAAGCAAGCTTCTATTTTTGAAGCTGCACATTTCCTTCAGGCGGTTTGCCTGGCATTCAAGGTTCTAAGGTTAAAGGTCAAAAGCCTAGACGCTCATGATCTACATGTCTGTTCTGAACTAGGTCTGATTTATTTCAACCAGGCCTTGCATACAACCATCACAGCATAGGTGCACAGCAGGAGGCTTGGGGCTCTGACAGAGGAATATAAATATGACAGCACTGCTGCTTTCTCTTGCACTGAAAAGGAGATACCCCAATTAGAAGCACCACTGTCATAGGGTGTCAGGACTTCGTGGAATGCAGGAAGCTTTAAAAACAGAACTTGCAAGGCCAGGGAAAACCTAAAATCTTCTCAGGCCAAACATGCGACTCTCTGGCAGCGCCCAGGCCAAAACGGGATCTGGGCTTTAAATAATTGTCTCTAGACAGAAATGCCACAAACAAATGGGCCAAGGGTTGACTGATGTATGATAAGGCTTTGCCGTTCCCCGTTTGATTGATTGATTCAATTACATTTTAGTGCTCATAATCCTGACAAAAATAACAATAATAAAAGAGGTTCCATCCGGCTTAATGATTGGGCACAGCCCAGACACTTGACATTTCTGAGACTCAGCAATAAACTGTTCCCGATGAGGCTACAAAAATTTTTTATTATAATATCTGAGATACACAGTCTAAGGATGGACATTTTGGAGCATCAACTGATGTAGGATCAGACTTTCCATGAGGTTCAGGCTGCATACAGAAGATTACTTTGGGCCTACGACATTAAAGCAAATCTGTCATGAGAGGATATGAAGGCCATCATTTCTGAATTCTCCTTCTGCAACTGCTAGATGCTTGACTGTCATGCTGATGTTTTGGCTGTAAAACCATCACTAACCGAGAAAAAACAAAAAACAGATGAGGATTTAACTTTTTTTTCTAATGTGTGCCAAATGCTTCTTTCGAGTCAGCAAACCAAAGTTGAACATAATCAGGCGGCCAGTAACCTTATATTCATTTAGGACAGTACAGGGATTAGTCATATTTAAAGTGCCACCCCATAGGTTTTATTTATTTATTTCAGGTACTTATATAGCGCCGTCAATTTACGCAGTGCTATATATATATATATTGTACATTCACATCAGTCCCTAACCCTCAGGGGTCGCACAATCTAAGATCCCTAACTCACATTCATACATACACATACTAGGGACAATTTAGAAAGGATCCAATTAACCTACCAGCATGTCTTTTAGAGTGTGGGAGGAAACCGGAGTACCCAGAGGAAACCCATACAGGCACAGGGAGAACATACAAACTGCAGGCAGATACTGCCATGGTCAGGATTCGAACCAATGACACTACTACTACCAGGCGGAAGTTCTAACCATTTAGCCACTGTGCTTTAAGTTTATTTTTTTTTTAGGACACAAAAAAAGTACGGGAACAATAAAGCAAAATCTATTCTTTTATGTTTTATTATAGTGCTCACTTCCCTCTGGCCATGCTGATCTAGCTGCTTCCAGGACTCTGAGACAACATGGAGCTAGTATGCAGAATGGGCTTGCCGATTTCATATGTTGTGTTGCTTGTTCTGGGTCAGTGACTCAAGTACTCACGTCAAAAAGGATCAGCATAAATAAATTAGCATTTTTAGGGCAAGTTCAGTAATCCCAGAGTCCATATTGCACTCAATACATGGTTCCTTTAAAGCCCTGCCCAGACCTCGTGTTCACTTTGAATACGTAGTGTTTGCAGTGGCACTGGAACCTCAATAAAGAGTAGGGCAAAGTTCGGCAGCTGACATTTCTACTGGAAGCTATATGAGGCAGTAATTGTTTCAGTAATTATATATTGCCATTAAGATTTTTATCAGACCAAAAGTATTTAACAGTAATATTTGGCACAATTTATCTGTTTTAAGTAATGGCAGGGCTATGCCCATAAAGAGACCTTTAAAGCCTCATGCGCATTGGACGTTTACTTAACTCTCCTAGAAGAATCCTCCTGGCAGCAGCGTTTTGTCAAAAAAGAAAAAAAAAAAAAAAAAAAAAAAAAAAACACCTGAAGCTTGTAAAAGTGTGTATTGAATTTAGTTGCATTTAGCCGTGTCAAGTGTTTGGGCATTCATTTCATTGGCCAGAATAATTTAATCTGGTCATTGAAGTGAATTAAACGCTCAACTGTTAAAGGTGCCTAGCATTAATGCGTGTTTACACGCGTTTAGAAGTATTAAGTGGTCTTTCTGCCAAAACCCTGCTGCTCCTGGACACAGTGGTAGTAGTTTTTTTTTCCTGCCATCAAATGCCTCCAAAAGTGTATATGGACATATAGGCTAACATGCAGGGGAGTTTAGAGGCAGGGAGAAAAAAGTAAAAAAAAAAAAAACTGCCAGATGCCCCTAGAAGCATCAGTAAAAACATCCAGTGTGCATGAGGCCTAAAGTATAACCAAATGGCAAAACTTTTTATTTTTCTAAGTTTTGAACAGAGAGGAGAGTAATTAGACCCCCTGCCAGTTTTAATTGTGGTCTGTGCCCCCATTAGGGAGATTCATCCTGTATTTGTATGGTTTACTGTTTCAGTGAAAGAAGTAGAAGAATCCCAAATTTTGGGTTGACACCAGAATGCTAATAGAGAGGCAATCTTCCAATGGGTACGCTGATGGCAAAGAAAAAAAAAAAAAAAACACAACAACCAGGAGTTATAACTCCCTTTCTCTATACAAAATGGAAAAAAAAAAAAAGTTTAATTTTAGTTTTCTATTTTGTACACTTGTAAGGTATTACTCCATACTCGCTTCCCCTGACAAGTTACCTGCAGTTTTGAACATCCAGCTACTACTACAGAGGTCAGGAAGGCAGCATAATCTAATTGTTAAACTTCAATCACTCACAAAAAGCACTGTAGACAAAATCATCATTCCCACTTCAGTACCAGTTACTACTAAGCATGTGGCCTTGTCCTGCTACATCCTCTCTGTGCACATTGGTATATTGCTCAGAAAATATACAAAGGGGGAAATTAAAGCTGGACTCCAGACAGATATATGAGACACAAATTAATGAAACTACATGAATAAGTTACTAAATTTATTTATTTTTTTAATGCAAGCAGTGCAAGTTCCAGAATTTGACCAGGTATTGGTCCCTATACAGCAAAGCCTAGAGCGGGGGAGGAGGCGGCAGCACAAAGAGCCAATGCGATCATGTGCTGACAAGCGGCATACCTATAGCAGGAGAAAGGGGAGCTACAACATAATAGGCTCATCACTGTGCACATTCTTCTTAGCCATCTAGTCAACTGCTTGGGCAGGTCCATTATAGCCTGGGCTCAGATGAAGTGGGTTTAATGATGCTGGCCATTATTAAACAACAGCTAAGGACATCTAATGACAAGGTAGTTTGTACCCATTCTGGCAGGCTATGAGGTCGATTTACTACAACTGGAGCATTCAAAATTGAGTGCAGCGTTGCATGGTAGCCAATCAGCTTCTAACTTCAGCTTTTTCAATTAAGCTTTGACAAAAAAAAACTTGGAAGCCGATTGGCTACCATGTACAGATCCACCAGATTTTGCACTCTTCAGTTTTAGTAAATCAACCCCCACATGTTTAGTTTCATACTTCGCCCCATCCCCCATATACTTTTCATTTTACTAATTTCAAATGCTTAATCATATGATATTACCCAAAATGTTACAACTGATCATTAAGCCATATTAAAAATTGACACTGTCCCTTAAAAGTATGTTAAAGCCCATGTTCACCTAGAATACAAAAATCAGCGTTACTGTGCCCTCTTTTGCAGATATCTCCTTCCGATGGGCCCCCATCACTGCAATCTTTGAGGTGGTGGGGGTTAATAGAACTAAGGGGCCTTCACAGGCTCTCATCAAGAGTGCTCTTTAAATGAAAGGCGGACACAGCAATAAAAGGGACATATCTCACTGAAGGTAAGTAATGACCTTTATGCGGATTTTTTTGGTTGTTTTAGGTACATTTTAAATATCATCTACAAGCAGGTTGTGTCTCCTATAAAGTCATAAGCAGAGGTTAAAGAGGACCTGAACTCAGAAAGTGAAGATGTGCTATTCTACAAGGAAAAATTTACCCTTTGTCTTGAATTTCTACTGAAAAATAGCAGTGCCTTTTCCTGCCTAGAGTCCCATAGCTGAATATCTGCAGTATGAGATCATCTAGAGAACTCCTGCTTCTGACTGCTAGTCTCTTGACATTTGGAGTGATTTTTTGTGATGTCATTAACGTGTAGCTCTCCCTTTTCCTTGCTGGAGAGGAAGTTGTATCCGAGGCCCTGCAGTGCAAGGATCTACCTGCTTCCACTTCATCCATTCTTGGAATTCAGCAGCTTTCTTGCTACTTCTTGAATATCCCCTCACCAGTCTCCTGGGGGAAGGGGGGGTCGGGTTCTGACACAAAAAGGCATGCACTTCTAAAAGATGGTCACCTCCACACAAAGACACAAGCAGAACAAAGCAAGGCAAGTCAGTAAAGGGGAAAAGTTTAGCCGCTTACAGCCAATACTAGTGAGTGGATTGGTAAGTTAGTACCCTCTGTTTACAGTTTCTGGGCACAGCTTTCAAAAATTAAATTTTGTTAAGCCTAGGAATGTGAACGGGCATGGAATTCTGGGGTATCTACTAAGGAGTACACCGCAGTTCAGTACACATTCTAATGTCCTGAAGCATGGCAGCACTGAGTGTGATTGGAATTACCTTCATGGTTATTGAGAATCCATGAAAGGCAAACTTTAGGGCAGCAATGGCTTATGTAGGGTTTAAAGTTAACCAGCACACTTCTAACATGAAGCATTCGAAACCCCAAGTAAAAGAACAGCCATAGGGCATCGCCAGGACATCTCCAACTGCTGAATTTTACTTTGCCTTGCTCTTAACAGTATTTCTCCAGACCACTTGTTAAATCCCCAGCAAGTCTGGTTTTCAAGATACTCTGATGTCTGAATCTGGCAGTCCTACCAAGACGTGTATGGGTTCACATGAGGATACTACTTATACATGCATGGTAAAGTACTTAGAAGAGACATCAGAAGACACAGAAATAAACAAATCTCTAATGGGAAAGCTCTTCAAAACCAAAAATTACTCCGTCAATTCTTTATTTTTATGCGGAATAATCCTGCTCATGTACCTCTCTTTCTATGGTAAGGGAAATGAACAACAGCAGGGAAAAGTTAAAGGTTTTTACAACTCCTCTAAAATCTATTGACGGAAATAGACCTGCATGGAGCCAAAGGTTACACTGCACAAAGTAGGTAAGAGACCACATACCAGGGATACTGTATAGATTCCATTACTCAGAAATCAATGTTCAAATAAATAAAATTAGCTTGTGGATGTTGACAATTCCTCAAGCTCAGGGTCAGCACTCTAGTCATGCCTTACAAAACTATTTGTTTAAAGTTTAAAGCAGAACTTCACTCTCTGAATCAACATTGACTATTTCAATCCATATGAAGCTGGCATTAGTAAATAAATAGAAAATATATCATATTTATTGGTGTTTTTTTTTTTTTTTATTTCTTTAGTTACTGTGATGGTGTGGGTGGAACGAACACACTCAGAGATTAAAAGGGTTATACTGCCCCTGACCAAGGGGTTCTTAATTTTGTGGGGCTGAAAAACAGAGTCAGATAAGGGAAAAGCCACAGGGCAACTATGACACTATGGAGGGACATGCAGAAATATAACAGGGTGGCAATAGGGCACAGAAAAGTATAGGTCCAGGGGCACAGGCCAGCAATTTAGTACAGCACGGACAATCCGGGCACAGTGAGTAGCACCTTATTTTGCTCTTACTACCGTCTTGATCGCCTAGGTAATCAGAAGCAGAAGTTCTCTTACCCAAACCCTCCGTAGTCTTCTGGGACACATGACAGGTCCCAGAAGACTGCAGGACCATTCACAATGTGCAGTGCTGCTCGTTCGTGCACAGAGGGCACTTGGTTGTGAAGCCGTAAGCGGTCACAGCCGAATTCCCACATTCAAGATGCCAGCGCCGGGGACACAGGACGGCCAATGAACCTCGCAGGGATGAGCACACCACTGGATCCCTGGACAGGTGAGTGGCTGTTTGTTTAAAAGTCAGCAGTTACAGTTTTTGTAGCTGCTGACTTAACTTCTTTCACAGGAGACTGGAGCTCCACTTTAAGTACTGATGTGGGCTGACAACGCACAGCATTTTGTTGATTGAGTGATGTCTACCCATTGTATTTTGCCATACTACTCAACCACTCCGACTCTCTGATCTCTACAACATAAAAGGCTAATCATTCAGTAGTACAAGTTGGACCAATGTATCTATGCATACAACATACCTGCAGGATTCCTCTAGATTCAAGAGTCTAGAAGCTGGAAAACCTCATCCAATCAAAAGAACCAAGCAAACTCTTATTAGTCTGTTAACAACTGCATATATACTACTAATGAAACCATAAACAAGGTACAAATTGAACAAACATAGTGGTATACAGTCAGACTGGTACATACTGGAAAATCAATGCAACCTTCCAACTGCAACAAGTGGGAGTTTAACCTATTGATTTCACTGGACTGAGGAACTTAAACCATTTACACATATGGGCTTGTTCTGGAACCTAAATGAAACTGTTCCTTTTGTAAGAGACCTAATCTTAGGATCCTACAACTAGCACTGAAAAATAAACACATATTTAGGACTCAAGTACACAAGCACATAAAGCATCGCATACAGATTAGTACTGCGTACAGTTGTACATGAATCTGAACGCATCCGTATTGAATGCTATGAGCCCACTGACACTGCTGTGCTGGAGTCAGGATTCCCCCTTAAAATTCAACTGCATAAAAATTAATGTCCATTTCAATTAAAGTGATACTAAGCAATTTTTTTTTTTGTTAAATAACACACACTGTACATGTCATGCCTACCTGCTCTGTGTAATGGTTTTGCACAGTGCAGCAGCGATTCTCCTTTTAATCGGGTCCCCCATCGGCGCTCCCGACTCCAAACTCCCCATCCAGCAAAATGCCCACCATAGCAAGCCGCTTGCTATGGGGGGACTCATGCAGGCTCAATCCCAAGCCCTCCTCTGTGTGTCCATCAACAATAAAGAGTGGCTCAGCCCCACCCCACCTTCTGGTGTTTCTGAGCCAATGAGGAGACAGAGCCAGGAGCAGCTGCTCTCATGCACATCACTGGACTGAGATTTGACTCAGGCAACTATGGGGGGGAGCTGTACAGAATCCATTAATGGAAAAATCCTTGAGTCTTTACAACCGCTGAAAATGACAGTTTTTATCCTAAACAAGAACATTATATCAGTCATATATTGCAGAAGAGACATATACAAATCATACTCTGAGCTCATGCCAGCCACACTGCTACAAGAGCAACCCTATAGCCATAGAACATACGCAATAAAGGACTGGTCACCCGAATTGCCTGTAGGCTCCCTGCATCAGGTCTTTCCCACATTACTGACTGGCCATTCCTTGTTTCACACTGCGTCTCCGTTTGGGAACGGCCATCTTGGTAAAGGTGAGGCTTTGCTTTCTTGTGTCTGAGTCTTCAGCAAGGAGAAGAGTAAGCTGCAAAGCAATGACATCACCAAATTTTACTCCAAATCTTCTGAGAAATGCAGTCAGAGGCACAGTGCCTTAGATCTCACACGGCAGATCTACAGCTATGAGGTTGCAGGCCGTTCAACATTCTTCAGGCTACTTATAAGGCACAATTAACATTCCTAGATGTTCCCTGTAACATGGAAAATCTTTACTTTTTAAGCTAAAGTCCACTTTATTATACGCTATACATCGCTAAAAAGTAGGTTAACCATTTCCCTCCTTTTAGAAAATAACTTGGCTCTGTTCACATTACATACCAGCAGAACAGGTTACTAAACTCATATTCATTATTTTCCCTCCCATCAGAAACAAACGCAAGAAGTAAAATTACCTCAGGCTGGAAAGTTAAAGGCAGTGCAACTGGCCCAGGAATGGTAAGAAACATAGTGAGAGAATATGTCACTAAAAGAAGTGAACATTTATTCATAAATAAGAGGAAAATTGTCTAACTTAATTATATATTGATTTAACAAAAATTATTATTAATAATAACATTAGAACATGGTCAGCCAGTAGTCTTCACTGTACCCTTACAACATTGGGGTCCCACATCCATCCACAGGGCATAACCTGTATAAAAGGGGTTTATTTTCTGCTTGTAGAAAAAAAAAAAATCCAAAAGGTGCTGGAACTTTAAAGCGCTTCAAAAAGTAAATAGTTTTTTACCTTAACACATTCCCCGAATTACAGTAAACAACATTCGGCAACTTTCTGCGCTCCCCTCCTCCCTAAATTTTATACACGTGTCCTGTATTGATTCGGCGGAGTGCCTGGCTTCATCTGCTCTCTCTCTTCTTCCCGCTCCCACAAGCTTGACCAAAAGAAGCGGGAGCCATTAGCTCCTGCTGCTGTCAGTCAAATCCTGTGAAGAGGGAGAGGGGGATGGGGGTCAAGCCACGCTGTGTGTATCTATAGACACACAGCCCAGTTCGGGAGGAAGCCCACAGGTGCACCCCTATAGGAAGTGGCTTCCTGTGGTGGGGACTCAAGAAGAGAGGAAGCCAAGATTGGCAGCAGGGAACCCCAGAAGAAGAGGTTTGGGGTCACTCTGTGCCGTACCATTGCACAGAGCAGGCACGTATAAAACTTTTGTTATTTTACAAAAAAAGTAAGCTCTACAACCACCTTAAAGCAGAGTTCCACTCACTAAAAAAATAAAAGTCAGCAGCTACAAAAACTGTAGCTGCTGACTTTAAAAAAAAAAAAGCCACTCACCTGTCCCACGATCCCACGTTGCCCCCGCCGCAGCCCAGTTTCACCAGCCGTCTTGTATTCCAGGAGGCCAGCATCTTCATTGTGGGCACTCGGCTGTGACAGCTTGCGGCTTCACAGCCGGGTGCCCACTGCACATGCACGAGTAGCGCTGCGCTTCCTGAATGGCCCCATCGTCTTCTGGGATCTGTCATGTGTCCCACAAGACTTCGGGGAGGGAGGATAGGAGGACAACTTTCACTTCCGATCTCCTCGGCGATCGCAGCGGAAGTTGTAGCGGTTACCGGTCAAATTCGGGTACCTGTTCCCCCCCGCTCCCCAAAGGTGCCAATTCTTAATGGGGAGCGGGGGACCAATCTTTAAAGCGGAACTTCCCCTTTTGGGAGGAACTCCTCTTTAATGTGAGTTCATACCAAAGAAGCAGACCTACAGAAATCATACCAAGTAGGATACCCAATGTATCCTACATGCAGTGCATCACTGTAAAACTGGTCAAACAATGCTCAATTTTCAGCAGAAATCATCCAAAATTCAAGCTCTAAATAGTCCTGAAAAAAGATCATCAAAATCCGAGCTGTGAATAGCCCTGTGGGCACTCCATGGGGCTGAATGAGCGAAGTTCAAAGCATGTATGGCCAGCTTTATGCAGTATGTGGGAGTGGCGAGATCACTGAACCAGGACATACATGAGGATTTGTGTACACAGGAGTTTGTGAAGTCAGACCTCACAGTAGTCTGGAACGATTGGAAGAGCAATGTTTCAAATTTGATTTGTCTTTTACACAGCAGTGCTCTCTTTTGTGTGTTGCTGTGTTTTTTTTCCAGGCTCTGCTTTGCATTTTGATAAGTGCAGAATGTCCTGTTGTGCCGTGCCTAAAATCATTTTTTCTCTCAAAGTGAATAAGAAAAGCAACAAAAAGCATGGATTCACCTTGTTCCTGAGTCTTCGATTTCAGGGTTATTATGAATGACTTTCAGCCAAATGCTGACGTTCCCAGGAAGAAATGGCTAATGTCTGAGATGATTCTGATTTGCTTTTAATTGCATTCACGTTGTCTTGTATGGGAGAAAGAGGAAGCTTAGAACAGTAGATGGGACAGGCTGTGCTTACTAAAACACAAAGCAAACCAAAATGTAAGCAAACAATACTTCATAAGATCCAAATCAAAAACTGGAACCACGGCTTTTTAAAACCTTTACAAATGCAAGTTGTTAACACATAAACATGGTTTTGTGTACACAGGCGTCAGACTGCAAACCAAGTCAAACACAACATGCTTTCTGCTACTGTCAGAAAATATTGCATCTGATTTGTTCTGGTCTCCATTCACCTGAACATGTATGGGCAGGAGAAAAAGAACAGAAAAGCTGAAAAAGGACATTTATCAAAACACAAAGCAATGCCTGTAAATTAAATAGAAGCCTTAAAGCGGAATTTCACTCTCTCAATCAACATTGGCTATTTTGAATCCTTATGCTGCTAGTATTAGTATATAGATAGGAGAGTATATCATATTGACTTGTTTAACCACTAGCCTACAGGGCACTTATACCCTCTTCCTGCCCAGGCCAATTTCCAGCTTTCAGAGCTGTTGCACTTTGAATGACAATTGCGCGGTCATGCAACACTGTACCCATATGAAATTTTTATCCTTTTTTTGTGACAGAGCTTTATTTTGGTGGTATTTAATCACCTCTGGGTTTTTTATCTTTTCTTAAACAAACCAAAAACCACTAAAAATTTTGGAAAAAAAAAAAAACGTTTTTTCCTAGTTTTTATTATAAAATTTTGCAAATAAGTGATTTTTCTCCTTCACTGATGTGTGCTAATGAGTCTGTAGTGATGGCCACTGATAAGATGCACTGATGAGGAGGCACTGGTAGGCATTGACAGGCATCACTGCTGGGCACTGAAAGGCAGCACTGATATGGCACTGATAGGTGGCACTGAAAGGCAGCTCAGATGGGCACTGATAGGCAGCTCAGATGGGCACTGATAGGCAGCTCAGATGGGCACTGATGTGCACTGGTAGGCACTGAAAGGCAGCTCAGATGGGCACTGATGTGCACTGGTAGGCACTGAAAGGCAGCTCAGATGGGCACTGATGGACACTGACAGGTGGCACTTCTGGGGCCACACTGATCATCAGGGCACACTGATCATCAGTGCCCTGATGATCAGTGTACATGTCCCCTCTGCGAAATGCCGTTACCGGCTCTCCTCTCCTCTCAAGCTGTCAGCGTGACAGCTCGAAAGAAGAGAAATGCCGATAATCGGCATTTCCTTATTTACATGTGATCAGTTGTGATTGGACACAGCTGATCACATGACCGAGCCGACATCTTCGACTCTTTTCATGGATCGGTGATCCGCTGTGTCCGAGGGACACAGCGCACCGCCGATCGCCACGCTGCGCGCTCCCTGAGCCGCGCACGCGCGGTGAGAATTGAAGGATGTCATATGACGTCCTATCAGAACGAGAGAACCACCTTGCACCCGTCATTGGACTATATGGCGGGTGGTGGTTAAACTATTTTAGTTGCTTCCTGGTTTCCAGGCCTAGGCAAATAATGTCATACATCCCAGGATTCTTCAGGAGGGGTTTTTTCAGCTAAGCACACCGTCCTGCCTGCATTCCTGAACTAAGGGCAAATGGATTCCACAAAGTAAATGCTACATGAATCATCTGCCCTTGCTCAAGATGGCCCACAGCTAGAAATGCTAGGGGGTGTTTTTCTAAGAGATTTCCCAGCAAAATAAAAGCATGGAGACATGGATGGATGGGGAGTTTGCTATGCACATTAAGGGTTCATGTACACTGCAGCTGATAAACTGACATTCAGGAGCTTTTGTGCGTTTTTATCAGCAGCCCCTGAACTCTCCCTAATGTTTTTCCTATGTGTCCATGTACACACAGTCATTTACAGGCAGTTGAGTTTACAGTAGTTTTTTTAAACGCACCAAATTTGCGTTCAGGAGTAGATTTTATCAGCGTTTCAAACGTCAAATGCTTGTAAACGCGGCTAACCGCATTTATAAGTGTTTGTGTTTAGAAGCGTTTAACTGTTTCATATCCAAATGCTGTTCAGAGCCTTTTTTCACCATCAGAAATGCATGCAAAGCATTTTGAACGTATTGAAATGGACCTAGTACACTAGCACAGTCAGTTCCAGGTTTTGAGTAAAGGAAAAAATGGTAGAACGTGCCGCATTATGATGAGATCCATAGTGAATACAACCAGAAAAGACAGGTCATCTCAACACATACTGCTCTATTTTTCAGTGCATTCTGGGCATTTTGGAAGGTTTCCTCAGGTTATCTTAAAAAAACACTTCTAAAACGTTAAACGCTCATAAATGCAGTATGCAAACGTGGCTAAACAGACGGTTTTTAACCTACGTTTTCCAGAAGTCAATTTCCATCGTTCAGAAGTGTTTTCCAAACGTCCCGCG
Source organism: Staurois parvus (assembly GCF_062004578.1). Classification (NCBI taxonomy): domain Eukaryota; kingdom Metazoa; phylum Chordata; class Amphibia; order Anura; family Ranidae; genus Staurois; species Staurois parvus. The sequence continues at coordinate 1,505,383 of NW_028317839.1, forward strand.
TACATGGAGCCTAAAAATGAATTAAATGGTGCTTTTTGTTTGTGGTGCTCAGATACAGCACAGTTCCGCTTTAACGTTATCTGAGTAAAACAAGCCAAATGCACGATTAGTTTCATTTTTAATATTCAAAACAGATTCACCCATGCACTCATGTCTCCAAGCTTTTTTTTTTGTTGAGAAATCACTTTGAAAAACCCCCCCTAGCATTTCTAGCCACTGCCATCTTGAGTAAGAGCAAATCATTCATGTAGCATTTACTTCCTGGAATCCATCTGCCCTTACTGTGATGATGTCCTAGAAAATCTTGTGCATGCGAACTGCATATACATGGGCTGTCATTACACTTTAGCAAGGTTAGGCAAGCAGGCAGGATGCTGTACTTAAAAAAAAAAAAAAAAAAAAAAAAAAGTCCATAAAACACCCCTGGGATGTATGATATCATTTTGGCCTAGGCCATACTCCAGGGAGCAACACCCCTAGGAAGTCTCCATGTGACTGTATGTGAAGCCATAAGCAGAGATGGATGTCCCACAGCTCAGGCTTCAGGAAGTGCCATCCTACTGACCCTGTGAGGATGTCTGTGTGTTAGGTGGATACAGCGAACTACAAAGACTCGGCACTGTACTGGAATCAATTAGTAGCCCAAAGGGAGGTTTCTTGCACTGCAGTTTAAACAGAATTATAGTACAAAAGTATAAAACATAGAACTGCTTGCATTGTAATTTAATGACCTGCAGTTGTAGTTTCCTACATCTATACAAATGAAAGGGAACCCAAAGCATTTAGAGAATTGAGATGCCATTTTATTATTTCCTGGACAGCAATGAAGAACGAATGGGAAAGATGCTTGCCAAATTCTTGTTAAAACTGGAAAAATACTAAGATTAGGTCAGCCCAAACCAAAAACTAAAAAAACAAAAAACAAAAACGCAAAGAAATAAAAACGCAAACTTGCAATTTAGCAGAGGCTGTAATGGTAAAGAGGAGCAAAGATTTTGTAAAAGGATGCTAATAAAGTTATTACAAAGAAAAAAATTGCAGCGCTGATATATAATCAATTGCAAACCATTTGTGTGTCAGGGAGATGATAAAGTGGAGCAAGTACACAGTGATTACTTTTTGGTCTATACCTGACCATTAACAGATGGGATCTGAGTTTCTATTACACAAAGCATACACGCAGTCTCCATTCACAACAAAAAGAAAGCTGGCCATAAAAAAAAAAATAGTTCAGTCACAGGATTGGTTTGAGCACAGCACACCAGAAGCTCAATTTCAGCTAAATAATAATAAACTGTTCTTCAAATGAAACAAAAACAACATTAAAAAGCAGCTCTCACTGTAATAATCACCCTGTCTCCAGCATGGCCCACCACAGACAGCTGCGGTTACATTATTACATAGGTGATGGTCCCTGCAACATTCAGGACTGCCTACTACCAGAAGAGGATCGAGGAGAAAAAACAGGTCACAGGGCAATTGCCCTGCCTGGAATTCAGCTTTAAATCTGAAATCAAGACAGATAAATTATGAATTCATTAAAATAAATGTATTTTTACTTTAAAGGTTAATTTCATCTTTTTGAAAGTAAATAAATGCACATTTTTTGCAGGTTAAAAAAAGTGATATAGATATAGATATATATATATATATAGATATATATATATATATATATATATATATATATATATATATATATATATATATATATATATATATATATATATATATATATATATACACATACACATACACACACACACACACACACATATATACATCTCATATGGGCGGGAAGGATCAATGAACTATTAGAATGCTCACCTTCCATGTAGTTCATTGAGAATTACAAGCCATCATCTGCAATGGCTGACGGTATTTGAAGGCTAATCATTCACAGAAAACCGTGAATGAATGACACGGCTGTGTGGGTGGAGCCCCACACAGCCACCCTGTTTTTAAATTGTGACAGTGGGGAGAGGATCCCTGCCCCCTTTCACAGGCAGGGAAAACCGGGCATGTAGATGCAGGAACAGGTTACATGTTCCACTCTAAAACCAGGTGCAAAATGTAACATGTTCCAAAGGTGAACTTAGATTTGGCAAAATACTATGTAATTGATCTCCTATAACCCCCCTTTCTGTCTGACTGGGGCAGAATAGACACAAAAATGATGGAATTCTCAGCTTTGGCAGACAATAGCTACCTGTATAGGTTCCCCTGCAAATGGCCAAACTGACAATGGTTTTGTCTTTACTATCAATACCAGACCATTATTGGAATTGCTAGGTTCTTTTTGGGGGATGGAAATATCACTACGTTTTGGGGCATTGAACATGGCAGACAATGATCCTAGCTTTAATATTAACCAAATGCTAGCTAAAGAACCAGATTTCTTAAAGCTGTCCAAAATTTGCTTTTCCACACACTAGTCAAAAAAAAGCAGCTTTTCCCTTAGAAATGCAGAGAAATCAGGTAAATCAGCTGTAATAAAATGTAAAATGTACAGAAAGCTGGAGCTCCTATCCCAGCAGGAATTTACAGATCAAATGGAATGCAATAAAAGAGCTTGTTAAACATCCACGTACATAAGTGGTTATGGTTACCAGTTAATTGGCCCAGTCCATGGACAAAAGGTTACCAATCTTCAGGAATCACTTTCATCACATAAATACAACATTTAAGCAACTAAATTAACAGCTGTCAGAGGTAGCTAACAACGTAAGCTGTCAATTCATATCTTTAGCTTCAGGTTTGTCCCTCCAGTGCCACATGATACCTTCCAATATGGCAATACAAATAATGACTCGATCAAAGTCTGTATTTGAATTGCCCAACCTGTGTCCCCCCCCCCCCCCCACTTGATAATAAAACACAAATAACTGAGGCGCAAGGGTGATCTGTTCTTTTTTATAATGGTGGATGACGTGTTTCCTGTTTTTAGGTAGGAGGAGCCATCTCTTAATGCCGTCCTGGAAGATGACCTGAGAATTGATGGCTGCAAATGGAAGCTTAAAGTTGATTTTGTGGTTTAAACCTGTGATCAGGCTATGGACAAATACAGTGGTACCTCAGTTAACATAATTTGCGGTTTACGAATGAAAATCCATTGAAAATAATGCCTCAGTTTATGAACTTGCGCCTGGGAGGTTATAGCACCAGCCCCGTGCATGCTAGAGTCTGTGGGTAGCACGTGGCATCAATCAAGGGTGGAGGTGTTGGAGCGGTTTTTGCATTGAGTTTTGGAGCCAGTCTAGAAATTTTTTTTAACATGTCCCTGAACAGTATTTATGCCTTTAAAAGTGCACTTTATAAAAAGAGTTTTGAACAGATAAGACTTTTTTTTTTTTACTTTTTTCTGACCTCCGGAACGGATTAATTGGTTTTCAATGCATCCCTATGGAAAACCGCGTTTTGGTTTACAAATTTTTCGCAATAAGAAACGTCCTGGAGAGCGCAATAAATTCGTAAACCGAAGTACCACTGTATTTATCATTTTTACAGCAGAAGCACTGAAGTAGATATTCTCAGCAGCTCAGCTCCCCTCCTACCCTCTCTTAGCACTGACATGGTAGCCTTTCAGCCATCAAATGCAAGTCTCTGTTCAAACTGCTGCGACCCCATTGTTGTGCGATTTCCAGTGCAACTTGGAGTCTGGGGCACTCAAGTCGATTGAAAGGAAGGTGCAGGAACCTTTTAAAAAGTTATGACAAACTGCATTTTTTAATTGTCATGCAACTGTATGTATTGCAAACCGCATGCAAAGTCACAGTAGTCTGAACCAGAGCTAAAGTAGTAGAGTAGAGTAGGTAGTCTATGAGAGGGATTCCGAGTGAGCTGGGCTGCAGAGCGAACGATTTGGCACCCCTGCTGAGAAATATGAGGATTGCTTTTTCCACAGTGCCAGAAGCTACAGATCAGCAAGGCGCCCACCAGGATAGTACTTGAAAGTGTTAGTTTACCTTTACAGAAAGAAAATGTAAAAAGGTGAACAATGAAAACCCAGACCACCCTCCAGTATCCTCTGTACTTACCTCAGGGGTGTGGAGCTGTCAGTTCCCATGTAGCCAGGCCAGCACTCCGGGGAATTAAATTCCCTCCTCTTCTCTTTGCAGTGCTTTCAGGATGGATTAGAGAGATGCTGATTGGTCAGCGCCATGCACAGAGAAGAGGGAGAAGAGCAGCATTTTTAAATACCTGGAACGGCTGTGTGAGGCACTAACAGCTCAGCATCCCCAGAGGTAAGTACAGTGGAGACTGGGAAGAGGTGGACGTGGGTGTACAGTGTGGGTTCACTTTTACATTTTTTTTCTGTAAATTGAACAAAAGTGACTAAAGGTAATATCCTTCATGGCCAACTGCAGTGGCAACCCTAGCTGGCCTTCAAAGGATACATGGGCTTCATAGCTAATGGAAGTATACACAGAAAAAATGCAGCGCTAATTAAAAAGCATAAATGTCAGAAATAAAAGTCCATATAAGTCCTCAAATGAATGAAACAAAAATTGCAAGAGAAGATTCTGATGTCATGAGCCGTCACCATACACCCAAAATAATGAGCCCCTTACCGGACACTTTTGACCATATAACACCGGTCAATAGGCGCAGTGTGTAAGGAATCAGTATGGCAGGTAATCTTTAATAGAAATCCTCTCCCAGATATAGGATGGTTCCTCCACTTTAAAGACATCCAAAACTTAAAGAAATAAACTCTCTCATGTATGCAAGGACCAACCTGCAGCACTGCAAACAACCGTGTTCAATGGCTCACAGAAATAGATGTACATATGCCACTCAATGCTGGTCATGTCCCTGAGAAATCCACACTGGGCAACCCACAGGGAGCCAAGCAACTGCTGCTGCAAACTCTCTAGCCGGTCCTGTGCTTCTTCTAGGTGGATGCAGCATCAGAAAGCACTATATCCAGGGATCTTTGTTTCTTTAAGTTTGGAGGTCTTTAAAGCAGAGGAACCATCCTAAATGTGAAAGAGGATTTCTACTGAAGATTACCGGCCATACGAATTCCTTATCGCACTGCGCCTATTGATTGGTGTTATACGGTCAAAGTGTCCGGTAAGGGGCTCAATTTTTTGGGTGTACGGTGACGTCTCATGAGATCAGAATCTTCTCTTGCAATTTATTTCATTCATTTGAGGACTTATATGGACTTTTATTTCTGACATTTATGCTTTTTTCTGTTTATATTTGCAATATCGCCTTTTATGTACAAGCTGCTTTTTTTGTTTTTTTTAGCTTTACCTGTATTTTTGATTTTGGAGTGTGGTTACATCTAAGAGCAGGTATCGTGTTTTATATAGCGAACAGAAGACCATAATTTAATTATACTGCACCACCCAAGTTTTCATTTTCTACACAAATATACTAAACATACCTAACAGAGAGGCCAATTTATTTCCATAAATAAGGCAGAGTGGCCTCTACTCTTCCAATTACAGTGGAGCACACAGGGACCTCAATTAACCCTTGGTAAACAGAGTAAAAAGTCATTCCTTTGAAATGCAGATGAGGGAGGGTGTTACTATAAAGAGGTCTGCACTGAGAACAGACACCACAGATACTTTAATATAATGCGCAGTAATAAAAAGTAATATCGGACATAGCGGCACAAGTGTCTGACTCAGCAATCTCAAATGGGAACTGACCTAAAAGAGAAATCTTGTAACTATCAGCCACTGAGCTTTCCACAGCTCTTGGACACTTCCTCAGAGAGACGAAACCCACATTTGAGAAAATGAACCTGAACATGCACAGTAGCAGTGGTGTAGTCATTTCAGGGACAAAGGTGAACGAAAAACACCACCTGTCTGTATATTTTAAAGGGTCATTGCACCCGAATCAAGTACTTGTTACAGTTCAGGGAGAGTTGCCAACGTAACATATCCCAAGTAAAAAAAACAACATGGTGTCTCTTTTCTGAAAACTACAAATTCCACCACTCTATGTCATGGAAATAAACAAATGGCTGGAAAACATGGTTACCTCCATAGATAGAGTATAGTGATTGGGAGTAGCTGCCCAAGGACAGTAAGTGTAGAATACCAGGTGAAATTAAAAAGCCTAAAAAAAAAAAACAAATCCACTGCTGTCACTAAGGAATGGTAAACTACAATATTTATAAGTAAAGAACCAGCGCCACGGAAATTGTATAAGACAACAGTAAGCTGCAGAACCTAGCCTATAAACTTATAGGATATACAAAACTTCAAAAAAATAGGTTGCGCTTACATACATACAAAAGTGTAACAAAAAATTTAACAAAATAAGAAACATTTTAAATCAAAATAAAATCCAGCAAAAACAAAAGTCCAAAAGTTCAAATAATCAATAATGTCCAAAATAATTAACCACCAAGTGAATCCACCACCAAAAATGGTTAAATAGAACTCACCAGAGTAATATGCTGATTGAAAAACCAGCATATAGTACTTGTTAGTCTGGGAGCAATGAATAATATGGTGACCGCAACACTGAAGAAATGAGGGATGAACTCCAACAGATGATGTGCTGCAAAGCTGAAAATCCACTCCAAAGGTGATTTAGTATCCAAACTGAGAGAAACATGCACATGTGCATGCAATGTGCATGTTTGCACGTTGCATGCACATGCAACGTGCAAACAGACCAGGAGTATTCTGAATGTCGCCGGTGCCTTTGGATGGGACGTTCAGAACGCTCCTGGTCTGTTTGCACGTTGCATGTGCATGTTTAGCTGGGTCTGAGTCGCCTGTATTCATTACACACGCTGTCTATACTGGTGTCAGTCTGGACACCTTGCTTGTAAGTGCATTTCTTCATTAAAGTTTGATGCTTTTTAAAACCTACTGCACCATGTTTGTTCACTTTTTCTTTCGAGTGACTGTCTGATCACCTCTCAGTTTGGATACTAAATCACCTTTGGAGTGGATTTTCAGCTTTGCAGCACATCATCTGTTGGAGTTCATCCCTCATTTCTTCAGTGTTGCGGTCACCATATTATTCATTGCTCCCAGACTAACAAGTACTATATGCTGGTTTTTCAATCAGCATATTACTCTGGTGAGTTCTATTTAACCATTTTTGGTGGTGGATTCACTTGGTGGTTAATTATTTTGGACATTATTGATTATTTGAACTTTTGGACTTTTGTTTTTGCTGGATTTTATTTTGATTTAAAATATTGTTTCTTATTGTTTTGTTACATTTTTTGTTACACTGTTGTAAGTATTTAAGCGCAACCTATTTTTTTAAAGTTTTTTTAAACTACAATATTACATTATATATGTAATAATTTGTATGCTTTAAAGTGTTGCTAAACCCAGGACCCTGCATTCACTATATCTCATCTCCCACAGCACATACAACATGGAAATGCAATTGTTTTAGTAAATATAAAGTGCTAAATACCTTTTCTCATCAGCAGAGCAGTCTTGTGACTTCTATCAGTGTCCAACCGAGCACATGTTAAAGCTTGTGGGAGGAGTTTTCATTCTGCTCTAGGAAGATGCAGAACCCCTGACCCGTGTTTGGACAGTGCTGATTGGCTCTGTGCTGATCACATGCACTCGCCCATGAAAGAAAAAAGCTCTCTAACAATATACACCAAACTGGGCATGTGCAGAGTGACTCTGAACGATATTTCTTATTAGGAGATAAGAGGGGGCACTGGAAGAAGGGGAGAATCAGAGAAGTCAGGATCAAACAGCGCTTTAACACAATGCAGAGGATTATCCCCTTAGGTTCCACAGTGAGTATAACAAGCATGCTTTACTGCATATACAGACTGATTTTACTGTTATGGGCTTAGTAACACTTTAAGGAATGAAAAACTATAAAGCAAAGCGAGTATTCTTGCTTAGTGAAAAAATGTTATGAGTTGCTGACAACTCTAGACCTGTGTTGTAATATGTCATGTGTTTCTCTGTGTCCAGCATACACCGAATACAATGTTGCAGTGTTTGAAAATTGAGCATCTATGGAGAGGTCTCCAAAGTACGGCCCGCGGGCCACATTCAGCCTGCTACAAGATTTTATCTGGCATGCAGCTTAGGGTCATCAGAGGCTGCCTATGGTCTCTACTTCAATCCCTTCCCTTACGGGGGCCCTGATGTGAATTTTTTAGGCCCACAAGTATTTGTAAAATATATGATGTGGCCCTTGTATTGAAAAGTTTGGAGATCCCTGATACATGGGTTTGACCCTTTGGAATTTTGTGGTAAGGTTTATGTTATTGCCACAGTGGATCAGAAAAGATTTTACTGGATAGTGCTTGGTTTCCATTCTCATCAAGGTCTTTCGCATTCACATCTGCTGTCTCATTAATCACATAACACCTCTGATGTTTATTGTACTCATAGGAGCTAAAGTTTGCCTACCTAAAGCTGGCTTTATAACCCGCTAGATTTTATTACTTTCGGGAAATATATTCTCAGCTTTAATGAAATACTCTAAACTGCTTCAGGACTTGAACCAGAACAGCATTTTTTTCTGTTACAACCAACCATCTTCAAAAGGTTTAAAAAGAAAATTTTTGAATGGAAAATAGTCTGAACCCAACTGAACCAGGACAAATAGGCAAAGTGTCCAAAAACAAGCTTGAAACGACAAACCTATTCTATCCGCCTGCCAAGTGTAAACAACACTAAGCACTCGGCTCTTTACATTCACAATATAAATAATGCACAGCCTAGACCGACCCTTATAAATTTTGAATCAGATCAAGCAAGGTATATTGGCAATCTCACTATTTGACAGGTAAAAGACCAGACTAATGCAAATTGTTGATTCTAGTAAGATTCCAAAATTTTGAAGTTTGTGTATTTAGTATGCAATCATCAGTTCAAACTATTGGCATGCACAAGTCACATTGCTGTCAGCTACAAATACAAACACACTCTTCAAACCAAAAATGGAGACCTTATCAGATCACAAGGATTAAATCTTGTGATACATGCCGAGATCCACATTACTAATCCATTCTGCATCCAATGATACAGACTTCACTACATGTAACTTCAGAAAGACATCCTATTACAGCATGCTCATTAAAAGAGCTCTGCAGAAAAGGGCATGTGGAGTTAACATTTGGAAGGCGAACACAGTATACAGTCAATAAGAATAGAGCCTATGCAAACCTCTACATATGATAAAATGCAAAATCTAAAAAGGTAATTAGGTAAAAAAAATGTATAAAGCACATTTGGCATGGTGTGCAGAATGTATTGCACAAGTAGTTTACTAATAAGACTTTAAAGCAACCCTTGCATTAATAACTATGCTCTGCTAACCATCTCCTGCCCCATGCAAAATTGGTGGTGTGTATTAAAAAAAATAAACAACATTAGATCCTGGCTTTCGGGGTGCTCATCCCAGTACCAGTAATATCAGTCACCCTGACCGCTGCCTCCTGGAAAAGCTGAAAACCCCAAATCTCACACATCTCAGCAAAAGGTAAAAAAGTGTTGAAGCCAAAGGCCACTAGTGTTTTTGGAAAGAGGTCCACAATGACACCTCTCAAAGGTTATTGTAAGTGCTGCTTTACCATCATATATTTTTTTTCCAGAATAAATTCTTTAGGGAAAAAACAACATTTGTACTGCACACAGGAGGAAAAATAGAATAGGAAGTATACAAGAGTCCACACTAGATGAATTAAATTAAGGTTTCTAAGCAAGTTAACTTTTCTTTAATGTGAAAGAGCCTTGTCGTTTAAATAGAAACTGCTGGCGCCAACATAGAGACTGCTTCAATCTTCTGCACTCAGATGTACTGAGAATATGGCTGACAGACAATCTCTGCAACAGGTCCCTCTTTCATGATGAAATTAAGTCATGACGCCACCAGCTGTATCCGTGCTACTAAGTCTTCTGACCTAAGAACTTTTGCAGGTCTCTGTCTCCCCATGGCATTCATGACCTCTGACCAACTCTTTTTAATACGTATTAACATGACATGAAAGAAAGAAAAAAAAACAAAAAAAAAAACTGGGAAGCGTTTCTAAGTTACCAGCAAAATAAGTCATGATGCTCAGTGAAAATTTAATACTTAAGATTACAATCAAATGATTGAAAGGGTTAATAGTTAACTAACTTTTGTTTTGTGACTACTAACTGGTTTATTTTTCATACAAGATGTTCCCTTGGGATTGAAAATGCTGTTATCTATGCACACAGTTCTTTTCTGAGAACTTACAGAAGTTACTACTCTGTTGCATTTTATTATGGCACGCCATAGAGTAGTTTACTGAAATCTCTTTACTGTATTCTGATTAGTGTTTTATGGAAACCGCCTGAAATTTGCTGTTTTTTAATTACTTAAGGCCTGATCAATAATAAAGAAGTTGAATTCTGCCTCACACATCTAGGTATTTGTGTCCCATTGTTCCCAAAGTACTTTGAACTGTATGTTTATTGAATCAGAGAAGAGGGCCCTAAATTGATATTCCTGACAAATGATGGCATGACCTTCAATCGGGTAAATAGAGAAGATTCCCCACAAACAACCACCAGGCACCTTGCAAATCACATGCAAGCATATTACACCACATATCTACATTTATAGAGCAACTGCTGCACAGTAAAAATGGTCTTTTCCATAACTGGGCTCATCATAACTTGGAAGTACCTGGTTTCAAAACAACCAAATCATGAAGATCAGAAGAAAAGTAATTATCCTCCATCTCTATACTTATTCCAGATGACTGATGCAGAAACTCTTGAAACCAAAGCACCAGCATGACAGCCAGGCAACTATTATTTTTATCAGATCAGCAATGGCAGCCAGTTCAAGGTCTTCATTATCTACTGTGGTTAATGCGGAAAGAAACCCACCGATTTTAAAGTGGAACGAAACCCACCAATTTTAAAGTGGAACGAAACCCACCAATTTTAAAGTGGAACCAAACCCACCAATTTTAAAGTGGAACCAAACCCACCAATTTTAAAGTGGAACCAAACCCACCAATTTTAAAGTGGAACCAAACCCACCAATTTTAAAGTGGAACCAAACCCACCAATTTTAAAGTGGAACCAAACCCACCAATTTTAAAGTGGAACCAAACCCACCAATTTTAAAGTGGAACCAAACCCACCAATTTTAAAGTGGAACCAAACCCACCAATTTTAAAGTGGAACCAAACCCACCAATTTTAAAGTGGAACCAAACCCACCAATTTTAAAGTGGAACCAAACCCACCAATTTTAAAGTGGAACCAAACCCACCAATTTTAAAGTGGAACCAAACCCACCAATTTTAAAGTGGAACCAAACCCACCAATTTTAAAGTGGAACCAAACCCACCAATTTTAAAGTGGAACCAAACCCACCAATTTTAAAGTGGAACAAAACCCACCGATTTGATGGCTTCCCCAAACCATTATATTCAAGGCATGCCTTGCATGATAACTGGAACAATTACTAACATGCTTAGGCCTCATGCACACAGGGCATTTTTGCAGCCACTTATTTTACTGCTTCCAAACTGCCCTCCATGTTATGTGTCCACACGCACACAGACTTTTAGAAGCTTTTAGTAGCAGTAGCATTTACGACCGGCAAAAAAAAACCCAAGGCCTGTGCATCCAGGAGAGGCAGCGTTTTGGCAGAAAAAACTCTTGACGTGTGTAAATGCATCTATACGCACCTAAACTCATGTTAAATGCAAAGGCGCATTTAGCGCTTGAGCATTCATTTATTTCAATGGCCAGAATAAATTATTCTGGCCTATGAAATGAGTTAACGTCCAAGTGCGTAACGCTTGTAAACGCACCTAAAAACGTTACACTTTGACACGTGTTTTCTACCAAAACGCTGCTACCAAGAGGAGGAGCAATTTTAAAATGTCCTGTTTGCATGAGGCCTTATTGTTTGCTCGGTCAATCTAAAAAAAATGGCTAGCGTCATAACTGGTCACATGTGCAGCACCCATCGGAGCTACAAATCAAACAGAGGCTAAGATGGCAACTTCCTTGGGTGTAAATTATAGGGGGGGGGTTAGTTCCACTTTAACTTCTTACCCCAAAACAGTTATATCCAAGGTATGCCTTGAATTATAACTGTTACAGCTACTAGTATGCTTATGTTAACTCTCATACCGTCAAGTCATCAAATGGTTGGTGTCATAGCTGATCACATGTACAATATCATTGCAACTGCAGATCAAATAGAGGCTAAGATGGCAGCTGCCTTGGCGAAAAGGATAGACACGTTTGTTCCGCCTTAAAGTTGATCTTCTGATCGCAAAATTAATTTTCCTCCTCTCTAACCCTCCTAGTCCACTTCAGAAATGTGTCTTTTTTCTTTATTTACTTTTGCTCCCCCACTCCATGCAAAGCAATAGAGCCATGACTGGCTCAGACTGTTGACTTCACATCTTCTAATCTACGTGCTTCTGTGCTAAATATTACAGAAAAATATAAATGTAGCAATGTATTGTAAATACAGTAAAGTATAATAAATGTATAGTAAATGACTCCATCTTTCATTTAATTCTGTGTGTATAAAAAGAGGGCTGGAGATAGACAGTAGTTCTTTCCTCCATTCTATTTTTACAGTTGAATTACTGTTAGATATAGGGAGGGGCAGACTGACAACTCATGGGGCCCCCGGGCAATAGGGGGATCATGGGGCCCGTGTCCTTGCCCAAACTCAAAAAAAGCCTATGGAAAAGGTACCAGGGGCATCTCATGGGGCCCCCTACTGACCCTGGGCCCTCAGGCAGTGCCCGAGTTTCAAATGGTCAGTCCGCCACTGGATATGATAGACACTCACATGAAAGAAACTGTGGATCCATAAAGAAATATTTGTGGCTTGAAAAGATGTGAAGTGAACAGATTAATATTTCAAACTGGCATAACCAAATATAAAAAGATCCCCAGCTGTGTAACCAAAAATCCTGGATGGGCCAAAAAACTCGCAAGAAAGTAATTGCATACTTGGGAAGAACAAAAGTTCAGGTTCTGCCAAGTATTTGTTAACAAAGAACAGAAGTCACAGATACAGTAAGCAATACAAACATTTGGTTTGCATTTGCTTACATAGTTAATAGTTACTAAGCAAGCAGAAAAAGTGTATCAGCAAAGACAGTGTAACAGCACCAGTCTTGCCTTTAACAACACAGATTGCTATTAGATTCACTCCACTGAATATGGAAACAAAACGCAACCAGTATGAAAATGGATAAAGAACTAGTTCCTCATTCAAGCAAGAGGTGAAGGATAATATGTGTAAAAAAAGAAAAAAAGAACATCAAATGGAAAGTGCTATGGAATGTAATATTTTCTGCCTGGTTTCAAGGAAACAGCCATATATGACCATATAGCCATTATGATCAAACTCTCAGCATGTAGCATTCCACAAGTGCACTGGTATTATGGGAAATCTTTTAAAACATGATTGTTTCTTTAGTATTACTCTGTTTGCATATTAAGCACTGATAAAAAAAAAAAACCTTACCATTTATATATTGTATGGCTCATATGCTGGAAACAGTCTCGGCCAGGACAATGGCGCTTTTAAACGGTCTGCATACACTCTGTTTTACAAAATCAACATTTAATACTGGGCAAAGGATTACCAAATCAAAGGGTTAGCTAAAGAGGTAACACAACAGACATTACCTGCTTAGAAGCTTAAGTAAAGCAGTATTAAACCCAAAAGTAAACTATTATACTGCAGCTTACCAGTTCTTAGATGTGATGGCTGTATTAGTTTCCTTTTTTTATGATCCCTTTCTCTTTTCATCTGGTGATCGAGCCAGCAAGTCTGTTTTTCTAAAGCACAAGCTCTCCAGCAGAATGTATCAGTTCACATGGATGAAACAAACCACTTAACACTGGCTGGGTTGATTAAAATGATCTGCTTTATTCATCCAACACCCAAAATGGTGTAATGGATTATAAAGTGTGAGCTGGAGCTTGGCTTCAATTTGTTCAGTGTATTTAAATCTGCTAATACAGTTAACACCCCTCCCTCCCAAATGGACAATGCTGCTGCCAGCTGCACACAATCATCCAGAGCTGTATATCACCAATATAGGGGGTGTGTTACTGGCCAGATCACCAGGTGAAAACAGGAACCCCCCCCCCCCAAAGAAAAAAAAAAAAAAGACAACTGATGCAGCCACCACATCTAAGGACTGTTAAGCTGCAATATAATATATTTTTGAGTTTGAGTTTATTATTACTATAAGCTGACCATACATTTATTTCAGGTACTTATATAGCGCTGTCAATTTGGGCAGCGCTTTACACATATATTGTACATTCACATCAGTCCCTAACCCTCAAGGGGCGTACAATCTAAGGTCCCTAAATTACATTCATACATACACATATTAGGGCCAAGTTAGACAGGATCCAATTAACCTACCAGCATGTCTTTGGAGTGTAGGAGGAAACCGGAGGACCCGGAGGAAACCCACGCAAGCACAGGGAGAACATGCAAACTCCATGCAAGAGGCGCCATGGTCGGGAACCGAACCCATGACCCATTTACTGCAAGGCAAACGTGCTAACCACTAAGCCACTGTGCCATACATGCCTTGAAATTTGGCTGGTTCAACAGAAACTGGAAAAATTTAAATCTAAATATGACCATTCCTGTTCACAAGAAGTCGATCTATCAACTGAATTTTTATGAATGGGTTTGTTGGTATATGTTTGCTCGATCAGCACAGGCAGCCAATCAGCTGCAGCGTTGATCTATGTATTCTGATAGCTGGGGAGTCCCACTGTAAGAATACAATGTCACAGTAGTGAGGTTTTTCCTATCTACCTTGAATGTGTGGATAGGAAAATCAGTTCAGTTTTTTTCAGTTAAAAATGAGTAATGTATGGCCAGCTTTAGGCTGACTGAAGCTTCAATCTGATAAAGGGCGAGTCACTGCAACTTTCACTCGGGCATGGGCAGCACAGTGGCTAAATGGTTAGCACGTCCGCCTGGCAATACTAGGGTCGCTGGTTCGAATCCCAACCACGGAATCACCTGCCTGGAGTTTGCATGTTCTCCCTGTGCCTGCGTGTGTTTCCTCCGGGTACTCCGGTTTCCTCCCACACTCCAAAGACATGCTTTTAGGTTAATTGGCTCCTGTCTAAATTGTCCCTAGTATGTGTATGTATGAATGTGAGTTAGGGTCGGGACCTTAAATTGTACGCCCCTTGAGGGTTAGGGACTGATGTGAATGTACAATATATATGTATGTGTAAAGCGCTGCGTAAATGGACGGCGCTATATATGTACCTGAAATAAATACATATACTGCATATTGCAGATAGAGCTAAAAATCATGTAAATATAAGGCATTTTTAACAAACGGTAACCATTTTTTAACCTATATAAATGTACTTTTTTTCTTTCAGATTATATATGCTGGCTAAAAAATAAAAAATTAATATGGATTAAACAATAAAGAAAACATATTTTTTAAACGTTTTCGTGACCATAGTAAATAAAATAAGTACAAACCGTACTATAATTCCCTTTGAAATACCAAAAAATATAACCATTTTGTTTTTTACTCTTTTAGACCAGCGTATGTAGTAAGATTTGATGTAGTATCCCCTAAACTCCTAAAAGTATCCTTAGGGGTAATTTGTTCCACACATGAAGAACCAGTGTGTAATCATCAAGTAGGGTGCTTCAACGAGAAAGTGAAAAGACTAGTAATCCAGATCAATCAATTGGAAATAACTATTTAGTAATTGGGTTACAGTTATCTGAACTTTGAATGGTTATTGTGGATTAGCGCTCTATGTAGAACCAGAGACTCTCAGTACTACTTTACTCCTAGATTGTGCCTACAGGTTATATCTATAACGAAATCGACCCAGACTGCGCTTGAGTACTTCCGTTAGAACACCGGTTAAACCGTCCGAACACCGACAACACACACCACAGTCGACCATACAAGACTAGATGACACCAGTCTTGAAGTAAACCAGAAGGTAGACTACTTTATTTGAACACACATACAAGATATATACACTCAGGGGACAATCCCCCCTCCCTGCATAATGACACAGAGCGGGGCAATCTACATTTAGTAAGGAGACACACAGGTATTCAAACTTCACACCATCAGACAGTCCCATCAGGAAGGAGGGCTGCTGGAGACACCCCCCCCCCCCACTAAGTTAATACACAAACACATACATCCCATAATAGTTGGCTCCGAAGCCAGACAAGCAATAGAACAATGGGATGCAGCCACATGACATTATACAATCAACAACCCCCACCCCACCTATCTCCTTAACATGTCTACACAGTCTGAGACAAAGCCCACACAATATTAGGACAGATCACCCTGTACCCCTAAGAGGGATATGGGAAGCTGAGACAGGGGTCTCCCCACCTCTCCAAAGTAAGCTGGGTTCCATAGGCCCCCCACCCAAAGTGACTCCAGTCATATCTCTCTAAAGAACCTTTATACTCTCTGAATTAAACAAACTGAATGTTTACAACCAAGTGACCTAGCAGTCAGCTGGCAACCTTCAAATAGAAAACAGTACAGGCAGATCAAACTAATTAACCAAATTCATGATGATGGACTGAGTCATCTATCAATAAAATAAAACTCAATTATCTAAAGAAATCTTTGCAGATAGAGATACGTTAGCGCCAACTGTAATGGTTATTTCATAGCAGCAATTCAGGGTCAGACTGGGAAAACAGCCAGCCCCGGTACTTAAAGCCCCCTAGCCCAAAGATGTGACCCTGGTCAACCTTAAACAAACATGATGACGTGCCAATGTGTGAAATAGGTAAAGATTGTAGTAAACCAAGCTGCTTAACTGAAAACCCAGTGGTGGAGATAGGGCAGATCGCAGGAGACCATAGCAGTAAATACTCCGAGATACTCTGGTTCTCTATCCTGCATCCCACAGCACTTGCAGATTGGAGAAGATTGTACAGTTGATCTCACCAGTATACTGCGGTTGCAGCACTATCCGAACGTAAAGTTGTTGTAAACCTCAGACATGAAATATGAACGAAGCATATCCCTCTATAGCAGGCATGTCCAAAGTCCGGCCCGCGGGCCATTTACGGCCCGGGGGTCGGTTTAATACGGCCCTCCAACAGCCCTCCCTGCTCTGTGTAATGTGGACCTCCCACGGCCCTCCCTTCTATGGCAGACAGTCTTCTGCTTGAGAGCAGAGGGCAGTGCGCATGCCTGACTGCGGCTCGTTCTCCCTGGTCTGTGTAAATGCGGCTGTCGCACGGCCCTCCCTTCTGTGGCAGACAGTCTTCTGCTTGAGAGCAGTGCGCATGCGTGACTACGCCGCGCTGGGAGCGACAGAGGGCGGTGACGTCAGGGCCGGGCTTCCAGCGTGAAGTGTGTTTTTCTTCCCCTCCCGGCTGCCGAGCAGAGACTTCAGCTTTTAGTGCAGGTAAGTTTTTTTTACATTTATTTTCAATACATTGTGAAAACTCAGCTGTCAGTTGATCTTAATGTTATGAAATGAAAAGTATGGCGTTTGCAATTAACTTGGCATAAAATAATTTATTTGCATTTAATTGTAATGCTTCAAAGAATGTTCGGAAAAATGTTCGGCCCTCCACCATGTTCACTTCATCCAATCTGGCCCTCTTTGAAAAAAGTTTGGACACCCCTGCTCTGTAGTGTGCAATTAAGAGCACTAAGTGTTATTTCTGTCTGCTGCTTTGTTCCTCTGCTATCAGTATGAATCACTTCTGACAGGTTTTACTGACACCAAGAGAAAAATGATGACGGGGAGGGAGCGCTAGCAGATGGACAACCTCAGCTCTGTTCCAATACGCTGTGTGGAGGGGTGTGTGTCTCTTCCCTCCAATCAGCTCTCAGAACTCTCCTCAGTGAGCTCTACAGAGTGTAATTTCAGCTCCCTGCCTCCCTTTTTCCCTTTTTTCTGAACTTTTCTGAACAGATGTTGAGAAGGGAAAACTGCAGATAGACCGGCACAACTTATGTAGGAGGATTGGTTTCATCTCTATATAACACCTGAGGTTAGTCAATTCACTGGGTACATGGAAGGGTTTACAATCACTTCAAGCTAGCCACAGACTAATCAAAATTTGTCAGGTTCAGCAGGGAGCGGCCAAGTTTTGATTAGTGCGTGGCCATCTCTGCTCAACAGAAGTCGATCCTTTAATCATTTGACAAATTCAGCAGGAATCACCCAAAATTCAAGCCATCTATGCATCAGTCTTGAGAAAACTCTATTTCTTTGTCTGCAGTGAAGAAAAAAGTCAATGATCAGGGCATTGTAAGGTTTGGTAAAGGTATCTGGATTGGAAAACTAGCTGAACAGAAATGCATTTTTGCTAGGTATAACCAATGACATGTCGGTTTCAACTGTGTATTTAGCGTGTTTTCAAAATGTCGGCTTTAAAATAAGCCAAATTCACCAATTTAGTAAACGGACAAAAACTGAAAAAGTTGGTCAAGTGATGGAAATTTTTATCATATCATGACAAAAAAGGGGTTGAATGGTTAGCTGATTAAAAGCGGCCTTCAGAAAAAAAAAAAAAAAAAAAAAAAAAAAAAAAAAAAGCAGTAGATTGAGAATGTCAATTGAATGAAATCTTGTCTAAACCATATGGGTAAAAGAGCAGATGTTGTCAGCGCTGAATAAGCCCAGACTGCGTGCCATGGAGCTTTCCCCTTTTTACGGATATCACACCAGCACATTGCATCCCTTCCCAAATAGATTACAATCTAATTTTAGGACCTGAGACAGATAAAATGACTTGCCAAAAGGTCACACAAAGTTAGAACAGGGTCTCTCCAAAAGCAATCTACCCACCTCATGGACCAGTAATCACACCCAAACCTCTTCACACAGTAAAAAGATATTACTGTGTGCAACAGAATGAAGAGTCTACCTGGCCGGCGACAGACTAGTTGTCTGTGTTACTATTCCATCATTTAGAAGAGGTCATTATGGAGTGGTAATGCACTCCCACATTCAGCTCCACTCTCCAACCCCCCTCTTAGCAACCTTGTAAATACAGACCCATGAAGATAGAGAATGGCCTACTATGTGTGAAGCTAAGGATGGTGATGGACAGTTTTCCTAGTGTATTTGTCTGATTACAAGGCAGGATGGCAGTTCTGGAATGACCTGAACACTGAACAGGACCTGGGCAGGTAGGACAGCATTCATTGATGTATACAATTAAGGTGCTTAAAGCATAACTCCAGGCAACTAAAAAATCTTTTTTAGTAAGGCTGCACCGGCACTGCAAGGGTTATTAGATTTTTTTTTGGAGAGACAGTTTTACTTACCTAATCCAGCGTTCCTCTGTGACCTGATGGTAGACTGTCCCTCAGCATCCTCATGTCCAGAGCTATGGACTCTGATCTGGTCTTGATGACAGCTGCCAGGGAGCAGCAGAGGACTGGGTAAGTAAACCTCCTTTTATTGTTCCCCTAGACATAAACCAGCTATTTTATTTAGTTGCCCAAAGTTGGGCTTCAAAGTTGAACGCCGCACTGCAGCAGTTAACTTCTCATTTATGTCTGGGGAGCTGAGGAAAACAGTTTGTCCACTCTGGCAGGCTCCTTCATGCTAAACCGGTTCCAGCAGCCTCTCCTCCCTTGCACTCTGGTGGTCAGATGCCCCAGACATCATCCTGACCGATGCAGGGACCCATAGCCTGCAGTGGACATGAGGATACAAAGACAGTCCACTTCCAGGAAAGTACCATTTGCTGGGAGAGTGGAGGATCAGGCAAGTAAAGTGCTTTTACCCTCTCTAGACAAAGGAGCAGTTAACCCTTGCCGTGTGGGCACAGAGCCACTGCAAGGGAGGACTTTTCTGAAAGTTGGGCTTTAAAGACTTGCTGTCGATGGAGGAGATAAAATTTAGAGAATGCATTTAAAAGGCTGCAAAACGTAAAGTGTTATTAAACCCAGGACCCTGCATTCACTATATCTGGTCTCCCACAGTACACAAAACATGGAAGTGCAATTAGTTTAGTAAATATAAACTGCTAAATACCTTTTTCATCAGCAGTTAGAGCAGTCTTGTGACTTCTATCAGTGTCCGGCCAAGCACTGGTTAATTTTGTAGGAGGAGTTTTCATTCTCCTCTGACTGTTCTATGAGGCTGCATAACCCCTGACCCTGTCTGGACAACACCGATTGGCACTGGGCTGATCACATGCATCTTCACCCATGCTTTACTACATATACAGATTGATTTTACTGTTATGGGTTCAGTAACTCTTTTAAAACAAGGTGTCATTGATTAAGAAACTTAAATTCTGCTGAGATAACAAATCTAACATTTATTATAAGAAATTTCATGTAATATTAACATGTGCTATGCAGTCCAACTAGAAGCTGCCCATTTAATTCTGAATCGGTTAAGGTGGGAAAAAGACTAAGAAGAGAGGCTGACCACCGTGTCCCTAAGAGTTGATGCTGGTCTCTTCTCAATCATAAATTATATTTCCAATATCCAATCATGACAAATCCCTACATTGTAAAAATGTACGAGTTCTATTTAATGCTTACTGGTCTATAGACAGTGTGCTGCAGGGAAGACAAATATTTTACAGAATGCAGCCTTATAATTTCCTATGAATATGTAACATCCCCATTTCCTGGAGGATTGACTGCAAGACTATTACGTTAAGGTGTATTTGTACTTTTTCAATCAAACTGGGAGAACATCGACAGGCTCCAGGTACACTAAAAAATTTTCTTCTACTGGCAGCAGAAAAACATGGCAAAAAACGCATGTAAAAGCGTTTAGTGCTTGGACATTTATTCATTTCAGAATACTTGCTATTGAAACGAATAAACGCCCAAGTGCTAAACACGGTTAGCGGCTTTTAGCCAAAATGTTCCTCTCCTGAACATGTTTCTTCTGCGTTCAGGAGCGGGACGTTTAACCGCCCCAAAATTCAGCTGCTACTAAACTCAGATAAAGCCTATGTGCAGATGGACACACCGGCTTTTCTGCATTGAGTTCAGGGGCTTTGGCACAAAAAAAAAAAACACGCCATTTAAGAGCAGCAGTGTGCTGTTTACATATTTACCTGCTCTTTTCTGAAAACTCCAAACCTGAAGTTTTCCTAGTTTATGTTAAGGTGTGGGCAAGGGGAGTTATTGTATAACATAATTAACCTGGTCTGTAATGTGCTGGCTGATCTCCGTATCAGTTGTAAACTAAATCTGAACAGTCCGTAGTAACAAAAGAGTTGAAGATGTCAGTTTTGTATTGTAGGTTGATGAAAGGAAACTCAGCCATTCACTTTCAAATTGTTCAGAGGAGCCTGCAGTCTGCCCAAAGGCCTGCTTTAAAGAAACTAGAAAGGTAAGAAATGTTTAAAAAAATTGTTTTGCATAGAATGCATGAATGTAAAAAACCTTCAGCCTTTACAACCACTTTACATCCCAGTGATGCTAGCAGTGGGGCAGAGCACACCTCTGCAGTACCTCACATTGCTACAAGCCTGCAGGGGTGAGCCCAGCTTTTACTAGACAAGAACAGCCTCCAGCACTGGATGACAACCAGATAGGCAGGTTTCCTGTCTGTACTGTAAAGCCGGCCATAGATGAATCGAATCTGGTTCAGAACGTACCGGCCAAGAGCCCATCCATCTATGGGCATTGTGGTTGTATCCAAGTCGAACAATCGACTTGGGTACAACCAGCCTGTCTGATTATTACATGTGATTACAGCCACTAGCAGTAATCATTTTGCCGGTCAGGAAGGCTCTCTGCTGTTTGAACACAGAGTTGCGGGAGGGATTCACAGTCAGCGCTGATGGGGAAGTCAAGCAATTTGATTTCCTTCCACCCTTATAACCACCTCTGTTATCTGACTGATCACTGTAGAGTACAGCAGTAGTAAGCTGGTGCAGAATAACTGTCAAGGCATTGGAAATTAGACAGAGGGACGCAGTGCAGCTGGATCGGGTAATAGGACTGTCACCTGCCTGGCTGCACAGTGTGGAAGATGTGCACGAATCAAAAAAAAAAGCTGAGCAGAATTAGAAATCGTTTGTCAGGAACATGGTGTTTTGACATTCCCTCGTCCTGTGCTATAATGGATGGCTGCAACAAAAAGAGTACACAAAGGCCTTTATACTGAAATTTCTTTAAATCGTATGAGCCAGTAAAAATTGAAGCTCAAGCGAACCTGCAAATTAATGTCAGAATTTTGGTATTAATCCTGTAAAAAGATTATGAACATGAACGGTCCAGTTGCTTAAAACACACATAAATACATAGCTGCAACCTGCCTAGTGACAGGGACACATGCCAAGAACACAAAGGAGAAGTTAGCAGGTGCTCATTAATTGGCATTATTAATTCGGTACTTGTTTGGGAAGCATCAAGCAGTGAAGCAGGAATTCTGGGACTGTCTCCTCGTGCTCTCTGCTGACTTGCAGAGGATTTCCATGACTGCTATTTTCCATCAAGGGACAGATCATTTGTAACCAGCACACACAATGACAAAGGATTTTTTGCTCATATATACTGTATATGGACCAGTGTTAAGACTGCAGATACAAAAAAAAAAAAAAAAACACTGGAAGTAGAATCTGTTCCTTTGCCTCATATGGACATTCTGCATTTTAATACAAAGCCACATGCCGATATGTTAAACAAACCTACATCACATCTACAGCATACTGAAAGCTATATATACACACAATTATTTCAGGTAGGCAACCAACTGCCCAGTAGCAGTTGAACGACAATTCCCAGAAAGTTATGTACATGTGGAGTGGTATTTGAAAAGGACTAAATAGTCTCTACAAAAGAACCATCTTTGATATAAGGACGTGCATGAAGTGTCATACAGTATCAGACATGGCAATGCTACTGGATGGAAGAGATCTCACACAGAAATCTCTGAAAACAGCATTTGGGCAAAGGTGGCAAAGAGGAGAGTAATATTTAGAAGGCCCAACTCTAATCAATGGCATAATAAGATCATATCTTTCAGTATGTTAATCACTTACACCTCCAGTAATACACATCAGTGATAGGGGCTTCCTAAAATTGTGATCAGTAAGAAGAATTCCTCAGAGTGGTGGTCAGAGCGTCATCCTTACAGATAGCTAAAAAGATCATTGGTGTCATGCCACCAACCCTGCCAAGTGGCACTGGCCCTGGAACTATGCAGGCAACTTTTTCAGAATATGATTGCATCTGCCAAAGGTGATGGTTTCTAGATGTTGTCAATCTAATGTTGATCATCCATGCTGACACAATCTGCAGGCTGGGGGCACAATCATATTTATCCATAGTAGGTCTCTATCACACAGACGGCCAGGGGTCATTAACAGGCAGTTGAGACATGGTTTTACCATCCCCAATCACCCGCCTAAAACCTACCATACAGCTGGAAGGGGCTGTTCACATGCTGCAACCACGATGCTTTGCATCATGGCAAATTTAACACAACATGTTGAGCTGACAGGTGTCACAGCCTGTCAAACTCGCCCATTCCAGTCAATGGGGTCATACCGCAACCGCAAGCCAAGTGCTTGGCCCATTTCTGTGATGCACTAGAACCAATGAAACTTGCTGTTCTTGAAGAAAGAAAAAGAAAAATGGCCCTAAGGAGGTAGCCGGATCACTCTCCTGCATGCCTGACAGCGGCTGTTTAGCCCTAGACTGGAAAAGCAATCCACTGCGGCTCATTCTTGCAGAGTACTACAACCCTACACGTCAACGCACACCTCGCCGGTATGTGCACAGCAGGACATGGTAAGACACAATCTCCCCTCATTAATGCCCATCTAATGGACTTGACAGTAGCTCCTGTCTGTGTTCCTGCTTTTCCAAATAAGCACAGGCCATTGCAAAGTCTCATAGCACCAAGTACACAGGGGAATATAGTTCTTCAACCACAGTCACGTGACAATAAGTAACTGTGTACTAGCATCTGAACCGGAAGAGACAAATAAATGGAAGTTTCAGGTGAAGCATATACAAAGGTAAGTTTTCAGTGAATAAAGGGATTTTTCTACAATAGACCAGTGATCCAACTATTAGGGAGATGGACTGCAATATATGCTCATTTTCATTTGAGAGTTAAGATCTACTTTAATCAAGCCATATAAAACCTTAATTAGAAGAAAGAAGCGTCTTCTCAGCACTCTTTCCAGGTCAGCATTCTGAATTATGCCCAAAATAACAGCATACATGATTGCAAGTATATATGAGTTCATATCTAGGTATACAGTGCTAACTGCAATCAGTCAAGTGATATGGTTCAGTATTTATGCATGATTACCCGCATATCAGCCATCAAGAGAGAAGCACCTTGCTTGTATAGCAGTCCACTTCTACAAATTACTGTATTCAAGAAACATCCAAATTAACAAAGGATATAAATTGTAACTCTTAACCAGTGGGAGAAATGAGAACAAATAAGAAGTGTGAACTTTAGTAAAGGGAGGCTTATGGTCAAATTTCAGACACTCCTTGACATCAAGGCAATAAATCCGTTGTATAATGTGGTTCTGTTCTTTGTACCATCTTACCTCTAGCAGACAGCTTTTTAGTATTGATAATCTTTGCAGCATATTCCTGATTGGTGGATTTCTTCACACATCTCCGGACTACAGAAAAGGCACCCCTTAAAAACATGGCAGAAAAAAAATACAGATTAATCAAAACACAAGCCAGACAAATACAAAATAAAAACTGTAAAATAATGATTCCATATTAGGCTACATGCACACTAGGCGTTTAACCCATATGCATCCAATACAGATGTTTAGTGGACCAGAAGGTAAGGGTGCAGTGTACAGCCCTGCTGCCTGCAGCCTGTCAAAGTCAATGGCAGGCTGAAATATGCTGAGTCTGGAAGGGGCTAAACGCTGTACCAAGTGGTACTTGCATTGAGGGTCCTATGTGTTCAGAGACATATGTCAGGATTACAGGTATTCTGCATTCTGAGCATATGGCCCTAAACACACAGGGGCCTAAATGAACCTCTGCACTAACATACCAGGACTGGACACACATAGGCTAAATGGCTAGTTTGCAAGTAGCCTTAGAAGAAGTAATACAGAATTTAAAATTAACATTTTGAGAACTGTCATTGTGATTTTTTTAAAGTAAATCTGTAGTGGAAAAAAACAGCATAAACCTGGATTAAAAGAGGTACCATAAGGATCCTATTTTACTGGCGGGCCCTCCATAGGACCCTTGGAGCTCCCAGAACATGCCAATGCAAATAAGGTATAAGACAACCCCCACCCCTTAATCCCATAAGCCACGTGTCAAACACAAGGCCCTCAGGCCAAATGCAACCTGTCAGGCCTTTTCATGCAGCCCTCACACCTCTCCTGCAGCACCCTCCTCATCTCTACTCCCACCTTGTCTCAGCAGTCGCAGCAGAGAGGAGGACAGAACTCCATCAGATTCTGCATTTTTCCATGCAGCTTTGGAGGGGCTCCTGTGTGTCTCCCACCCCCGTCTTAGCAGTAGAGAGGACCGATCTCCTCCTACACTTCTTTGTGCAGCTGCAGCACCCCCTTCATCTCCACCCTCCCTGGTCTCAGCATTCAGCAGACTCCGGCAGCTCACTCCAGCCCTCCTCCAGACCCTGCACTGCTTCACACAAAGTAAGGGGAGTGCACGGTTATGTAAGGGAGGGTGGGGCACTCTTGGCTTCTGATTGGGGAGGGGGCTCTTGCTATCTGTAACATCAAACATCTAGTCTTACAGATACAACCAGCCCTTTGAGGGCAACCACACTGCTGATGCGGCCCGCAATTAAATTGAGTTTGATACCCCTCCGGTAAGCCAATGGCTGGCATATATTGAGATCTTGGCCTGTAACAAGGGAATGTTTTTTTTTTACCAACATTCAAGAGGATGGTATCTGCACAGGCAGCACTGATGGTGCTCTAAAGAGCCAGCTAGGCTTGTGATGTGTACCTCATAGAATACCTTATTTCCTTGAGGTAATTATATAGCCTCTTTAACTATCAGTTTTATTATAAACTACTGTATATCTAAAGCTTTTTTCCCCCATTTTGGATAGAGGGTATTTGCTTTTTTCCAATTGGTGTCCTGCTCTTTGAGAGTAGCTGACCCACTGAACACTGACCACAGGGAGTCATTTGATCAACCTCACAGTCAAAGAGCACCTTGGGGGGAATTTATTAAAACTGGAGAGTGTAAAATCTGGTGCAGCTGTGCATGGTAGCCAATCAGCCTCTAACTTAATCTTGTTCAATTAAGCTTTGACAATAAAACCTGGAAGCTGATTGGTTTGTAAGCAGAGCTGCACCAGATTTTGCATGCTGGATTTTTAGAAAATCCCACCCCTTGTGTTTTTTTTAATGCAAACCCATAGACTTCCATTAAATTGGGTGGTTTTGGTGCGTTTTCTGAAATCACACCCAAAGTCCTACATGCTGGACTTACGGTGTGCTTTCAGAAAATGCACCAAAACCACCCAATTTAATGCAAGGCTATGGCAAAGCATGGGTAACCCATACGAAAAGTGCAGGTCTAGTATTTCACAGAAGTGAGTACACCCCTCATGTTTTTATAAATATTTTATTCTATCTTTTCATGTGACAACACTGAAGAAATTACACTTTTCTACAATGTAAAGTAGTGAGTGTACAGCTTGTATAACAGTGTAAATTTGCTGTCCCCTCAAAATAACTCAACACACAGCCATTAATGTCTAAACTGCTGGCAACAAAAGTGGATACACCCCTAAGTGAAAATGTCCAAATTTGGCCCAATTAACCATTTTCCCTCCCCGGTGTCATGAGACTCGTTAGCATTGCAAGGTCTCAGGTGTGAATGAGGAGCAGGTGTGTTAAATTTGGTGTTATCACTCTCACTCTCTCATACTGGTCACTGGAAGTTCAACATGGCATCTCATGGCAAAGAACTATCTGGGGATAAGAAAAAAGGAATTGTTGCTCTAAATAAAGATGGCCTAGGCTATAAGAAGATTGCCAAGACCCTGAAACTGAGCTGCAGCACGGTGGCCAAGACCATACAGAGGTTTAACAGGACAGGTTCCACTCAGAACAGGCCTCGCCATGGTCGACCAAAGAAGTTGAGTGCACGTGCGCAGCGTCATATCCAGAGGTTGTCTTTGGGAAATAGAAGTATGAGTGCTGCCAGCATTGCTGCAGAGGTTGAAGGGGTGGGGGGTCAGCCTGTCAGTGCTCAGACCATACGTCGTACACTGCATCAAAATTGGTCTGCATGGCTGTTGTTCCAGAAGGAAGCCTCTTCTAAAGATGATGCACAAGAAAGTCTGCAAACAGTTTGCTGAAGACAAGCAGACTAAGGACATGGAATACTGGAACCATGTCCTGTGGTCTGATAAGCATATTTGGTTCAGATGGTGTCAAGCGTGTGTGGCGGCAACCAGCTGAGGAGTACAAAGACAAGTGTGTCCTGCCTACAGTCAAGCATGGTGGTGGGAGTGTCATGGTCTGGGGCTGCATGAGTGCTGCCGGCACTGGGGAGCTACAGTTCATTGAGGGAACCATGAATGCCAACATGAACTGTGACATACTGAAGCAGAGCATGATCCCCTCCCTTCGGAGACTGGGCCACAGGATAACGACCCCAAACACCTCCAAGACGACCACTGCCTTGCTAAAGAAACGGAGGGTAAAGGTGATGGACTGGCCAAGCAAGTCTCCAGACCTAAACCCTATTAAGCATCTGAGTGGGATCCTCGAATGGAAGGTGGAGGAGCGCAAGGTCTCTAACATCCACCAGCTTCGTGATGTTGTCATGGAGGAGTGGAAGATGACTCCAGTGGCAACCTGAGAAGCTCTGGTGAACTTCATGCCCAAGAGTGCTGGAAAATAATGGTGGCCACACAAAATATTGACACTTTGAGCCCAATCTGGACATTTTCACTTAGGGGTGTACTCACTTTTGTTGCCAGCGGTTTAGACATTAATGGCTGTGTGTTGAGTTATTTTGAGGGGACAGCAAATTTACACTGTTATACAAGCTGTACACTCACTACTTTACATTGTAGCAAAGTGTCATTTCTTCAGTGTTGTCACATGAAAAGATAGAATAAAATACTTACAAAATTGTGAGGGGTGTACTCACTTCTGTGAGATACTGTACACTGTGCTGAACTGCAGGGAACCAATGGATCGGTGTGAAAGGGTCTAAAGAGTAACACAGTAAACTGGAACATTGGGGTTCATTTGCTAAAACTGGAGAGTGTAAAATCTGGAGCAGGTCTGCTTGGTAGCCAATCAGCCTCTAACTTCAGCTTGTTCAATTAAGCCTTGACAATAAAACCTGGAAGGTGATTGGTTTCTATGCAGAGCTGCACCAGATTTTCCATGCTCTAGTGTCAGAAAATCCCACCCCTTGTGTTTTTTTTTTAATGCAAAGCTTTCTCTGACCACTGAGGGGTAGTGATGTCACTTTGCATTCACTGGAAAAAACATAAGGCGTTCTATGAATGGCGACCACCTGTGTTCAGTTTGCAGTGGGGCAGTTGCTCGCAAAGAACCTGAGCAGGACCCAAAGGATTACGGGAACCACTGTAGTAGTTGGCACTACTATAGTGATGGCTATCTTGTTCATCAGGTATGCATACTTCCATTGTGTCAAGCTGCACCAATGTATTAAGCATGCAATACACATCTTTCCTTTAGTTATAGCCATGTTAAAGCTAAACTCGACAGTAATGGCGTCATGACTGTACGCAAAATCACAGTAATCAATTTAAAAAAAATATATATATAAAAAACATTACCAACACAACAAAATCAAACTAGAAATTACAAACCTATACTAATATATTTAGTTAATCACCCTCCCTCCTAGATTGTAAGCTCTGAGGAGCAGGGCCCTCTTGTATTGAACGCTATATAAAACCTGTATAATAATAATAATGGCTTTAAAAAGGAACTAGTAGTAATTTAAAAAAAAAAAAAATTAAAGTACAGACACAAAACAGAATGTGAATGGAACATTTTTACTTTAAAGGTCTCTGCACATGGATGCTTAGAGGTTCAAAAGCGCTCAAGTGCAAAATCCCCAGCCCTTTCCTGCTCCCGAGGATATGCAGGTGGTGCGTACAGCTGGCCACGCACATGAATGGCTGTACACAGTTGTAATAATGGAAATGCCAATGCTCTGTGCCTCAGTGTTTACTGCATATGCGCATGCAATGCATTTTCCTGAATGTGAAACAAACACAGGAGCATGGAAAGAGCTGGGAATTTTACCCCTAGTACCACTGAAAAACTAAATAGCCGTGTGCATGAGGCCTTAATCTGCAAATATATTTACACTTTATATTGTATATAGGCGAGCGCTGGAAAGAAATAAAAAGCAGCTAGCACACAAGGTAACAACCCCTATAAGGTACATGGTATAAAAGTGCAGCGCTAAACAAATTATATAATATCAAGTGAAACAGTCAAGTGCACCATATAAAAGTGAAATAAATATAATCCATAAAATATATACAAAAATCTATTAGTGTCCGTGGGACTACAAGGCACAGCAATCACGGTGAAGGATAAAACTGTGAATGATCCAGTGAGGGAATCCACCACCTCTGCCAGATGTAAACGCACCAGAAAGCTACTGCTAAATAGCATGTATGCTGTGCCTTGTAGTCCCATGGACACCAATACATTTTTGTATATATTTTATGCACTATATTTATTTCACTTTATATGGTGCACTTGACTGTTTCACTTGATATCATAATTTGTTTAGCGCTGCACTTTTATACCATATGTTTACACTTTAGCAGCACACATTACTCAATGTTCAGATTTGATATCGTTCACCAGTAAACACAGGAAGAATACACGGCTTTGATCTGGTTTATTTTGTGACTTGTTCACTAAAAAGCCATAAACAGAGACCAGCACTGAAAGTAATGCCCTATGACTAGTGGCACATCAGAAAATGGCGTTTGCTTTACATTCCAGTTTCACAATTCCATTAATGGACAAAGTGCGGCAGACACAAAGGTTGCTGAACACCCTATTAGTGAAGCACAGACTGCCGCAATCTACCTCCATGGTGCGGCCTAGGAAGCAGCCTTGGCCTCTGTGATTTCATTAGTGAACTAAACAGGCTAACAGTCATTCAGCCTACAAAGCTGCCACCTCAGATGACAGCTCCAATTTACTGAGAAGCAAGCGATAATCCCAATATTTGTAACCAATACACACACAGGATGAACTAGGAGGTCCGAACCTACGGGAAGGGTCAACGGAACAAGCTAGATGCTGACAGGATCAGGTACTATCTAGAATAAAATCCATCGCTCTGTCCTATTAAAGGATATGAAAAGATTTGGCATGGTTCATTTTTTAAAGAGGTTCTAAAGCTAAAATGTTATTTAACCCCTGCATTAAGGTAAAAAACGTTTTGCCACTTGATGTGCCCCCCTCCTTGCCCCCCACAGAAACCATTTACCTGACTCCTCCATTGATCCAGCGCTGTGCCTGTCAGCTCTCTGCTCTTCCTGCTTCCAAAGGCTTTGTTGAGCAGTGGGTGCCATTGGCTCCTGCTGCTGTCGATCCAATCTATCAAGTCTATGGAAGCACACAGCCCAGTTTGGCCAGCACAAGTGCCCCACTTAAGCGTACAGATTACTATGGAAACACAAACTGAAGAGAAGGTGTAGAGAGCACTGGCGGGAGACCTCTGAAGAGGAGGTTCAGGGCCACTCTATGCAATATGATCACACCGAGCAGACAAGAATATGGTTATTATATTTAATAAGGATCATCACTCCTTCTGGGGAGATGAATGGAAATGATCAAGCACTGAAATGTCATTGGAAAGGTGTCTGAATGAATTCACTATTGATCTCCTCCCGCCCCAAGGTCTAGTCCAGCTGTATTGCTGCACTGGGGTGCTGCTGCTAAATCCATCTGCCTGGATTTTGTGCATTCACCTATGTACAAATCAGTTTCAAAGTGCTGCCTCTCTGAAAAGCGATCTGTGGTGGATTTCCTTTCAAATAGTGGTACAGCAGCAGCTGCCAGGCATTCATGTGATGATACTACCTCTTCCTGAGTGCCTGCTTTGTTTTGTTTTTTTTCATGAACCAAGAATTTGGCCCGCAATTGCAGCTCATCCCCATTCATTTAATTGTATAATTTTTTCAGCAGCTGCAAAGTAACGCATAGTGGCTACAGTATGTGTACAATTCCATCAAGCCACTGTTACAGCTTAAGGGGGGAGGGGGGGGGGGGGGGGAGGTGATGGAACCACAAATCAGCCTGTGCCATCATTCACTCCCCCACCTTAGCATTCAGGACCAGTTCACACTATATGCCTTTCAGTTGCTTTTTTCTGCATCCAAAATGCACAGAAAGTACTTTGTATGGTTGTCAATGTCATAGTTCACATCAGCGCTTGCAGTTCCAGTGCGTTTTGGTTGCAGAAAAAAAAAAAGCTGAACAGGCTGCATTTTTCCTGCACAGAACATGCACCAGAACAAACTGGAATGCACCAAAGGCACACTGCAATGCACATGTCCCTATTTAAAATTGAAGAAAAAAGGAGAGGGAAAAAATGAACTGGAACGTGCTAAAAACGCACATGCAGAAATGCATCCTGAACACACCTGGACTGCGTTTCTATAGTGTGATTCGGCCCTCAATAAACACCTTGTATCAGAGAATACAATGAATACAAGCTGTTCTCCGATTGGAAAAGGTGGGGATCATGGCATCATCCATCTCTCCTCTCCAATCAAAGAATGCCTTATATTCACTGAATAAAATACAAGGCATTTTTTGAATGGCTGAGATGTGAGAGCGAGCAATGCTGTGTTTAGTAGAAGACATTTGAGCACCCACTGTCAGAGGCCGGCATATACAGTATGTAGCACAAGCTGCTGCAAGCATTTGCCACATCCCTAGTGGCCCTCTGAAGAATCTGATTATATGAAGCAGGACCAAAGTATACCTTTCATGTAGCAGAATTCCTAGAGTTCTCCTTTAACAAAGTACCTTTCAGCTCCCTATAGTCATATGCAGGTTGTATAGTGCTGCATCCTAGGTTTTCAAAGCTCCTAGTTCTGGCTGAGATCTGTCCAGGCCGGCTCTAACAATGTATATCACAATCAGCAAGGACACAAAGCAACCAGACTGGACTCAAGCTGCTAGAATTCACTAACATAGCTGAGGTTTGCTAAAACAATCGTTCCTGGAACACAGAGGATCTTAGCGGACACCTCGCTCCTTTCCAAAGCTCAGTTCTGCAAAATACTTTCTTGAAGCAAGTATGCCGCCTTGTACTGGACTGCGAAGCAACTCCTGTGCGTGTCAGACGTGAAAAACGCTGGAATGGAATACAAACTGAAGAACAGAAAAAGAAAAGCCAGCAGAAGAAAGGCAAGAAAAAGGAAGATTTGATCATATCTGAAGACCTCCGCTGCTTTTTGTAACAAACATACCTACATACTGTATGTATGTGTAAAATATATATATATATATATATATATATATATACATACATACATACACACACAAATTTTTATATATATAAAAATAAAAAACACACATACACGTTATACATACATTAAAATATATATTTATATTTATATATTACACACATACACAAAACTACTGATAACATGCTGTGTTATGTAACAGCTTCGAGGGTGGGTTGTCATGCTGAAACACTACTACACTACTACATGATCAGTCACACATTTAAACCCCTATCCCCAAATTAGACCTATCAGGGGGAATTCATAGGGAAAAGGGTGTCGTAGACTCCCTTAAGAATTATGTTGGCCTGCTGCAACAAAACTGGCAGTGTGTGTGCCCACTTCACAAGACAGATCCAGGTACGACAGGTATGTGAATCTTTCAGGACACTCCTTCCTCAGTGCACTTCATCCCTCCCCGGCCACTGCAGCCATCACACTGACAGATGGTTGAGGGGTTTTGTAGGCCTTATAGTAGGGGAAGTGGAGCCTGATGGGGAAATGAGAGTCTAGTTCCTGATCAAGTCCGCCTGGCTGTTGTAAAGATCCATAGCCACTCTTCAGTCCAGTAGCAGCTTTCAAATCTGTCCACTGCACTGTCAATCCAAAGCAATGTTGACTTAATGGGGACCTGGCCCCAGAGTTCCCCATCAGGCTCCGCCTGCCCAGTGACAACTACCATAATTTGGGTAGTGACAACATCACTATATCCATCTCCTTTGTTTACATTCAGTTGCTGGCTGGGGAATCCCCCAGCCAACAGCTGAATGGTCCTGCAGATACAGCCCTCTGTGGGAAGCGGTCACATTCATGACAGCTTCCCAGCAGACATGTACCACTCTAGTGGAGTGCCTCTGTATGCCAGCTCAGAGATGGTCTTAAAAGAGAAGTGCAGGAATCAGGGGTGGACTGACAACTCATGGGGCCCCCGGGCAATAGGGGATCATGGGGCCCCCATGTCCTCACCCACACCCAAAAAAGCCTATAAAAAAAAAAAAAAAAAAAAAAAAGATACCAGGGGCATCTAATGGGGCCCCGGGGCAGTGCCCGAATGGTCAGTCCGCCCCTGGCAGGAATGTAGAAAACATACATACTCACCTAGATGGCTGCAGCATTGATCCAGTGCTGAAGCTGTCCCCCACTGGCTCTACACCAAGAACTGAGTGATCAAAGGCTGCTGATTGCTCAGTTATTTGGTCAGTTCTGAGCACAGAGCGGTGACTGTCAGTCACCGCTCTGTGCTGTGCCCCTCCAGTAATCACTGGAGTGCCGGACTGTGGAGGGGGCAGGATCTTCAGGCTGAGCCAGCTTCCAGTCAGGAATCTGAGCAGATCCCAATATTATTGTCAGGATCCCTATGGAGCTGGGACTGACTGACATCAGCTGACAGCGGGCTAAAGCTGAATCTGGGTCACTTCTGTGACTCTCAGCAGAAGTAGGACCAAAGGAGCTTTGGCCATACTTCTCCAATTACCACCAGTTCCTTAATCGGCAAACTGTTTGTAATTCTACAAGATTCCATCGCTGTCAAAGCAACATGTTCTTAAAGTGGCAGTAGTTAAAATGACCTGAATTAGTTGTCTGGTGCAAATGCCTACCTGAATTGTCAAGCATTTGTTCCAGGGCAAATTATGCCATAAAACGCAAGAACCATTCAGTGCACCACCCAGCCCTGTCCAGCCACATCAGATGTCTGCTGGCAGCCTGTAATAGTCCATGAGAATGGACTTTTACAGGCTGCCAGCAGCAGGGCTGGACAATGCACCTGTACATTAAATAGCACCTAAACACCTGACGTGCATGGAGTCTGAGGCACAGGTAGTCCTAAAGGTCACTACCATCAGAAAAGTGTCTTTGCTGAATTCTTCTGAATGTGGTAATGCAAAATGCAGATGTGAACTACAAACCCCAGCAAGTCCTTGACCTTGTATTACAAGAGCAAATGAAGAACCAGAGCCATTTTTACCTATATGAACATAAAAGGTATAGTGCAATATGATCGCATAACATGATAACATTCATCCTAGGCTACCTGAGTATAAATACACCTGTCACATTAACACCCCTTACAACTGTTAAAAGAAAAACTTGAAGCTGTAAGATTTATGGCTCACGCTACCATAATTAAATGGCAATACACTATAACACTAGAAATTACAGAGCAGGGGATAATTACCAGAACTGATTTCATGTAGACATAATTAAGTATGCAATTCTCACACATTTCTGTTACACACATTCATTAACTTTTTACGTAAAACGTTCGGTTGAGACAAGCCTGCAGGACAGAGGAGGTTAACGGCACAGCGAACGATGAAGAGTAATGACAGCGCAGAAAATGTAGTTCTGTTCTTGGAAGCGATTAAGGGGGAAAAGTGGGTATGCCAAGTTGGAATCTTAGTTGGAGTAAATGGTCAGAATAAAAAAAACAAAAAAAAACATTTAAATATTAATTACCATTGATCAGGCTGTAGGAGTAGACAGACAGATAATGGAAGCTGAACAAAGGAAAGGATGGGAGAGGGAGATTTGGCCAAAACTTCT